>NC_056735.1:77390921-77573421 GCF_019279795.1 Protopterus annectens | reverse complement strand
TCTTCACAGTTGTGATGGCTTAGTGGTTAACTGCTGTGACTATAGTGTATAGGATCTTGGGTTCAAGCCTAGTAAGGGCTGTTTATTTTGTTGCGAGGCAAAACAAGGACTCGGATGCAGAGTGGTTAAGGCAGTTTTGAGCAGCGTTACGTGGGTTTGCATAGGTTTACTCGACAGTAAGTGCTGCTAATGTACAGTTAAATGAATAAGCACTTACTCTGTCAAGGCTTCACTTACCAGTGCACAAATGTGCTTAGCATTTACATTTAAGCAGTGCTTACTCCTTCTAAGTATAGCTTAGCCTTGGTAACCAGTGATCACATTCCAGACTGAGGAAATAGCAGGGTAATGACATCTTTAATAAGTGTATTTTATTCCATGTACATAACATGCTTCTATGTGCTCTCATTACATTAGCAAGGAGTGTGAGTATACTATACTGGGACACCTGAGTATATATGGCTAGTATAACAATCTTTTCCCTTTGTATGTGTTTCATACATGGGTAGTATCCCAGGTTATATGCAGTCATCTGTCTGAGAACTAACTGGCAAATGTTAAGATTTCAAAGGATATATCTTGTGGAAATTCATCCCATCAAAACTAGTAGTAGATGTGTAAATGCCCTCTTCCCCACTGTACAGCTGTGCAATGATACTGGAGTTGGTATATATAGTTGGGTATGGATGTTGTGGGCACAGCCACCCTCATTGGGGTTATTATTGCATGTACCCTCTGCTTAGTCTGCTATAATACTGTACAGTTTATGTTAACAGGTTAAGTAGTTGTCAGTCACACTATGTGCAGTTCTACACCACCCCACACCCTCCAATGTGGAGGGCTGTGCCACCCACACCAGCACACCTATGTTTACCAACTCCAGGATTGCACTTCATTGGGGAAGAGGACATATACCCTGCCAGTACCACTGACAATGACATTAAACTGGCAGACTGATTATTTACTGATGTGATGTTTTGCCTATTTTGTCTTGGTGGAATTATGCAGGATAAAATGGGTTCACTGCAAAATTAAATACATCCATGTGTACAATATTCTCTGTGTATTGCATCAACACCAAAGCCTCTGTATGTCTGTGTTATACACAAACATGTGGTGTGTGCCAGCTAGTACACTTACCATTGTCCACTGTAGAAGGACTGCTGACATCAGCCACCATGCACTCACCTGTATTCACCCCTCAGACCTATCAGCCATGTGGCACATGCAGTAACTGTTATACCGACCTGTTACTTGTGTTCAACTGTACCCATGATATGACACAGTCAATGTGTCACCACAGTGCCATACCCCTTGTAGGAAACAACAGCAGACCAACATCCTGCTGACACTTAGACACCTACAACACAAACTGTTTACATTATTTAGACCACAATCAGTCAGTGTAAATAACAGCTATAATGCATCATGGCTGGACAGCTACACATCCTGATATGCAAACATTAAACTTTACAGCTGAAAACAAGTTACACAGCATTACATTGCTAAACCTTAGTACATTCACCCTGTGCATCAGAACCATATTAGCCTTTCCCTGCATCGATGGTATGGATGGCATGGGTGTGAAACAGGTATCATCATATGCACAGGGTGTGTTTTGGGCTTACCAGAGACCTAGGCTGAGCTGTTTGGTTGATATCATGTGTGTGTGTTAGAGGTTTTCATTATCAATTGGGCTGTGAAGATGTGGTGTGTGTAGGTATGGAGGTGCCCTAGCTGTGTTGGTGATGTGTGTGTGTGTTTGTGTGTGTGTGTGTGTGTGTGTGTGTGTGTGTGTGTGTGTGTGTGTGTGTGTGTGTGTGTGTGCAAAGGCGTGCGTGTGTGCATGTGTGTGTGTGTGTGTGTGTGTGTGTGTGTGTGTGTGTGTGTGTGTGTGTGTGTGTATGCACATGATTTTGCCATGTGGCTGCCCTATACAGGGGTTTTGTTGGACAGCTGCAGACAATAGATAGTAGGGTGTGCAGTTCACCATCTCTGGTCATGGACATTAGAACTGTGCCTGCCATGGGTTCCATGGGCACTACCAGGTACAAGCCCAGATATGGTAATCTCCCCTGATGATGACAAATGTCCGCTGTATCCGGGTACCTGTTGGGACTGGCCAGGGCCACGTGCACGTGGCCTGCTGTGTTGTGGTGTGGACAGCACCCCCTGCAGTGCTGGTGCTGGTACTGCCACTACTGGAGCAGCTGTGACTTGTTGCATGTCCACGTAGACCTACACCTGTTGGTGTTGTTGACCTACGTCCACATGGCTGTCACCCTACTCCCACCATATGCTCTAACACAGACATTGCATGGTCGAGGATTCCCACCATCTCACCCAACCATCTATCCAGGACCTCTGCAAAATAATGGTGGGCACCTGCAAGATCACGAATGTTGTCAAGTACAGCAGAATGAGTAGCCCTCTGGAGCCTCAGACTCTGTCTGGTATAACATTCCATACATGCCTGTGCCTCTATGATGGCCTGAAACATGTGTCTGGTGACACCTGCTGTGGCACTTCTGCCAGGGGCATGATGGCCAACAGCCCTCCTATGAGCACCCCTGTACATCTGCCTGTATGTTACCTCGCCGGGCATCCATCTATGCCTCCTGTGTACAGACACACTTGCCATAGTCACCACACTGTCCTGTCCCATGCCACCACCCGCCAACTGTCCCTCATCTATGGTCACTGGTGATGGGGTATGTATAGGCAATTTGACTATGTGCGGGGATGGGGTGGATAACAGTGGGATGTCAACCGATGGCACAGCTTCAGCCCCTGACAACCATGGCTGTGCCTCACCATACCTATCATCGTTGTCAGAGTCTGAATGGACACTAACATGAGTTTGCCTGAAGGAGGGACCCTGACCCACCTTACCACCTGTGAGGGGAAAACAAAAAACTTAATTTAAGACATTTATGTCATTGCTTACCTCTACACACACACACACACACACACACACACACACACACACACACACACACACACACACACACACACACACACACACACTTACTTACAGGTGAGGTGGCACAAAGATATTATATAGACCTCTCATTACCTAACAGTCAACATGCATGACATATGGCAATCAACAGCATGCACTGCAGCTATACTAAGGCCCTGTTACCAACATTATACATCTCTGTAATGCATGAGTTGTGTTAGTAGGTGATGCCCCTTCCCCTAGAGCACACTGCACCCATGTACACAGTATTGCTGTGGACCTGTTCAGCACCCTGGCATGTACTGTGCACCATACCTCACGAGTGTACACACAATTGGTGAATGTGTATATGTGTGGCAGTTATGTTTGCTCTGTTGCTCACAGCCCCTATGTATTTGTCTGACACATACCTGGGATGATATGAGGGCAGATGTCAATAGTGAATGCCTGACCTCTGATTTGCTGATCTCATCATCAGCAGTGCATGTATGAGCAATAAAATCCAATTACACTGACAACCTTCAAAGCTTACTATGGCTATGAGGAGTGTGCACACCCTTATTGACATGCCAGCCTCTTCCCTGATATGCAATTAGGCCACAATACTGCATATATTAACATTACACAGACCTGACCTGTACAATCAAATGTAGTATCAAACAAATATGTTAGTTGTGCAGATACTGACTGAGATGCATACAATATGTGGGTTGCATAAGTGTGCACACCCCTAACACTATGTTTTTTTGCAGCACCTGTTAAGTGAACTACAGCAGTCACTATTCCTGGGAGGGGTATACTAGCATGGCCCATCTTCACTTGCCATTATTTTGTCACTCTGCCCTATAAATGTCCCCCAACTCTGCTGGATTGCAAGGTCAGCTCATCTGTACAGCTCTTGGAGGTCACACAGTGTTCACTATTGCTGTGGAGTCAGGGTTATGTCTGGCACAATTCATGGCCTTGACTGTGTTCAGATACAACCATTCTTAGTGAGCTTTGGATGTATACTTCAGTTCATTGTTGTGTTTCAGGATGACACCCCTCCCCATCCTCAGCCTTTTTGCAGATACTTGACAACTATGGGCCACACAAGGGTGTCATTTTGCAGTGTTCCAAATGCAGTACGCCATGTCTACCAGCCTAGTTCCTGCTAATGAACAGCAAATATAAAGGTGTACACTGACACCAGCAAGGTACAGATGGGGATGGTGGGCCTGAGATGGGGTGAGGTGTTGCTTGTGCACCACATGTATCTTTATTAATACTGTCTGTATGTTTCAGCCTTGGTCTCAGTACACCATTACACATTGAAGCACATGCCTTTGGGAGACTTGATGTTATGCATATGCTACCTATAGAGAGGCCTGGATGATGTTTCCTGTGGAACAACTCTTCCATCTAATTAACCTAACCCATAGGCTACACTTATGCAGAGTACAGGCAATTGTCGACACAGGTACTGCACAAACAGCACTTGTGAGACATTCCTGCAAGTCCCTCAAAGTTGCTGCATGTTTCTGGGCAGCCTCCATGACCAGTTTGCAACATGTGTTGTCATCTGTCTTGGATGGACATCTGTTTATTTTCTACATTAATGTTGTCCCATACTTCATAGTCACATACATGACTGTCTGCACTGTTTGCCATGGTATATGCAATGGTGAGGTAAGGCTATGTCTCCCACTCCTGAATGCTACCTTTTGGATATGGGATCCATTCCATGGTTTGTAAGATGTGTGCAAGCCATTGCTGCCACTGTTGCAGGTGAGTGGAAATATGTCATGGGCATACTTCTTGGACAGCAGACCATTACTTGGTGTGACATTGAGGCCCTGTACTTGATGGAAGGTGCATACTGAAGAAGTGTGAATGTTGTCAGTACCTCAAAAGCTGCTTCCACAATATGTTATTTGGAGTGTCTGCACACATATGCTTCCAGTGTTTGTTAAGGTATGTATTCCCCATATTTGTTGTCCTAACATAGAATTCCGTATTACACATTCATTGCTCATGTTAGGATCACATTACAGATTATAAAAGGTGTGGAACGTGGTATTGTGATATGCTGTTGTGTAGATCTGTAACAGTTGCCGTTGTAATAGTGATGTATACACTGTTGTAGCCACTGTATAAGGGTAATGTTTCAGACATGTCCCTACTGTAGCTCAATTGTCCCACCATTGTGTTCATCTATGTCCACACATCTTGCACTGACAGGTTGTTAGGTATACTGTAGGACTCTTACATACCCTTCAGATATGCCACCATGGTTACCGCTGTGATCCAGTGCAGTTAACAGCAACAATATGTGAACATGTACAGCATGCCTTATGGCCGGTGTATTGGCAAACCTGAACAAAAAACTACATACTCACCAGCTACAGGCTGCTGCCCCGAAGGTATACCAGAAGGACCTACATAGTTGTGTGAGAGATATAATGTCAGTAGCCACACCTGTGGCATTGGTACAGGGTGGGAGCAGCATTTCAGTACAGCAACAGTACAAACCCACAATATTACAGATTATGCACATCTGTTCATTACTACACTGCAGCAACAGACTATGTTATCTGACATATGCATATAGATACTTTACAGATGAAGATGGATAAGCAACAGTGGTCTACTAATATGCCTTGGGGCCTTACCTGCACACTTCTTGTCCATTGTGTGGGTATCACCCACCTCAACAATGATATCAGTAGGTTTCTGGCTTGGCTGGCGGGCGGAAGGCCCAAGGCTGGCAAGGAGCTCCTCAGTAATGAGTCAGTGGGGGCTAGATGGCATGAAACCACCTGTGGCGAGCTGGCCCCTCCTAACTGCAGCAGCAGGCTGACGGGCATGGCAGATGAGGTCAGTACAATGATATTGCATATATATATATCTATATACATATATATATATATATATATATATATATATATATATATATATATATATATATATATATATATATATATATACAGACACACAAATGTATGTCTAATATATATATATATATATATATATATATATATATATATATATATATATATATATACATCTACATATATAAATACATTTTCTCTACTGTTGAATGACTGTGCTGCACGATATGTATATGTACAGCTCAAATGGCTTAGTGGTAAATCACTGTGGCTATGGTGTTTAGGGTCCTGGTAACTATTTTGTTGCTGGGCAGAACAAGGGCTCTCAGATACAGAGTGATTAAGGCACTTTTAAGTGGTTGTAAGCACGTTTGCACGGCAGTAAGCAATGCTAACTTTCAGTTAAATATGCTTACAGTTACCCTGACAGTGCTTAATCTGTGTAGCCATTGCTTGCTGCCACTCAAACAGGCTTAAACCCATTTACTACTGCTTAAAATGCTTACTCCCACTTACCCCATGCTAATTTCTTTAAAAGGAAAGAAAAAAGGGTTGATAGGAAAGTGGTTAAAAAGGGGGCACTCACAGGGAAAAACAATAGGCAACATAGCTATGGATGTGCAGGACAGGTGTAGGGAAGGTCAATAGCTGTCCATTTCTTCTACAGCAACAGCTGTGCATATGTACTGAATTTGGCGATAGATTTGGACACTCAAACCCCTGAGAGAGGGGTGAGGACAACAATAATGTTTTGTGAAGCCAGTTAGACCAGATTACATGTGTCCAGTGGACACGTGTGGAAAATGGATGGCTATGTATGGGGCAAATTTTTTTTTTTGAGAACAGATTGCCCTTTTTTTAAGGTGGGAGTGGGATGTTGGTTAAGGATAGTAGGTATATTTGGGGAGGCAGGTTGGGTAGGAAGACAGACAAGAAAGACAAGACAGCATACAGGTGCAGTATATGGTACCTTGGATGGAGAGGGGTGTTTGTAAATCGGAAGCCCATGAGCCCCCAAATGGAAACAGTGGGACTGAGGTCCCCACACATGGGTAGTCACCACTGCACCTTTATGGCTCCGAAGGTGGCTGTGCTGGGGGCTGAGCAGGAGGGGCAGGCTGACCATCTAAATGTACCATGTGGCCCTCAAGCTGGTGTAGCAGATCTCCAAACTCCCTTTGGAGCTCACTACGCATAAATCCCTAGACCTGACTTTGGGTGACAGGATCCTGTCCATGCCCACTCCCAGGGGGGGATGAGCCCCATCCCCTGAGGTGGTTCCACCAGAAGGTGGTGCAGGACCAGCAGATGAGGAGGTCCCGAGGTGGGTCCCAGGCATGCTGGGGCCCGGTGCCATGGCCAGATGAGGTGGGGGAGGTGGGTCCGCTGGGACCGGCTTTCCCATACATGCTATGGTGTTGCAGTTTTAAAACATATGTAGGTTAGTAATAGTCAACACAATCCAGGATTAGCTATAACAGCATGCATAGATATTCCCATTAACCCAAAACAGCAGATTTGGAACAGTTGCATAGCAAACAGAACACATGCATATATGGAACCACAGTGGCCATTACAATGGCATGGAGGTTACATTGATAGCAACAGGCCGCCAATGATGGTATTTCAACATGGAACATTAATTGAAACACATTTTGATATTTATTGAACAATAGGACATATGTCCCAATAGTAGGTTTTGTGTAAACATGCCCATTGATTTGTGTATTTAGATTATTGTTGCAGATATGGTTGGGGGGAGACAGAGAGATGTCAGTTAACAACTTATATATTCTTGTACTACTCACAACTTTAATGATCATTGCCAAATCATTAAGGTACAGGTATTATTATAATACCCTATGGCCTTGGTTTGGGGAGTGGTATGTTTGTACACAGTGTATAATTCAACTCTCTTATAGTTAAATTCTTACTTCTCTTACCTGGTATATCTGTGGAGGGAATGTTTGTTAACACTACCTGACTGTTTCTACACATATTCCCAGATTCAAAGTTAATATTGTGCACATACCTCTCATTCTCTTAATGCACACACACTGGACAAAGCTTGACAACATGGGGGTACAAATATAGACATGTTTTGAATATTGCTGTCATAAACTTGGAGAGTTGCATGAGTGACATGATTTGTTTTAATATACATTTTCAGAAGGTTTTGAGGTCTGAAAATCAAATGTTATTACATTATTTCATGACTACAACTCTGCGATCATCCCACTGATTTGCCAGGGGGACAGAGGAACAGGCAGAAAATATGAGCCAATTATCTGGACATTCTGAAAAATCTGTACAGTTGAGAGGTATGATTATGCATACAGCTTACTACCATTTCCAGGATTAAAACCATGGCTGTGTCTGCTAAATATACAACAATTTAAGTCACAGTAGAGTGTGCTATTTGGATATTGCTGTCTATCTCTTAACTGTTTTGTGTCTAAGTCTCTCTTGGTTGTACAATCTGACCTTGTAATTACAACAGTCTTATACAGACATTCCTACACATATTTTTATGTAGCACAGTGTGAGAAACAGTGATTGACACAATAGATATCAGATGTTACTGAATGCTACATATCAGGCAATATTATACCAGAGTAAACACTACCAGTCCTGGATTTAAATCTTTATTGGCAGGCACAGTTTTCTTATCTAACAGATCTGTGGAGGGAATGTTTGTTAACATTACCTTACTATTTCTACACATATTCCCAGATTCTGAGTTAATATTATGCACATACCTCTCAATCTCTTAATGCACACACTCTAGACAAAGCTTTACAACATGGCGGTACAAATAGGGACATGTTTTGAATATTGCTGTCATAAGCTTGGAGAGTTGCATGAGTGACATGATTTGTTTTAATATACATTTTCTGAAGGTTTTGAGGTCTGAAAATCAAATGTTATGTCATTATTTCATGACTACAACTCTGAGATCATCCCACTGATTTGCCAGGGGGACAGAGGAACAGGCAGAAAATATGAGCCAATTATCTGGACATTCTAAAAAATCTGTACAGTTGAGAGGTATGTTTATGCATATAGCTTACTACCACTCCCAGAATTTGAACCATGGCTGTGTCTGCTAAAAAATACAACAATTTAAGTCACGGTAGAGTATCCAGTTTGGATATTGCTGTCTATCTTTTCAGTGTTTTCTGTCTAAGCCTCTCTTGGTTGCACAATCTGATCTTGTACTTACAAAAGTCTTATACAGACATTCCTAGACATTTTTTTATGTAGCACAGTGTGGATAACAGTGGTTAATACAACATTACTATTCAGAGAATGCAACAATAAATGCCATATAATAGCTGACTAAACACAACCAGTACAGGATTTAGAGCTTTATTGCCAGTCTTATTTAAATATGATCTTTATGGCACTATTGCTGTCATACTGTCTGGTTTATTCAGTACAACACATACACAGTTTTTATACTGCCAGATGACCTTCTACTACTTTATATTTATTTGGTATGACTACTACAAGCAGGATTGTTACTCACCAGCCTCGCAACACAGATGTTGCAGCCTACTTGCATGGGCTTCCTGATTCACAGCCTGTATAAAACATAAAATTGTGCGAACAAAAACCAAAGCAATACACACTTCACGCAGATAGGAAACACCAACCACGGAGATGATGAAAAAAGTTTTCTACTAATAACATGTCCTGGTACTGCACCGCCTTCAATGGAACACCTCACCATACAAACCCCATCTCTTTATATACAATAAACAATTAACTCATTAATCAATCATCTCATTAATCATTTTAAACCTACAGCAACTCATCATTTTAAAAATTCATAATCACAACAGCTCATTGTTTAAAGTTCAAGAAAATATTGCACAACATTAAATAGACATTACTTAATGAAACTTGACATTAGCTTATATCTACCACTTAAATTTAACAAATATAGATATTCAAAAGCTTCACAATATAAAATTTTTATTTTTGTTTAAATATTTTTTATATAATACTTGAATACCACAAATTTCACAATAAATCCCAGTGTCTAAATTCATAATGGAATCCCAGTGTCTAAATTCATACCCCTCGGATATAACGTATGATAATTAAGAATCATTTTGTATTCTAATCTATTGAGTTCAGCTTTAAAATTTCCAATCTCAAAATGTGGTCTAGCCAATACACTAAAAATAAATCCATCAGTATTACTATTATGTACATTAATGAAATGTGAGGCCACGGGGCTATCCATGTTCCCTCTTCTTACATCCCCCAAATGTTCGAGGATGCGAACTTTTACCTTTTTAGTGGTTTGGCCAACATACCAAAGTGGCTTGGCACAATCACACCCCAAAATATATACCACCCCTTGTGACAAACAATCAAACCTCTCAAACGCTTGATACTTCTTCCCATTGGTTTTCTTTCCATTTAGATTTCTAACCCTGTAACATACAGAACATCTTCCACACCATTGCATACCAACATTCAAAATATCTGTTGGATGCTCCATCTTTTTACTTAACAATTCCTTCAAGTTATTAAATCTTCTATAAGAAAAAGTAGTATGTCTCGGAAACAAACAACCCACGGTCATGTCATCACAAACTAAATGCCAAAATTGTTTAACAATTTTTTCTACTATCTGTGAAAATTGAGAATACCTAGATACCTGCTCACCAGTCCGAGGGATACCAGTGGCACTGGTGAGATTATGGGTGAGATTTCCCAGGCTTCTGCTTTATATTGGGAGCCCTAGTACTGGCCCTGCAGCAGTCTCTCATCATGGATTTTTAACAGGAGTCCTACCATGACTTTGGACTCCTGTATGCCCCAGCGCTGTGCCCGGAAGCGCAATCCTTCTCCAGCTCCTGCCATCTTGCCTACAGTGGGAGGCTGCAACCAGTTATGAGCTGTATTCCCATTTGTGGGGTTTAAATATGGCCATTTTCCCACCCTTTGCCATGATTAGATGGTTTTGTACATGCTGAGCTAAGCTACGGGTAAACCTGCTTAGCTAAGGTTGGCATTGCTTAAAGGGACAGGTTCAGCAGTGCTTACCAATGGGCAAATCCACTTAGCTAAACTACTCATTGCTTATCAGTCATGTTTGCACAATGCTTACACCTGGAAAGCAAATCTGTGCAATGCTTACATTGTTTATTTTTCATTTTATAGACTATCTGCTGTATGGCATTGATTCATCATTCATTACATATTATAAATTTGTTTACTGTCCCTAACATCCCCCAGTGTGCTTTCATTATATTTATTCATGTGTGACTATACTGTATGGGACACTTGTGTTTATATGGGGATTTCACAACTTTATTAAATTGACACCTCACATCTGGACCTAATGCAGTACTCCGGTTCACAAATATATGTTATTTAGTAGGTAATACTAAAAAAATGTTTATGTACTGCTTTCGCATGTAAAATTTAAATTGGTTGCAGTGGGGATTGAACCAAGAATGGCTACTCGCAAAGCATACTCTCTAACCACTACACTATTGCAATACTGCTTATGTTGGACGTCTCTTGCTTTTTAAATTCTTGTGCTGTTTAAGCTGGACCAAACGTAGCTAAGCAGCAGGCAAACCCACACAGCTATGCTTAAACTTTATTGCATTTATAAAAACAAAAAAGTTTGTTGTGTTATTTTATCTATACCCTTCATAATATCCCTGCTAGTGCTAAACCTGTTATTTTATCAACTGTCTGCTTTGTGGGACAATTGTCCCTTTTGGCTTTGTCCACATTCCTTACTCTGACGGGTTGGGAGGTGTGTGCTCTGTTCTTATGCTACCTGTGTTATCCTAATAACTTTTGGCTTGGTAGCATACCTCTCAACCTCTTAGAGCAAAATATCTGAGCAAAGCCTACAATAATGGGGGGACAAATAGGGACAGATTTTAAATATTGCTCTTACAAACTTAAAAAGTTGATAGAATAATAGGTTTTACATTAGCATGAATTTTCTGATGGATGTCTGGAGTCTTACACTCAAATGTTTTGTCATTATTTAATGACTTCAATCCTCAGCTATTTGCCAGAAAGGTACACATTTTAGGGGAGCACACCAAAAATATGAAGCAAACATCTGGGCATTCTCTGAAAATCTGTAGAATTGAGATGTATGCTTATAGGTTCCTAGGTTCATAGGTTGGTACTAGGCTATCGGCCCTAGGGCCTATGCAAGCCTAGCCATAACAATTCCCTGGATATTTCTTCCCATAATATTTACTTCTCCAGGCCACTGTCTAACAGGGCGGCTGACATGATCCCCGGGGTGAATTTCCTATCTCCCATCCAATCATCAAGGTTCTTTTGAAGAGGGCCAAAGAGGCACTCTGCTTGATATGTATGAGCAGTCTATTCCAGAGTATGGGGAGTCTCTGGGTCAGGAACCTATCCCTCCAGCATGTTTTGTTCATTGTGATGACAAGGTTTAGATCCCTGGAGCATGTGGCTCTGAGGGATTGGGATTTCTTTAAGTGGAGCATGTCCAACAGCTCAGGGTTTGATATGGCCTTGTATGTTAAGCAGAGATCGCCTCTGAGTAGACGATATGCCACAGAGTATAGCTGGAGTTTTTTTATACGGTCAGTATATGGCATCTGCTTTAGGCCTGTGATTCTTTTAGTGAGGTATTTCTGTGGCCTTTCAAGCTGTTGCAGATGTCTTGTGAGGTACATACCAAATGGGGCATTATACTCTATAATGGGTCTAATGAGGGATGAGTACAGTGGGACGATGACCTCCTTTTTTCTGGATGAAAAGCCCTTACTGATGAGGTGTGCCACATAGAAGGATTTCCTGACTGTTGTGGCAATGTGGTTATTGAAAGTGAGACCACTGTCCACCTGTGTCCCTAAGTCTCTCATCACACTTTCGATGTTTAGTGTCCTGCCACCTATGTGGTAATTCATGGGTACATGTTTTTTTCCAAAGGAGATAACTATATATTTCTTGGCATTAAGCTTGAGCCCATGGCTCTGGCACCAGGCATCTGTTTCTGTAAGGCCCTTTTGTAGAATATCCACATCATTTGGGGATTCAATAATGGCTCCCAGTCTGCAGTCATCTGCAAACTTTGTTAGCCAGAGTCCCTTAGTGTTGGCCTGTACTTCAGAGAAGTAGATGCCAAGCAAGAGTGGTCCCAGGACTGAACCCTGAGATACTCCACTTGTCATTTGTCTGGAGCTGGATTTGGAGTCAGCTACATTTACTGTCTGGGTTCTGTCAGTAAGCCAGAAAGCAACCCATCGAGTCACATAGGGATTTATGCCCAGCTTAGTAAGTTTATCTATGATTCCAGAGTGGGGGATGGTGTCAAAGACCTTGGTGAGGTCCAGATAGGCTGTGTGGACTGCCTTACCCTCGTCCACAGCTCTGGAGACTGATTTGAAGAAGTCAATCAGATTCTGGAGACAAGATCGGCCCTTCACAAACCCAAACTGGGTGAGTTCTAGTATTTGAAGGTTGCCAATGTCTTTGTTTATAAGTTCCATGATAATGCATTCCATGCCCTTGCAAATCAGGCTTGTCAGACTGATGAGACGGTAGTTCCCGGGATCCAAGGTGGATCCTCCCTTGTGGAGCGGGATAATTGTAGCTGTGCACCACTCAGTGGGCACGAAGCCTGAGGTGAGGCTATGATTAAACATGACACTTAGGTGAGGTGCCAGTTCATTTTGTAGTTCATGTAGTACACAGCCTGGGATGTCATCTGGTCCCATGGATGCTGTATTCTTAGCTTTGGAGAGTGGGATTTCTACCTGTGTGGCCATGATTATCGGAATTTGGCAATCCTTTGGTATTGAGATGGGCCCTTTAGGGGGTGAGAGTGGGGTGAAGTTGGCACTAAATGGATCTGCCAAGATATTGGCAATATCCTTGGGATCAGTATATTTAATGCCATTCTGTTGTAACTCAGAGCAGATCTGAGCATTGCCATTTAGATTCTTGACATAACTATAGAATGCCTTGTGGTTGTCTTTGGAATCTTTGGCAATTTTATTTTCGTAACTAGCTTTTGAGGATTTTATGAGGGATCTCAGCTTCTTACTGAGGCTGGTGAGGGAGTTTTTGCATCCTGGCATTTTCCTCTTTTTGGCAATAGTTTCTTCCTTCTGTTGTGTAGTTTGTTTATAGCAGGGGACCACCAGATTGGCTTCCTTTTTTTGGAGAAGAGCATCTTGGTTCTATTTGGCATGGCATGATTCATGCACAAGTGGATGTGCTCGTACAGTGCCTTAGTGTAGGATTCTGCCGTCAAACTTCCAGATCCTGTCTGCGTGGGTGTTGTGAAGTTTGTCACTTCTGACTTCAGTAGCTTGAAGTTGGCTTTGGAGAAGTTTTTTAAGGAGGTTTCCTTACTGGGGGGTGGGGGTGGGATGTGGATGTCAAGGGTGATTTGCTAATGGTCAGACTTGACCAATGAGGGGGTGACCACTAGTGTGGAGCATCTATCTCCCATGTTGGTAATGACCAGGTCTAAGATATTGGAGCCCCTGGTGGGACAATGGATTCGTTGATCCAGGGCATTGGAATTTATGAATTCCAAGAACCGTTGTGAAAAGGAGTTGGTACCTGAGTAGTTTTCCCAATTAATGGCACGGTAGTTGAAATCACCCAGTATTAGGGTGTTTGGTTGTATCTTAATATTTTCCAGTATGTTTAGAAAGGTGTAGTGAGAATCTTGGGGCATGGTTGGGGATCTGTAGCAAGCTACAATTTGGATTGCAGTCTTACTTAGTGTTAGTTGCACCTGGAGAATGTCAGATGCATTGTGTTGGGCAACTAGCCTGGAGGTGTGAATATCCTTGGTGAATATGGACGCTCCTCCACCTTTAGTGTTTCAGTCCTGGTTTTGTGGCCGAAAAGTGTGGTAAGAATTGTAGCCTGGTATTGCAGGGGTGCTCTCTGGAGCCTTGAACCAGGTCTCAGTTACTGCACAGATATCAATGTTCTCCATTTTTAGGAGTGCCTTGAGAGAGTGCATTTTGAGGTTTAGACTTCTAGCATTGAGTAGCATTACCTTCAGATTTTGCCTGCTTCTATTTTTTACAGTGGTGGTTTTATCCTTTGAACCTTGCCTAAAAAAGGCACTATAGGGGTGACAAGAGCTTTAGCCAGTAACCTGAATCCCAGGGGTGACAGGTGCAGACCATCTCTGGCAAAGCATCGTGGTTTGTCAATCATGTCTTCCCAGGCAGACAAATACTGGATCCCCTTTGAATGACACCAGAAGCTTAGTCAATTGTTGAAGTCAATCATTTTGTCCTTATACTGTGGTATCATTCTTGGCTGGATGCTACTCAGGGCTAGGGTCATACCTGCCTGGGTCACATGATCCAAGAGCTCTTCCATATCTCTTTTCATGTAGTCCAGGGAGGTACGTCTCAAGTCATTCACTCCAGCATGGACAATGACAGCGTCATATTTGTACTTGTTGTGGAGTGACTTGAGTGCATGCGTTATGTGGCGGATCCTGGCACCCGACAGGCAGCTGACTGTAATTTTCTCCTTGTTCAGTCTGGTGACTGGGACATCAGTGTGTCTGACTATAGAGTCACCTATGACTAAAGTGTTGAGTACATTGTCTTGCCTTAGGGGCTGTTGTTGGGTGGCACACTGGTGTTGTGAGCTATGTGTCACTTTGGTTGTGACTGGTATTTGTTTGCATTTCGGCTTCGGAGGTCCTTGTTGCTTGGGCAGGTTAATGTTAAGGGCCTCCACATATGTGGGTTTAGTGTTGCTATGTGTGGGTGTTGATGGTGTGGGTTTTGAAGGGCTATGAGTTGCTTGAGGTGTGATGCAGGTGTTAACCTTCTCCTCTTGACTGTCTAACACAATCTTGGCCGGAGAGATCTTTGCTTCCAGTTTGGCTATGTAAGTGCATCTCTCGCAGGTTGTAGTGTTGGGTGGTAGGAGGAGAGGATTGTCTGTGTACATGAGGCAGTTGCCGCATTGCCCCAGTATGCCCAGATTCACCAGGTGGACAGGAGAAATCACCGGAAGCTGACCCTTGGACATGCCTGTTTAGGTGCTTTTATGTAAAGTTTAAGAGCTGTTTTCCCTTACCTTTGCAAGGAACTTTGCAATTATAGGCTGTTTAGTGCCTATGATTAATTTCTCCTTATTGACAAAGAGACCTGAGTGCTTGTATCTGTTTCAGGCTTTCTGGTGCTTTCCAGCAGGTTCTAGAGCAAGTGCTAGTCACAGGGGTTCAGATTTTAGTGCTACTACTGAGAAACCAGCTAGTTTTAAGGGAAAATTTGAAGAGCAGACTTTCTGGCACCTGGAATAGTTTAACTGTAGCCTCGCAGTGCTGCACGATGTGAAAAATAAACAAACACACGCGTTTTTAAGCCAGAAAGTTGAAAGGGATAGAAATCAGCCCAAAAGGCTAATAAAATTACAATTTCAGAGCTGGAAACCACTCCTCTAGCATTAGATAGGCAGAACAATGCTCACCAGTCGCACTGGTAGGCAGTAGGACTTCCCTCTATCAATGCAAGGTCTGGATAGCTCTGAGCACAGAACATAAAGTCCTGAGACAAGCAAAGCTTGGGATATGTACTGGCTAGAAAAGGTGGGAAACAAGCAAACAAGATAGTATTTTTTTTTGTTGTTGAAACAGGCTAAACAATGCAATAATACAGTAAATAAACACAGAAAAGGCTAACACACTTAAATGTGTAGTCCTAGACAGTAAATGCAATTAAAACTCTACAAAATTAGCAATTTAAAACTTTTTTTAAATGAAGCAAAGCAAGTGCACAACTGAAAAACGATTTAAGAGGAAGTAACATAGCAGAATAAGTAGCTAGTCTACATATACAGAGAAGTCTATATATACAGAAAAGCAGCTAAAACACACAAACACTTTGGATGCAGTGCAACCTAGAGCACTTGAGTTGTAGCAATATTAAGGCAATTACAGTTATAATAAATGCTCTGAAATATACTCTATATTTCCAAAATGTTTGAGAAGCACAGTCAGGACACAAGGAGAATCAGGCAAAAAAAAAAATTTTTTTTTGAAAGGGAAAAAGGAGAAACAGAAGGCCTTATCAAATGTTCTGTCTGTATTAGACTGGGAGGAGTGTCCCAGATCAGATTTACAGTAGGGGTGGGCCACTGCAAAGCCACCAAGTATAACAGCAAGACACCAACTGGGAAGGAGGATGGGGACAAAAAATACCCTACAGACAGTAAGCACTAGAGAAAGCCACAAAATGAAAGTTTTTTCTACAGATAAAGATTTGTAAAGATACAGAATGCTTTTAACTGCAAAGAAATAAAATAAAAATCCTATATATAGTTAGAAACAATAATCTGTATAAATAATAAAAAACAGGATACTTATATATCTCAGCTAACAGTTGTAGTCAACACCTCTTATCCACTCTGCTCAGTGTGTATAGACAGAAACCCTATCAAAGTTAGGGCTTAAATACCAGAACAACAACTTTTTTTTTTTTTACAAAAACACAAAAGAACCAGCCCCCACTAGCCAGCAGACAATTAACACAATCTAGCCAAAGTAAAGAAAGGCTTCAGCTAAAAAAATAGCCTACAGACAGTAAGCACTAGAGAAAGCCACAAAATGAAAGTTTTTATACAGATAAAGATTTGTAATGATACAGAATGCTTTTAACTGCAAACAAATAAAATAAAAGTGCTATATATAAATTGTTAGAAACAATAATCTGTATAAATAATAAAAAAAACAGGATACTTATATATCTCAGCTAACAGTTGTAGTCAACACCTCTTATCCATTCTGCTCAGTGTGTATAGACAGAAACCTTTTCAAAGTTAGGGCCTTGGTAGGGACGATTGTCCCTTTTGCCTTTGACCACATATTTTTTGTTTTCCTGATGGGTTGGGGGGTGTTATGAGCATTCTCGATCATTTTTAATTGATGAAAGGCAATTCCAGAGTGCAGGTGGCATGTGTATTGTGAGAGTTCTTCTCTCAGACACACCTCCTGCACTCGTACATGGAACCATATCTGATTTAGAGCATGGCAGTGCACCTTCATAAATATGCATGGTGCGCTGCCGTGCTGAACAGGAATGGTCCCTACCATGCAAGAATAATTTATTCCTGCATGGGTACTTGGTGAATCCCACACTTACTTGGCAACACTGAGATTAGAACCCCTACATAGGTACTTATTGCAACTAATGTGTTTGGCCTTAATTGCACACACCACAGAGCTTATAGGGTGAGGTGTGTCCTGAGCTTCCTGTAAAGTGAACAACATCACCAGGCCTTGCACAGTATGGCAATGGGGGATGTACTGGTTGTTAATGGACAATACATAGTATAATATGCTGTCATATACACACTGACAAACACATACAGTCATAGACACATTTGACAGACCTGGGTTTAGCAGTGCTGACTACCTTGTCAGTGAGTCCATACTGTTATAAAGTTTTTGACCCCAGCACATACATCATTGGGCTGAAGAGTGTCATCAGTTATCTGTATGGTTGATGGTAACAGCGGTCCTCATACAGTGGACCTTGGGACATGTACTGGGGGTACCATGGTGTAAAGACAGTATACCCAGTAACCCTACCCCACATTGGATATTGTACTCACTGAAATTCATGATTATGCTCTGACATACTCACAATCACACATTGACCAGGGCTGCAGTACAAACCCTTTGTGTATCTAATTATTGCTACTACAGGGATATGCATTTATTGCACACACCACAGGGATAGTAGGGTGAGGGTCTTGTCATGACTTTACTAATGTCTGCAACATCACCATCCCTTATAATGTATGGCAAGGTTTAGTGTATATGGAGGATGTGGCCTTGGAATGCTGTCTCCTACAAATATGCACACTCACACACAGTTGTGCACACATACACACACACATGCACATACTCACCAGGACTCAGAGGGTAACCCACATCAATCTACCTATTTATAGAACACATAAACAATGTTATACCCAGTAATGCACACAAACACATTTGTCAGTACTGAGGTCCATAGGTGCAGGTGTTCCTAGGTGTGTACCAGGCTAATGTCCATAGAGAGATGAGAAGAGTAGGGCATGTGCATACACTGGTATCATGGCACCTAATGTTTGTCAGCAGGCCATCTATCAACTGATGCCACTTGAGTGATCCCCAGGGAGACAGTTATATTCAATATCCACTCATCTGGTTTTCTCTTGAAGAGGGCCATTGAGGTGCTCCAACTGACATGTATGCAACAAATATTTCATAACATGGCCAGTGTCTGGGTTAGGGACCTGTACCCAAACACGTTTTGTTGACTGTGGTAGTCTGGTCGAGGTATCCATGGCATGTGGTGCATACAGACTGGGGTTTCCTAGCTGTGGCATTCATAACACAGCTTGGCAGACATGTCAGTGTCAGTCAATCAGAGACTGCCTGTAAGCAACCAAAATGAATACCTGACATCTGCACATCTGTACAGAGGACAGACAGAAAGAAGATAGGCAACAGGTAATGCATTAGGATGAATGTTTTGACAGATAGATAGATATCTGAGACTGATATGTATGCCATTACTATATTACAACAGTCCTCAATGACATGTCCATAAAAACATGGTAGTCTATAGTTACTATCAACATAGCAGATCAATATCCACTTGGAGATACATAAACACATACACTTCAAACACCAAGAACACGATAGTCAGTATGCAGTGTCCAGATTTGCATGCAGGGGTGTATGGCTCCAGTACTACAATCTGCAATCTACTCTTACTTGGAAAAGCACTGTTAACATTTATAATGTAATGATACCATACATGCAAGTGTGACTGCATATAACCTGGATTACTACCCAAGTATGAAACACATACACATAGAAGGATTGTGGAACTACCCATGTATACTCAGGTGTCTCATACAGTTTACTCACACCCCTTGCTACTGTAAAGACAGCACATAAAAGCATGTTATGTAATTGGAATTAAATACAGTTATTAAAAATGTCATTATCCTGCTATTTGATCAGACTGGAATGTGATCACTGGTTACCAGGGATGGGCTATGCATAGCAGGTGTAAGAATTGCTTAAATGTAAATGCTAAGTGGATTTGCGCACTGGTAAGTGAAGCCTGCACCATGTAAGCACATATTTGTTTAACCGTACGTTAGCAGCGCTTAGCTTCACGCAAACTCATGCAAACCCACTTAAAGCCACTTTAAAGCACTTTAATCACTCTGTCTCTATCAGCCCTTGTTCTTCCCAGCAATAAAATAAACAGCCCATGCAGGTCCTGAACCCAGGCCCCTGTATACTATATTTGCACTTAACCACTAAGCCATCTGAGCTGAGAGGATACCTGCTGCTTTTTCAAATATATCAATCAGTACATATACTGAATAGTAGTGAACAATTGTTTTGACTACTACAATTGTTTAGTATTTGTAAGTGAAGATAGTGTTAAATCAGTCATGTTCTTATATGTAAATATACACATAGATTAATATGGTGGGATACATCTGAGAAGTTATATACAACACTCATGTTTACACATAAAAGGATATATTTTATATATATATATATATATATATATATATATATATATATATATATATATATATATATATATATATATATATATATATATATATATATATATATATATATATATATATATATATATATATATATATATATATATATGTGTGTGTGTGTGTGTGTGTGTGTGTGTGTGTGTAACATATGCCCATGACATGTAGTGGAGTCATATCTCAGCACCATAACTCTCAACCTCTTAATGCAAGGGAATGTAATGTATGTATTGCAGATAAATGTAGAATGCTGCTACAGTGACAGGGGTTGTGTCAACATACAAGTTGTGAAGGAAGGCTCTTCTGAAACTGACATGTACGCCATCAGTTACTGACAGACATCATAAAATCATCATAGTGAAGTATCATGCAAATCACAGTAATGATCCTGTGGAATACAGAAGAAATATGAGCAATAAACATGGAGAGTCTGAAACAATCTGGAAGGTCGGGATGTATACGCAGAACTCATTAGTGCAAGAAATGTGGAACAAGCCTGACAAAGGGGATGTTTAAAGCCATGAAAATGGGGATATATCACAAATACTGGAGTAGATAAGCTCACACAGATGATGCATTCACACCCTCCTGTTTGTCCTAACACATATTAACTGAAGGAGTAGAGGTCCCAAGCCCACATACTTCCATCTAGTTAGTGACATACATCTTCATAGCCGCCCACTGCTTTATCAGAAATGCACAACATGTATAGTGGCCAGGCAACAGTACATCTGACAAATATCTGGACATAATATCACACTAGGGTAAATACACTGAGCTGCTCGGCATGTCACCAAGAACTGTCTACACTACAGGCAGACTGCCACTACACTAACCAAATTTATCTATGGGGGAATACACATGTAACTGCAAATATAGCAGGCACTACAGGTATGTAACAGCATAGAGTAACAGACACCAGTGTGAAAGTGCATACCCACAACCAATCTCAACACAGTACAGTCACATAATGGTAAGCCTAAGTAATAGTACAGTATATGGATTGTGTGAACAAAGGCCATCATCATGTCTGCCACTCACACACTAACCCTACATATACTGGCCCAATTCACAGTGTAGTCTGATGCCTGACTGTGGTATGGGACATGTCTCAGTCTGGATCTATAAACATATAGGCTGATAGGGTATCAGAAACAAGAGCAGCATGCAATGTCAGATAGAACAGGACCAAGAACACTGACATCTATGCCAGTCTGTACACAGGCCAAATAACATAATCACAATACATGGCTACATAATACAGACACTCTGTCAACAATCACCAGAAGTAGACAGACCTCACTACTGTACAGACTACAACAGAATGTCCAGGTTTTGTCCTCAGATATTAGGCCTCCTATACATTACATGTCTGGCAGTCTGATATATCACTGGCTTGATATCAGGAATTATGTCAGTAAATAATGGTATACTGTACATATCCACCTCTTACTGCATGACATATGAACAAAGGGTGACAGACTTGGGGGACAAAGGCAGAAACACAGGGTCAATATTGACATACTGCAGTTATAAACTGAGAACATTGCTGGTGTAACAGGATTTGTTGTGACATATCTCTTCTGAGGGATATGAAGTCAGTAACACACATGTATGTTACCATTTACTACAATCATCTAAGTATGCTACTGCATTTATAAAGACAGATAATGTGTGAGTAACACACAAAATTTAAGGCTCCAAACTCAGGCCAGTCTGCAGATAGCCCCACAGGTGAGAGTTTCCTCAACCACATAATACTGTCATGCCAGACTTGAAATCATGCAGAACAGCCATATCCACTCAAACCCTGTTAAACCAACATTACTTCAAATGTAGAACAGCAATACTTACATTCTGTCCCCATGTCTGGAACATCCCTCTTCAGTTTGTTGGCCTGTCTCCACAGTGTTTGTTAGAAGAGGTATTTCCAACTACTTTCTGAGATGCTGTTTGTCAGACACCCACATGAAGTCCTGCTCACAGTGAAGGAAAAGGGCCAACACGTACTTGCAGTGCTTAGTTATAGGAGCGTGTTTCCATGCAGTTGGCTATAGGACTGATACCACATCTGTTCCACATGCAATTAGCAAGTGGTTGCACAGGCCATCAGCTGATCATGAGCATTACCTACCAAACTCAAGCTGTTGCCTATGCAAAACAGATGTAGTTTTCCACATTTAACAGAGAGGGGGAGAGACAAAGACACAGAAAGGAAGAAAGAAAGAAAGACAGAAAGGAAGAAAGAAAGAAAGAAAGAAAGAAAGAAAGAAAGAAAGAAAGAAAGAAAGAAAGAAAGAAAGAAAGAAAGAAAGAAAGAAAGAAAGAAAGAAAGAGTCAAGCATGTTTGTGTATGATCCATGGGTGGAGAGACGTCTCTGGGTATTATACTGGTTGCCTATATATACATTTATGGCTGTGGATTGTCTAAAACAACCTCTGCGGTGTTTGACAACTGTTGGCCTTGTAATGTGACATTGGGACATATGAGTCCTCAATATGAAAATGTAGCAAAACCCAACCTGCAATGGATCATGTTATTACACAATCACACCACCACCCACACAGGATACTGATGAGACACACACACCCTTGCCAGTACTGATTTTCATACCCCTACCCAGCTATGTAGTGCTACTACAGTGTTACTCATTTATCGCACAAGCCACAGAGTTTATATGTTGGAGAGCTGTCCAAAGGTATCTTTGAAAGTGAGTGACATCAGCAGCAGTGCTAAAGGAGGGGTAAGGGAAGTGTAGTAAGTGTGAATGTCCACAAAATCAGGTGTTATCAAAGACACACACACTTTTACACACATTTTCACAGTTGCCAGGATCAGGATTAGAATTCCTACCTAACGAGTTTGCTACATTATGATATTACGCAGTTATCACAAGCGCCACGGAGCTTATATGTTGAGAAGCTGTCCAAAGGTATCTTTGCAGGTGAGTGACATCAGCAGCAGTGCTAAAGAAGGGGTATGGGAAGTGTAGTAAGTGTGAATGTCTCTAAAGACACACACTCTTTCACAGTTGCCAGGACCAGGATTAAAACTCCTACCTAACTAGTTTGCTATATTATGGTATTATGCAGTTATCTCAAGCACCATGGAGCTTGTATGTTGGAAAACTGTCCAAAAGTATCTTTGAAGGTAAGTGACATCAGCAGCAGTGCTAATGGAGGGGTATGGGACATGTAGTAAGTGTGAATGTCCCCAAAATCAGGTGTTATCAAAGACACACACATTCTCACACACTGCGTAATAACATAATGTAACACACAGTTGCCAGGACCAGGATTAGAACTCCTACCTAACTAGTTTGCTACACTATGGTATTATGCAATTATCACAAGTGCCACAGAGCTTATGTATTGGAAAACTGTCCAAAGATATCTTTGCAGGTGAGTGACATCAGCAGCAGTGCTAAAGGAGAGGTATGGGAAGTGTAGTAAGTGTGAATGCCCCCAAAATAAGGTGTCATTAAAGACACACACATTTTCACAGTTGCCAAGACCAGGATTAAAACTCCTACCTAACTAGTTTGGTATACTATGGTATTACACAGTTGTCGCAAGCACCAAGGAGTTTGTATGTTGAAGGGCTGTCCAAAGGTATCTTTGAAGGTGAGTGATATCAGCAGCAGTGCTAAAGGAGGGATGTGGGAAGTGTAGTAAGTGTGAATGTCCACAAAATCAGGTGTTATCAAAGACACACACACTTTTGCACACAAACACATACATTTTCACAGTTGCTAGGATCAGGATTGGAATTCCTACCTAACTAGTTTTCTACATTATGATATTACGCAGTTATCACAAGCGCCACAGAGCTTGTATGTTGAGGAGCAGTCCAAAGGTATCTTTGTAGGTGAGTGACATCAGCAGCAGTGCTAAAAAAGGGGTATGGGAAGTGTAGTAAGTGTGAATGTCTGCAAAATTAGGTTTCATCAAAGACACTCACACTCTTACACACATTTTTACAGTTCCTAGGACCAGGATTAAAACTCCTACCTAACTAGTTTGCTACACTATGGTATTACACAGTTATTGCAAGCACCACGGAACTTATATGTTGGAGAACCTTGCCGGTGAGGGTGATACCAAATGGGGCATTGTACTCAATGCCCGGGTGAGTGAGGGAGGAGATAGGGGTGCTCAATCATGGGTCTGATGATGTGATGATATTCATGACAAGGTGCGCAAGGTAGAATGTTTTTCATTTTTTTTTGGCAACGTGCGGGTGTTAAATGAGAGGTCGCTGTCGGGAAGGGTCCCTTAGGTCTCTGATTTCTCAATTCTTAGATTTCGGTCTGGTTAATCAGTGGGTGATAGCTGTCTATGTGATAATTTGTGGGTACTTTTGTTTTTTTTAGGATGAGGGGATACATTTTTTTTTTGTCGTTAGGGTTTTAAGGGGCAGTGTTTCTGTGAGGCGTTGTGTAGGATGTTTTTCCACTGGTGTATGTGACCACTGGTGTATGCCTGCTTTTCAGCCTAGTTTTTTCCAGTCAGCCACAACCCTCCTGCATGTTTTTCTGTTTTATTTTCTGAGAAATAAATTAAAAACAAAACAAACCAGGACAGATCCAGGACAGATCCCCACTTGGTGACTGGCTCCTGAGTGAGTCTGACATCCTCCCAGCGATTATAACTTTATGGGTGAGGTCCTGTCCAAAGGTATCTTTAAAGGTGAGAGACATCAGCAGCAGTGCTAAAAGAGGCATAAGGAAAGTGTAGTAAGTGTGAATGTCCAGAAACTCAGGCATCAACAAAGACACACACACTCTCTCACACACACCTCTTTACAGTTCTCAGAACCAGGATTAGAACCCCTACCTAACTAGTTTGTTATAGTATAGTATTATGCAGTTATTGCATGCACCACAGAGCGTATAGGTCTGTGACTTACCCAAAGGGTTATTTCAAGGTGACTGACATCAGCAGGAGTGCTAACATGGGCAATGGGAAGTGCAGTGTGTGTGAATGGGGCATAAATCATTCCTCTGGAAACACACCCACCCACTCACACACAACTTCACATTTGACAGGAATGATTTACAAATGATACATGAATACCTATTTGTACTATTGTGTTACACAGTTATCACAAGCACCACAGATATTATAGGGCTGAGGGCTACCAAATGGAATGTCTCCAGTGATTGACATCAGCACATCATGTGATATAGGCCAATAGGATGTGTAGTGGTTGGGACAGGCATCATAATGGCATTCTTTCTGTCACTGTCTATCTCTTTCTTCCCCACATCTCTGCGTGTGTATGTTTGACATATTATAGTCTGTTGGCCTTAGATATGTGCGAGTATTCCTATCCAGTGTGTGTGTGAAGCATAATTGGTGTGCAATTTGGTTTGTGTGCACACACATCTGCAAATGACAGATATGTACAGTCCACTGTGTTGTCAGACATGGGCTTCAGGTGTGTGTGCACACACATTTGCAAATGACAGATATGTATATTCCACTGTGTTGTCAGACATGGGCTTCATTTCTCTAAGTGTAGGAGCATGCCCAGTATGACCTTCTGTATTGAGTGTGTGAATCCATTCCAGGTAGAGTTGTACTCCAGTCCAGGGTTTGGTGTTCTACATCTACAGCTAGCAACCTGTTTCTGCAGGATATCTGTAGATAGGTTAACAATATGGAGACACAATGGGCGAAAGATCGGGGAATACTGTAACTATTGCTGTCTGTGCTGCATGTGGTACATGGTTGGTGTTAGCAGAGATATTCAGACATATGTACTGTTTTACACTGTGATGTATTATGTCATTAACAACTGACAGATAAGATTATTTGTTCACAGTTATTTACCAGGAAATACAAGATGAATGAAGCTGAGTCCAGTATTGTGGTCCACAGCCTACACATTCTTGCACATTCCTGACATTTTGGAGGGGTAGCTACAGACACTTGCTGATGAGTCTGTGTAAATGGACCAGCACCTTGGCAGTATGGTGGATGAAGATCCCCTTCTTGTACATATATCGACTTAACATAGTGGCCATATCCTGCTGTGACCATACCTCTCAGCTGTACAGATTCACCCAGATTTCCCAGAGGCAGGGCTCATATATCTGGTCAATTCCCCTTCATATTGTGGTTTACGAGCAGGTTTGTAGCCACCCATTCCTGGGTTTGCAGGCAGGGGTAGTATGGGCACACATCAGAGTTTCAGACTTCACACACTTCATGAAGTCCATGCTTCTACACCCCACCCCCTCGTTATTCTATCCTCTTCCTAACATTATGTGAGTGATATCTGAGAAGTATCCCTAGAGTTGGTACTTCATCCCAGTGGTATTTATGGCTTCGTCCACAGTTCATGCAGTAGGACATGGGGGTGCATGCTACTGGGATTTGTCAACATGGCCTTCCAATTGTGTTCTGTTGACTGCGTTAGGTTGTTAGTTAGGATCCCATGAGATACTATACACCGGCACTATGGATGAGACACAGGCTTTTGACAGAGGACTGTAGGCCATTTGGTAGTGATGCAGGCCATCTGAAGCAGGCCAGTGTATTCTCTCACTCCTACATTCCCAGGCTGTGAGCCAGTGGATTCCCCTGGGGTGACAGGGTAAGTGTGCAAGGTGTTAATAGCAATATTTCCTGTCCATATTGATCCATTGGTCTGGATGCAGTAAGGGTGCTGCTTACAGCTAGGGACACACCTGCATAGGACACCTCTTCAGCATGCTGCATTCTGTGGGTGTCTCCATGTAGATTTGGGGTCATACTGTACTCATTCCCAATGGCAAGGATATGACCTGTGATAAAACTGTGGCTGATAGTGGGGTGATCTGAGTGCATGTGTGGTATAGAAACTACTTTCAGCTGAGTCACAGATATAACTGGGACATTCTCCTTATGCTGCCTTCTGCGGGGAAATAGGCAGTCTCTTATTACTTCATAACTGTGCCTTTTGAGGTCTGACAGTGATTTTCCAGACTACATCAGTATTCCATACAACACAGACAACTATTGTGCTACTAACATGTATATACAATTCCAAAGTAGTGTGCAGTTGACAGTTACATTTTATACACTCCCTGTATAGGGTACTTCCACCTGTGTACTGTGTGTATGTATGTATGGGCCCACATTCATGGCCTGTCCATTTTTCAGACGGTGACAGATTTTGACATCTGGACAGTGAGTATGGATAATTGCTGACATGGGTATTGCTGAGAAGCATTGTGGTTGGCACTGCATGTGTCAGAACATTGGCTCTGTCAACCACAGTACTGCCCATAGGCCACCAAGACACAACCCAACATGCCTACATGCTGACCACTTCCAGGCAATATTGAACACACAACAACCTAACACACAGACCCCTGCATATTGTACACATGCAACAATCTAGTCCGTAGATTGGGCCAGCTCAGGTAATCTGTGCTCCACTGATATTACTCCTCATGCTTACTTGTTACTGCACTTCTACATAGGATTGTGGGGGGGGGGGGCACACCTGACAACTTTAACGTATTTCTGGTACTCTGTTGGCTTCCATTTTATATTGTATTCTGACTATCATGCAGACTGGAGGCATATCAGTAGAGTACAGATCTTGGGTTTTATTGACCTACATTTCAGTTTTAGACTTCTTACCCTTCAGAACTAACATACAACTGACAGACCTGTTGTAATCTGTCTGTGTAGGTCTGGAGGGGGGCTGTTCACCATTGCCATCAATTGGAGGCCTTTGCCCAGCCTTTCTTTATGGTCATCTACACCTGTCCTGCTGGCTGAGGCTGGTGGTGGGTATGTGAGCCTCAATGACATGCATGTGTGTGTCCTATGGACACACAGTTATCTGGGCCACCAATGTACTGCGGTGGGAATTGTCACCTTGTCTTGTACTGCCTAGTATGTTGACACCAGTATTTGTTATGGATTTCATGCTGCCCATATAGGTGTCCACTATCTGCTGCCATCCCATTTAGCCACCGGATTCCCTTGCATGCTCGCGTTCATATCATGCATACAACTATCAGAACATACTACTCCATTCAGTAATTGATAGGAAGGGTGACTTACCTTGTGGCTGGTCCAGAATTGAGGATGGTGCTGGATGGCTGACTATGTTGGATGCACATAGTACACTACCTATACATGGTAAAGAACAGGTAGTGTCATGTATAGCATCCATTTTACTGTATGTGCAAGTCAGAGAGAGGTGTCATTCCCTGGGTCCCTACCATGTCAGTGTATGTGCTATGCATTGCCTCTTTGCCAAGGCCTGGGCATACTAGGCACACCTCCTTCTGCCTACAGGAGCAGGCTCAGGATATTCCTCCTCCAAGTCTCTCTGTGCCTGTGCTGGCCTTGGCAATGGTGGGGGGGATGTGTGGCCCTGCACCATGCTGTTCTTGCTGCAGCTGTTTCCGCAGGATCATATTGTGTAGCATGGCACATGCTATGAACATTTGTGTACATGTAGCTGGAGAGTACAGCAAGGCTCCACCGGATATGTCCAGGCAGCAGAACCATGACTTGAGGATCACAAACATAAGCTTTATTTTGATTCTGGTTTGTGTGTGTTCCTCATTATGGCATTCTTGGTGAGGTGTGTGTGCATTTCTGAGAGGTGTGATCAGCCACAGCTCCGGTGCATAGCCAGCATCCCTTACTAGATGGCCATATGGGATGTCTTCACTGGCAAATGACTGGTACAGCTGTGTCATATGCCAGATGTAGGAGTCATGATAGTTTCCAGGGCTGCCAGCACACACATTCAAGATAATGCCCTGGGCACCACACATGACCTGGCAGTTGATGGAGGGGAAGCCCATGCGGTTTATGTAGACCCTACCCCACTCACTGGGTGATGTTTTGATGTGTATGTGCGTGCAGTCTATAGCACCCACTACCTCAGGGTATTCTGCTGTTTGGTTGAAGAGACGCATATGGCTGGTCAATGCCTCATGGGTGTTGAGGAAATATATGTGCTCATCAGCATGTGCTGATATGGCATCCAGGAACTGGTGGAGTACCCTGGATGCTGATGTCTGTGAGATCCCCATGATATCCCCAGTTGGCCTTTGGAAGGTACCTGTGCCTAGTATTCTTAAGCCTACACATAACTTGGTATCCACTGGGATGGGTTCTCCTCTGTTGGTTCTGTGTGTGAGGCAGGGCTGGCACAGCTCAACAATTTGCTGTAGAATGTCCCTGTCCACCCCATAGAGCTCCACTATCTCCAGCTCATGTAGCCCCTGGTAGGTTACCCTGGATCTGTACACTCTTCTCCTTCTCACTGTGGGTTGGTCGTCAGCATTCACATCCTCACCACCCTCAGCCTCTTGCACATATCGATGTATGAGAGTGACAGCAGCCCCTAACATTTTGTTATTTTTTTCTGGTAAAATTTCCCCATATGTATATACTGGTGGTGTAGAATTTGTGGGAAAAAACAGACTGAAAGGTGTTTGCATAGTTTATATTAGTGTGCTGGGCTGCTGCATGTGTAATTGGCTGATTCTAATACATTCCACCTGCCAGCTAGTTCGCCTTGATTGCCTTCCTACTGCCGTTTCCCCTTCCCACTTCCTCCCTATTTAAGGCCTGAGGCGCACCGCACATACCAAGTGATCAAATGTAAACAGTGCTGCCATTTCCTCTTTTTTTTTTGTTTGTTTAAAACCTGGTGCGTGGCGCGCAAACCCGTTTAGGCTATGTACACAGTGCTCAGGTACATCTGACACACCCCCTTCCTTAGCTGTGCTTAGCTAAGGGCAAACACGGGCCACAGAGCTCCAATGAGCTTACAGCAAGCATGACACATCCACTTATGAAGTCATCCAGCTCTTAGACTTGTACTGTTTTATTGCTGTACCTACATGGTTAGTCCCAAGCTGACACTTTGAAGAAATCTGTGATTCAGTATAACGCCCATCATTTGCATACCCCAGTGTGTAGGTCATTAGTTACTGCACTTAAACAGACCCTTTCCCCTTAACAACCAGTGCTCCCTGGTGTTGTTTACATTCTGCATGCCATTGACTATAATGGCAACATGCAGAATTCACTTGAAATTGACTTTTCCCATTTTTTTTTATTTTCGGCACCCCCCCCCACACACACACACACACAATTTCAGTGATGCTCACAATGTGGGGAAAGGAGGGGTGGATCTATATGTGTGATGTAACAGTATCTGCAAATCAGTGACGTTCTTCTAGTAATTATATATATCAACTTTGTGATGACACTGAAGTGGGAAAAGGGCAAATTATCCACTCCCCGCTCTTTGAGAACTTGCTCAGAAAAAAGCTGGCAATGTACATCAGCTAATTTTCAATCAGCTCTACCATATATTTTTTTTCTTTCTGTGCAATGAATGCATTGCAATTCAAGTCTGCAAACAAAATATGTCTTTTTTGCAGTCATCAATTCCTCCCTTTCATGACCAAAAAATGATGTGTAGTACTGTCGAGCATGAAAGCTTTCTGAAAGTCGAAGACTTCTAAAAGTCATTGCAATGGTTATATGTCTGTTTGAATGAGTTTTAAAACAGAACAGGTGCCTGAATAAAATAATTGCTATATGTCTTGAATAAATGCGACAGAATGGGCTTAGATCTTTATTTCACCATTCTAGCAGCAAAGAGATAATTAGAAATAATGTTAAGTGCAAACCTGATCCTCCCTGAATATGAGTGGTATAACAAATATAATGAAAGACCAATTAACCAGCTGAATAAAGAGCACCTGCACCTGTTAAATATGCATTGCTGAATAATATGCAATTTGTAAGCTTTAGTTATGATGTTTGGAGGTTTTTACAGTTCTCAGATATGATTTGCCAGCTTTTCTTTGATCCTTTAAGGTGCACTATATTATTTGCTATTTGCTTGTAACACTACATCCCAAGGAAATCTTAGTGTTACCTGTTGTTTTCTTGGTGATATATTTCCCAAATGAGTGAAGGCCATCCCATATGAGGTGAAACTAGCACGGTTTAGGCTCTTGGTAAGTGAAGAAATCTAAGGGGCCCTTTGCATGCAAAACACTACTTGCTTGTAATACGGTAATAAATAATTTCATAAACATTTCTAATTTATTTAAAGCTCTGGCCATTCTCACTATGTATATAATTTTGGATATATATGAGCATATTTCTGTTTGCAACAGTATCTCATGAAAACCAACTGCAAATGTAATAAATAGTGTGAACAGGGAAGACACAAGTTTACAGCCATCACTAGGATAATTAAAGCTATAAAACCAACTTAATAAACAAATACATTAGCATTGTAATTAGCCTCTGTGAAGAAAATATGTCCATGTCCTTTGTTTTCTACATTATTCTGTGGGTGCAGTAAATGAGGATGGCTGCTATATGTTCAGGCATAAAGCATGTACATTAAATACACTTTAAATGAAATTGGATGTGTGGAGCTCAAGGAGGCATTGCATTCCTTGTTTCAAAGTTCTTTTACAGCTGTTTAGTTTTTGAATAGTTTAACCTTTGGGTTGCCAAACAATTACATATTAGTTAATGAACCTTTGGGATAGGCCTATAAAGGCCCTGGTGGTTGTTAGCCTAGTATATATCCATGAACCTATAATGAGAAGTGTGTGTTGATATCTGTTACAGGCAAGAGTAAAGGAAACCAAGTGACAACCTTTTCAACAGTCAGAATTCTCTTCCATGTGTTATATATTCCTTAATATAATGCATTGAATTAATTTACTCTAGCACTTTTAGACCTAAAGTGTATATTTGTATAAAGACGTTTACTACCACCTGCTTAGAACCAGTACTAATGACATGAATAGTATGTGCACGCTGGTCTGTAACTCACAGCACTATATAATCATTGTGTTTCAAAGCTATCCATTATTGTCTGAACTACTCATCAGCTTTAGAGATGTTCACTGAGGCAGTATAGTGTCTCAGTGATTAAGGTCTGTGTCTCACAGATGCTGAGTAAAATCCTAACCACTGGATATTACTCGATGTCAAAATCTGCATGCATACCACATTTACTCCTGACCTTGCCACCTGGTTTGTGCCTGGAAAGAGTCTCATAGAGACAAGTTCAGTTATCCAACCAACAAATGAATGTATTAAAAAATAAATTAAAAACATTGCAAATAATGTCATTAAATGGCTAGGTAGGTACATCCTGCATTCCAAAGAGGCTCACCATATAAATGGCAGTAGCTGTAACCTATATATTATGACAAAGTTCTGTGCAAAAAGTTAATCGATAAAACAGAGATCTGCTGTTAACTCTCAAGATGTCAGCCTATGTTGCAAAATAGCTGGCAATCAGTAAACAGCGGGTCAAATAAAAGGGAGAGCACTGCAAAGAAAAGAGAAAAGAGTCAGTTTCTTAGTGCTCAGCACAGGAGCAAAATCCATCAGTGGTTTTGTGCATCATATTGTACAAGTCTCTGAAAAGTAATATTTCTCATCAGGGATGCCACAGATTTCTAAATGGGCTGATAGTCATACATAAGTGAAAATTATAAGAAAGGATTTACTGGTTAATCTTTTTAAACCTGCATACATATATTTTACTTGGCATTATTCATTGTATTTATTGTGTTTATTACAGTTTTTCAGCTATCACTGCTACTAGCTTTTCACATTTTTGTTTCCTGCCTTTTCAGTTTAATAAGCTCTGTTATACCATGTATCATGTTGGAAGGACATTCAGTGACTGGGTTTGCATGTGATATCATTTCTTATATGTCTTCTCAGCCCCCCACCCATGGTGCAGCAGAGTAAAGTAATAACTGATGCAGATGACCTGTATTCAATTAGCAGGCATGGGAGCTGGAGGCATGAGGGATAGGAGTGAGTGGCATATACATTATCCATCTTGATGTAAGGTGGGGGTTTTCTTGTAGCTTGGGTAATGCCTAGTGAGAACTCTGAGATGTGTAGTCTGTGATGTCTGGGCCAGGGTTCTAATATTCCTTGGAAGTTACTGTGGAGAGGTAGGAGCTCCTGGGTCTGAGGGGGAGACCTTCATGCTGGCCTGGATGTTGACCCCATGATCAAGTCTCACCCCTATAAGGAATGAGCAGGCTCATAAGTTGTAATGGGGGGTTATGGTCAGCACGCAAAGGGGTTGCAAACAATAAAAATAATCTTACCAAAACAGAGCTAGCTAGGTGCCACTAGCTTTTACGTGGCCTGGGAAACACAGACCAACCAATTAAACTTGTACTAAATTTGTCAGCTACGATATTAGCAATTTACTATCATTATGAATTTGCAGTGTTATTGTAGACTAGCTCTGAACATCAAAGGATTTTCATCAAAAGGGAATAAAAAAACTTTAATTTAAATTCTGCTAAAATATTTTAAGTTGCACTTATAGTGACCTGTATGGTGGTATGTTGTTGTACTTATCTGCCTTTGCTACATGTTATAACCAAAACAAAGTTATCTGTTTGTATTGTTTTAGTTTGTTCTGGGAACTTAGACTTGTAGCTTCATTAGTAGTTGTGTAATGACTTTGTATTCTTCCAAGATTGTAGCATTGCTTTGCAGTAGACTGCACTTCCATTTCCATAAGTAGAATTGCATGTAAAAGATTGCTTTTTGCCTTTTGAACCTAGTCTGGCATCTCAGTCTTGAAACATCTTTCACAATTGTGACAGGACTGTGATCTACTGCCAGATTTGAACCTCATTTAGTCATTTATTACAGCATTTTCCATAAAAAGTGTTACTGGTAAATTTCTGCATAGTCTGGTGATTGTTCTGTGGTGGGAGTGCAGTGGAGACAGTATTGTGACTTTTGCTCCAGGATTTGTGCATTGGTAATTTTTTTATAGCTGCATATACCAGCTCAAAGTTGCATTCCAGTGCCTTTCTGTTAACCTTGGTACTGGTTGTTCCTTGAGACTGGACATCCTGAGACAATGTAGCAATTGGCTCATGTTCACAGACAACCATTTAATCCTTAAAGAAACAAACACAGTATGAGAAAGATGTGCACACACAGTCTTACTGGAAATTTCACATACAAATAAGGTTGTCAATAGCACACACTACATCTACCATGCAGAGTCAACCACACACATAGACCAATGTATGCTGAGGCACTGAAAAGCAGTCTTCCTCAAAGATCTCCTAAGCTTATAAATAGCAACAACTATCCTCAGCAATCTCTAAAGCACTCCAAATACCACACATATGCCTACACTCAGTGGAGTCCCAAGAGCAAAGCCCATTAGGCAAGCAAACACATTACCCAGGACTGTCATCATAGGGCAGTCTTTGTATGACACACAGATGCCTTAGTCACCAGAATGAACAAGGAGAAGTTAACAGTTAGTCAGGATCAACCAAGTTACACATGCTTGCACTTAAGTCACTACACCACAGGTGCCATTATAATTCTATCATAGTCCATATGGGCATTAATGACCTAAGATGTTGGACTATATAAAGAGAGACATTGTTGATTTCTCTGAATGTATGTCTCATGCAGTTACATGCCTTGCATTGAGCAGCATTTTGCATTCACCAAGGATGATTCCACAAAATGAACAAAAGATAATTGACTTCAATAATTGGCTTAGTTTCTGGTACCTTTCCAGGAGGGATTCAATATTTTTCAGCTTGGGAGGACACGGTTAACAAACCACAGCACTTTACAAAGGATAGTCTGCATCTGTTTCCCCTAGGTTTCTGAATGGTGGACAAAACGTTATCCACCCCCTTACAGCCTATTTTAGGTGATGCCAAATTGAAAAAGAAATACCAACTTTGCAAATAAAACCTAAAGAAACCTAAAGGTGCTACTGCTTAATGCTAGAAGCCTAAACAAGAAACTCCGCTCCTTACAAACTATCCTCACTCAGGAGAATGTAAACATCTGTGCTACTACTGAGACATTCTTTGATTTGTAGAAAGTCCTCCAACAGTCTAAGGCTTTGGTGCCTTCTACACATTTAGACCATCAGCTGTATATACAGGGACAAAATGTAGAGGAGACTCAATTTATATTACCAACAAGCATAACACTAAGTTGATTAAACAGGACAATGCCCTAGAATTTATCCATGTGCAAATCACCATAAACAAAATCCCATACCATGTCTTAGCAAGCTATAGGTCACCCTCTATGTCCCTAGAATCCCATAGCTCATGCCTAAACCTGCTGGAGACACTCACCTTTAAATCAAATACCCTATTCATGGGAGACTTTAACTATCTCTCTCTAGACTGGGAAATAGACTACCTCAGACTTGAAGGCACAGTGATTCCTGGTGTTTATTAACACAAACACCCTTGACCAGATAGTATGCACACACACCAGAGGTTCAAACATACTGGTCCTGGTACTCATCAATATGGGAGAGTGCTGCACACACACAGCCCATATCATCCTCAGTGTCACATCTTCAGTGGTGAGGTTGGACCACAAAAGTGTCTCCTAAATAAAAATCAACTTTGTGACTCCAACACACCATTTAACAGTTAGGAACTATTCCAAAGCAAAACATATCTTATTATGCTATAATTCTCCAAAATTCAATGCCCCATCACAACCTGAAGTTCACAGCAACCAATGCAGAACTGTTCACAGAGACACTGTACAACCATGTAAATGGCTGCATAGGGGCTGTTGTACCTACTAGAAGTAAGCCCAAAACAAACTTTGAAACAATTCTCACTGATGGATTAAGGTATACAACAAAAGGAAATACGTCATGGCTAAAATCAGGAAAAGCAACTCTCATAATGATATGAACTCTCTAATTAAACTGAACAGGAAAGTAAGAGGACAAATTAAGTCAAGCAAGGCCAACCAGCATGCTGAAATGGTGGTCAATGGTGCAACTTTCATTGAACAAAGCAACATAATGAATTTGCTGTCTGACAAATTCAGCTCAAATTTCACCCACTATCCCCACCACCTCCTGCATGAAATACCTACTAGCATAACTCCCCAACTGTTAACAAGAAGCAGGTCATGTCTACACTCACTAAGGCCAAAAAACAGAGCCTCAATGAGCTCCAGCAAAACCTGTGATACCCCTTGAATAGCTTGAAGCATGACCTACCAGGACCACTTGAGTTGCTTTCCAAGTAGAGCCTCAAAACAGGTTTTGTACCATAACAATGGTGGACTGCAACAGTTATTCCACTTCACAAGGGTGGACCATCAACTGATCCCAGAAAATGCAAACCTATTAGTCTGACTGGTCTAATATGCAAAGCCTTGGAACAAATTATCATGGAAGTGATCAGCAAAGACATAGGGAACCTGGACCCAACCTAGTTTGGCTTTGTCAAGGAAGATCATGACAACTAAACCTGATGAACGTCTTTGAGAAGGTTACCAAGGCAATGGATAAGAGTAAAATATTGCATATGGCCATTGGTGAGTGGTACTATAACTTCCTTGGGTCTGGATGCCATACCCTTACCTATAAGTTGAGTGACATAAAATGACTTTCTTATTATCTTAGCTATGTCTTGGTCAAAGGAAATTTTGATACCTGTATATGTTCCCAAATCCCTTACTACCGGTTCAGCTCTTAGGGTCATTTTATCAATGGAGTAATTAAACTGTGTTGACATTTTCCCAAGGGGTATTAAAATGCATTTGTGGCACTGAGTTTTAGGCCATGGATTCAGCATCATTCATATGTCTGTATTAAACCATCTTGCAAGATGTTGGTCTTTCGGGGGAATCTATAGCAGCTCCCAGTCATCTACAAACTTGGTTAGCCAGAAGCCTTGAAAGCTAGCCTTGACCTCCAAGAAGTATATGCCAAACAGGAGTGGGCCCAGTACAGGGCCTGGTGTACTTCACTGGTGACTGTCTCCTGATGGAGTTGGTTGTACCTATCCTAACTTCTTGCGTCCTGTCTGTGAGCTAGCAAGCAATCTAGAGGGTTATGTAGGGATTTATGCCTAGAACTTGCCAGCAATGCCTGAGTGAGGTATTGTATCAAATGCCTTGCCTAGGCCAAGATATGCAGTATGCATTATTTTACCCTCATCCATTGCCTTAGTGACCCTCTCAAAGAAGGGTAGCAGGTTAAGTAAACATGACTTTCCCTTAACAAAGCCAAATTGGGATGGGTCCAAAACAAAGCCAGATTTGGATGGGTCCAATCTCTGTAGATTGCCATTGTCCTTGTTTATCATTTCCATAATAACTTGTTCTATGACTTTGCATACTAAGCCTGTTAGACTGATGGGTCTATAGTTCTCTGGGTTAGTTGATGACCCCCTTCTAGAGGGGAATGACTGATGCATTCCTCCATTTATTTGGAATTCAACCAGTTTTAAGGCTTTATTTGAAAAGTGCCTTAAGTGGTCATGAAAAGTCATGTTTTGGATTGTTCAGGAGGCAACTGGGGATGTTGTCAAGACCCCTGCAGTGTTCTTAGTTTTAGTGAGTGCAGTCTGTGGGGTCAGGCCTCAGAATACCTCTGGGCGGCCATTATTTCCACAATAACATACACCATGTTGGGCATTATTTCTTGCTCATGTGCAAATATGTTTACTTTATAGTTATCTTTTTTTCAGTCAGTTTCACTTATGTAAATTTTTACATGATTACATTTTTTCAGGCATGGCCAATAATGCCCCTTCTAGCCTGCTAGCATATCACAATAGTCACATCCATAATATTTGTCCAAGCTGGTCTTAAAATATCTAATCTCATGCTCGCTTTAATATAATTTAGTAACCTATGCCACACATTAGCTACTTTCTTAGAGAACCAATTAGAACATCTCTTATTCCTATCGAAGCTCCTAAATAGATTGTCGGATGGTCCACTACTACTCTTTGATAACCCCAAGCATTCCCAAAGGTAGTTGTCTCTAAATGCCTTATATACCTGAATAAGGCCTCCACTAAATAGCTATATGAACCACTGTACACATTCAGACATTTTAATCTTTCATAATAACTTAAAGTTTCTCATCCATGGATGCCTTTGGTATATTTCCACTAGTCTCTGCTGCAATTTACTCATGATAGCTTTTTATAAGGTATCCATATTATTCTTCAACACTATAGTTTTGATCTGATGTAACTTACAAACACCTCAGATCTTTTAAACTTCATAAATCTTTGTATACAGTCTATAGTATTAGAACTATCATTAACCAACTGGATGATATAATCAAAAAGGCTCAAAGCAGGATATAGCCATATACCCAGGTCTTTTATTGTCCTAAACACCCGACTTATGAAAAGCCTGATATTCATTACATATACCACAAATTTGCTTTTTACCTTATTTTTCTAAATATGCAAACAGGACCAAACCAAAAAGAAACTTGACCAAACAAAATGCTAACTGAAAAAGATAATAAAAGAATGCAAAGCAAATATCAGATAAACAGTAATAATAAAACACAAACCTCTCTTGACGAAATCCCAAATAATTTCTTACACACATGCATGTTTTCTAGACCACTGGCTTCTGACCACAGAAGGACCAAATCTGATATGTTCAGTTTTTGATATATTTATGAATTTATGGGCATATTATTCTCTTGTGCTCAACTGGTTGATTTAATCATGTTCTTTCGCAGACATGCCTTATCTGTAACACATGTAATAAGTTTACCCATTTTCAAATAATCTGCATACAACTATAGAACACCTCATACGAATATGATAGATCTGAAAGATACAATCTAAACAAGTATGGTCCAAGAACAGACCCCTGTTGGACCCCCTAACTATACTGGAATTTCACCTGTCCAATTGTTGTATGATACTTGTCATGTCCTATATGTAAGCCCTACAGCTATCCATCTTATCAATATTACATCAATACCCACTTGCTCTAATTTATTGATCAGTGCTTTGTGTATGACCCTTTTAAAGGTCGAAATTAAGTTTATATAAATGCCATCACAGCACACTTTTTCTTTAATAGCTGTTATATTATTAAAGATCATTATGTTATGTGTAGTTATTGACCAATTTTCAATATATGCCAGCTGATATATATCATTTCAAGTCCCATTCTTTCCAATACTGATAATAATGTATCCAGAAAAAGATTTGTCATTATTTTCTGCTATCTCACTGTTTTCACAGCTTATTTTATTTGCAAGCATACAATTCTCATCTAGTTTTCTTTGTATTTCCAAAGTATTACAGCCATGGTGTCAGTCTTTCTTCTCTTTCTTCCTTAATCTTCTGTAATTCTTCCAAGCTCAGTTTAGATTTCTTCCCCTTAGACTGCCCCTTGATTCTTAGTTTACCTTCTTTGTTGAAAAATGATGTCATGCAGACTGAATATTTGTGATTGAGCAGTGTTATATTTCCCTGTAATCGGTACATTTCATGACAAGGCAGTTTCCTTTTCAGTATATATTCAGTCACTCAAAATATCTTCTAACTATCTATCTATCTATCTATCTATCTATCTATCTATCTATCTATCTATCTATCTATCTATCTATCTGTCTCTATCTATATCTATCTGTCTGTCTATCTATCCATCTGTGTGTTGTGTTAAATATCCACCTTTTAGTCAGGACATCCCAAATCTCATATGCTTAGTTTTTGATATATTTATGAGCATATTATTCTCCTGTTCCCAAATGGTCAATTTAATCGCGTTATTTCTCAGACATGCCGTATCTGTAACACATATAATAATTTTTCCTGTTTTCAAGTCATCTGCACACAGACTACAGAACACTTCATATGAAAATGTTAGATTTTTATTTATTTTGTTTATTTGACATTTGTTGACCAGATTAGTTCAATTGGGCAGATGCCCATTTTCAGTGAAGACCTGAGGAGAAAAGCTCCAAAAGGACACAAGCATAATAATGTATGATAAAAGTAGCTAAAACAGAAGATAATCCCCCTGATTCTGCAAGCCCTGAATGGCATGCAGGACTAGTGCAGGAGCTCTAGCAGGCAATATGTCTGCCATGTGATCCAGGAATAACCTGTAGGGGTGTGGACAAGTGCTCCTGCACTAGTTCTGCATGGACTCAGCCCCTGTATGCAAATTACCCCATTTGCAGGAGACATCCATGCAAAAGAGGTGAATGTGCAATCCAGGAAGCTGGAAACCGGACGTGCAGGACTAGTGTAATCTGCAGAAATGTACTCCGCCAGTAACGGAGTGCATTTCTGCAAATTACAAAACGGAGCTATGACAGCTCCAAATAAAGGGTGGATATCATGTAGAAAGCATGGCAATGGCTAACTATAAGGCCATTGGCATGGAAAACATTTGCAAAAATAAAAAAATCAACTTTTAATTTTTTTAACTGATCTCGGCTGTTTAAGCGTAGGGCAGTGGCAAGCAAACTGGATCGGGGGAAAATAAGAAAAAAAACATAAAATAAGCATTCTAACCAAAATCACTATTTTGCCATTATACTCAATGGCAGGCAGAAGACAACATGGCCAGTGAATCATGGTTGTTAAGGGGGGAGGCTCAGTGTGGGAAATGTAACTATGCATTAGCAGGCAATCCTATGCAAATGAGGGCAATGATACTGAATCCCAGATTTCCCCTCAGTGCTAGTCAGCACCCAACAGTGTAAGTGCAGAAATAGCTTAGTGCAAGCCTAGGAGTTAGCTGACATCATGGGGGGGTGTCAGGCATACTCTAAGTGGATTGGAGCCCTGTGGCTCAGGTTTGCTCCTAGCTTAGCAGAGCTAAGCCAGGGGGTGTGTCTGAAGCTGTCTAGCACTCTTTACATTGCCTAAGCGGGTGCGCATGCCATGCATGGGGTTTTAAAGGAAAAAAAAAAGTCAACCAGGAAATAGCAGCTCTGTGCACATTTGAGCACTGTGTTTGCAAGGTGCACCCCCGGCCTTACACAGGAAGGTAATGGGAAGGGAAAACAGCAGTTGGAAGGTAAACTAGGAGAACTAGCATAGCTGGCAGGTGAAATGTATCAGAATCATCCAACTACACAGGCAGCAGACTAGCCCAGCCCAGAACACTACTATAAACTATACAAAGACCTTTCCCTCTGTTTTGCCCCATACTCTACACCACCAGTGTATACAAGCGGGGAAATTTTAAAAAACAAAACAACAAAATGATAGGGGCTGCAATAGCTATCATACAACATGTGAAAGAGGCTGAGGGTGGTGAGGATGTGAATGCTGTCAACCAACCCACAGTGAGGAGACGGAGAAGAGCGTACAGACCCAGGGTAACCTACCAGGGGCTACATGAGCTGGAGATAGTGGAGCACTATAGGGTGGACAGGGACCTCTTACAGCAAATTATTGAGCTGTGCCGGCCATGCCTGACACACAGAATTAACAGAGGGGAACCCATCCCAGTGGATACCAAGGTATGTGTAGGCCTAAGAATACTAGCTGCAGGTACCTTCCAAAGGCCAACTGGGGATATGATGGGGATCTCACAGGCATCAGCATCCAGGGTACTTCACCATTTCCTGGATGCCATGTCAGCACATGCTGGTGAGCACGTATATTTCCCCAACCCCCGTGAGGTGTTGGCCAGCAATGTGCAACTGTTCCACCAAATAGCAGAATACCCTGAAGTAGTGGGTGCTATAGACTGCACACACATATGCATCAGAGCACCACCCGGTGAGTGGGGTAAGGTCTACATCAACCACAAGGGCTTCCCCTCCATCAACTGCCAGGTCATGTGTGATGCCCAGGGCATAAAAATGAATGTGTGTGCTGACTGCCCTGGAAGCTATCATAATTCCCACATCTAGCATCTGATGCAGCTGTACCAGAGATTTACCAATGGGAACATCCCTTATGGTCACCTAGTGGGGGATGCTCGTTATGCACTGGAGCAGGGGCTGATGACACCCATCACAAATGCACACACACCCGAACAAGAACTCCATAATGCACAGACCAGAATTATAATAGCGTCTGTGTCTAGGATGCTCAAGTCACGGCTTCCGTGCCTGGACACATCCGGTGGAGCCTTGCAATACTCACTAGCTACATGTACCCAAATTGTCACTGTATGTGCCATGCTACATAATATGATCCTGCGGAAACAGCTGCAGCAGGAACAGCATGCGGCAGGGCCACATAGCCCCCCACCATTGCCAAGTCCTGCACAGGCACAGAGTGACTCAGGAGGGACAACTTGAGCCTGCCCCAGTAGGCAGAAGGAAGTGTGCCCAGTATGCCCTGGCCTTGGCAAAGAGGCAACGTATAGCACATACACTGACATAGGAGGGACCCAGGGAATGACACATCTCTCTGACTCGCACATACAGTAAAAGGGATGCCAAACATGACACTATGTGCATCTGACATAAGCAGCCATGCAGCCTCACCCTCAATACCGGCACACCCACAAGGTAAGTCACTCAACCAACAATTGCCCAATGGAGTAGTATGTGTTGTTACCTGTATCTATGGTATGGATGTGAGCATGCAAGGGAATTGGGTAGCTGAATGGTATGCCAACAGATAGTAGACACCTATAGTGGCACCATGAGATCTGTAACAAATACTGGTGTCACCATAGTAGCCAGTACTACACAGGGCAACAAAACCCACTGCAAGAAATGTGCTGGGCTACATGTGGGTCCATATGACTCACACATGCCAGTACACTTACCCAACAGCAGTCTCAGCCAGCAGGAAAGGTGTAGACAAACACAAACAAAGGCTGTGCTATGGCCTCTGAATGATGTCTATGGGTAACCTCCCCCAGGCCTACACAGACAGACTACATTAGGTCAGGCAGTGCGATGTTAGATCTGAAGGGTAGGAAGTCAGAAACTAATATGTAGGTCAATCAAACCTAAGACCTGTAATACACTGATATGTCTTTACTCAGCATGATAGGTTAGAATACAGAATGAAATGGAGTACCTGACATACCAGTATAGTCATAGCAAATGTGTACAAGTGTCAGGTGTGCCCCCCCATCCTATGTTGATATGTAGAAATGGTCAGGTGTGCCCCTCCCCTATCCTGTGTAGAAATGTAGAAACAGAAAGGTGTGCCCCCCATCCTATATAGAAATGTAGGAACAGTCAGGTGTGCCCCCCAGTCCTGTGTAGGAATGTAGAAATAGTCAGGTGCACCCCCCAGTTCTGTGTAGAAATGTAGAAACAGTCAGGAGTGCCCCCCCAATCCTATGTAGAAATGTAGCAATAGTCAGGTGTGCCCCCCAATCTTGTGTAGAAATGTAGAAACAGTCAGGTGTGCCCCCCACTTCTGTGTATACATGTAGAAACAGTCAGGTGTGCCCCTTCCCACAATCCAGGGTAGAAATGTAGTAACAGTCAAGTGTGCCCCCTCCCAACCTCTGTGTAGAAATGTAGAAACAGACAGGTGTGCCCCCTCCCCAAATCCTGTGTTGAAATGTAGAAACAGTCAGGTGTGCTCCCCCCAACCCTACATAGAAATGTAGTAACAGTCAGGTGTGCACCCCAACCTATTTAGAAATGTAGTAATGGCCTGGTGTGCCCCCCCCCAATCCAATGTACACACGTAGTAACAGTCAGGTGTGCCCCCCCACAACCCTATGTAGAAATGTAGTAACATGTATGTGTAGGTATAATACCAGTGGAGCACAGATGCCCAGTGGTGGACAATGTAACAGGATAGATTGTTGCATTTGCACAATATGCAAGTATGCATGTGCTAGGTTGGTGTGTGTTTCATATTGTGTGAGAGTGGTCAGTATGTATGCATGTTGAGGTATGACCTGGTGGCCATTGCCCACTACTTCTGATGACAGGGCCGAGTCCTCACAACTGCAGTGCCTAAGACAATTCCTACCAGTATAACACATGCTAGCAGTAAGCCATTGTAAATGTATGGTGGTAATATGTGTCACCATCTGAAAGATTGACATGGCATGGCTGTTGGGCTAGATATACAAGCAGTGCACAGGGAAAAGTACCCCAGACATACAGTATATATTGTGTAACTGTGAAATGGACACTCCCTTGGAATTGTGCAAACTGGTATGCATCACATTATCTGGACCTGTAGTAGGGGATATCGGTGTTGTCTGCCCAAACACTTGCAGATCACAAAGGAGATAGGACTGATGTATTGGGAAACAGCTGATGTACCTGCACATGCCAGCATAACTGGAATGCCCCATGCATATCTGTGTGCCAGATGCAAGTAGTGTCCATAGCACACATGCACCCAGCTCACCCAAACACCACCCACAGGTACCTCTTTGGTCGTATTCCTGCTCTGGGGAATGGGTACAATATGACTACACCTGTATATGGCAATAGCAAAAGAATGCAGCGTGCAGTGCAGGTGTCCCATGCAGGTGTGTCCCTAGCCATAGGTAGCACCCTGCCAGCATCCAAACCACCTGATCAAAACTGATAGAAGGTATTGGCATGAACACCTAGCACACCTACCCAATCACCCCAGGGGAATGTACTGTATGGCGGTCTGAGACTGTATGACTGACAGAATGCAACGGCCTGCCACATCTGGCCCACATCAACACCAAATGGCCCACAGGCCTCTGCCAAAGGCCTGTGTCTCACATGTACTGCCAATGCATGTTATGTCATGGACACCCAATAACAGCATAACACACTCCACATCAGCTATATGCAAGGCCATGTGGACAAACCACAGTAACATGTCCACCATGTCCCACTGCAAGAACTGTGGACCTACACCAAAACACAACCTTATCAACCTTAAGGAAAGTATCAGAGAATGCATTCATAATGTATGGAAGACAATAGAATAACAGAGGGGGGGGGGTAGGAGCATGGAATGTGCAAGGTCCGACACAAAGCTGTGTGCACCCACTATCCCTGGCTGCAAACACATAAATGGATGGCTACATAATTGCCCATACACCACAATAGGGGTAATGTTCTGACTCATGGCCCCTGCCTCTGGGTAACCTGTGCAAATCTGTAGAGCTGTGAGGTATTGCCACAGCAAGATAAGGCCATACTGTCATGTCAATGGATGTACAAGTATGGGATCCTCTGCCAGCACTGTACCAAGGGGCTGAACTGGATACACAGACCCAGCAGCAAGTGTCTGCAGCTCCCCCTCCAGAATGGCATAACTTACCATGAATATGTAGGAATCTGCCCAAAATACTGGACACAGCTGCAGTCACCCTTGTCCCCAAGACATCACTGTGAGCAAGAATGTCCACCTGACAGTACATGAGGGCAGAAAACATCACAGTGTATAACAGTACACATGTCTGAATATCTCTGCTAACAGCAGTACCATGTAGCTGAAGCAGCACAGACACAATCACCTACAGTACACACTATCCCCTGCACAGTTTGTCACCATATTGCCAAATGATCGATGAATACCCTGCAGAAGCAGTTTGCTACCTGTAGGTATACAGCACAAAGGCCTGCACTGGAGTACAAACTACCTGGAATTGATCCACACATTTAATACAGAAGGGTATACTGGGCATGCTCACACACTTAAACAAATGAAGCCCATGTCTGCAAACAACAGAGGACCATACATATCTGGCAGTTGCAGATGTTAGTGCATACACTCCTCAGTATGCTTTGCACACAGAGTGGATAGGAATACAGACATATATCCAAGGACAACACTATAATAAGACAAAAGTAGATGTACATAGATGTGTGGAAGAGAGTGACTGTGACAAGGAGCCATCCATCATGAGGCCTGTCCCACCCAGCACACAGCCATATGGCTACAAACCCATGAGGTGTAAATGTCACTCACTGTAGACAATAGCCACCAGTATCCATCAGCATTACAGACTATGTGGTGCAAGTGCTAGCTGTGCAACATGACTGTACAAGGAAGTAGTCATCTAGCAGCTGTATATATGTACCTGTGGAATATACCCCTGCATGTGCCTGCATGTGGTGTGTCAACCTCTAGATGAATGAGTTATGGCCCATGCACACACACTTCCCTACCCATAACCCTACTATGACAAGCCTGCTGAGGTCATCCACTTTGAAATACACCTTTGGGAAAGGTGTAGCCCAGTAATCTCCATGGTACATCCTATAACTGTGTACTGCTGTAGTGTGATAAACTAGTTAGGTAGGCGTTCTAATCCCAGACATGATAACTGTGTGTGTGTGTGTGTGTGTGTGTGTGTGTGTGTGTGTGTGTGTGTGTGTGTGTGTGTGTGTGTGTGTTGTAGTGTGATAAACTAGTTACGTAGGAGTTCTAATCTGAGACATGACAACTGTGTGTGTGTCTTTGTCTGTGTATGGAGCACTGCTTTTTAGGCTACTCACACTCACTACAATTCAAATGTCCTACTTTAGCAAGGCTGTTGATGTTATTCACTGTGAAAGACACCTTTGGGGAAGAAATACTCCAGTAATCCCTGTAGTGCGTCCTATAATAGTGTAATGCTGTAGTGTGATATACAACTCTGGTAGGGGTTCTATTCCCACACTTGGTAGGTGTGAATGTATGTGTGTTTCTATGTCTGTGTAGCGAGCAATGCTTTTTAGGCTAGTCAATCTCACTACAATTCAAATGCCCTACTTTGGCAAGGCTGCTGATGTAATTCACTGTGAAATACACCATTGAGAAAGGTGTAAGTCAGTAATCTCTGTGGCATGTCCTATAACTGCATACTGCTGTAGTGTGATAAACTAGTTAGGTAGGAGTTTTAATCCCAGACATGGCAACTGTGTGTGCTTGTGTGTGTCCCTGTCTGTGTAGGGAGCAATGCATTTTAGGATAGTCACACACACTACAATTCAAATGCCCTATTTTGGCAAGGCTGCTGATTCATTCACTGTGAAATCACCTTTGGAAAAGGTGTAGGCCAGTAATCTCCATGGTACATCCTATAACTGCTGTAGTTTGATATGAGTTAGATAGGAGTTCTAATCCCAGACATGGCAACTGTGTGTGTGAGTGTGTATGTCCCTGTCTGTGTAGGAAATAATGCATTTTAGGTTAGTCACACTCACTACAATTCAAATGTCCTACTTTGGCAAGGCTGCTGATGTCATTCACTGTGAAATACACCTTTGGGAACAGTGTTGCCTAGTAATCTCTGTTGCACGTCCAATAACTGCATACTGCTGTAGTGTGATAAACAAATTAGGTAGGAGTTCTAATCCCAGACATGACAAATGTGTGTGTCTCTGTCTGTGTATGGAGCACTGCTTTTAGGCTACTCACACTCACTACAATTCAAATGTCCTACTTTGCCAATGTTGCTGATGTCATTCAGTGTGAAATACACCTTTAGGGAAAGAATACTCCAGTAATCCCCATGGCATATCCTATAACAGCACAATGCTGTAGTTTGATCTAGAACTCTGGTAGGGGTTCTGTTCCCACACATGGCAGGCGTGAATGTTTGTGTGTGTGTTTCTATGTCTGTATAGGTAGCAATGCTTTTTAGGCAAATCACACTCACTACAATTCAAATGCCCTACTTTGGCAAGCCTGCTGATCTCATCCACTGTGAAATATACCTTTGGGGAAGGAGTACTACAGTAACCTCTGTGGTGTGTCCTATACCTGCATAGTGCTATAGTGTAGTAAACTGGTTAGGTAGGAGTTCTAATCCCAGACATAACAGGCGTGTGTGTGTGTGTGTGTGTGTGTGTGTGTGTGTGTGTGTGTGTGTGTGTGTGTGTGTGTGTGTGTGTGTGTGTGTGTGTGTGTGTGTGTGTGTGTGTGTATGTGTTTGTCTGTGTTTGTCATTTGTATCCTGTGTGGAGGTGGCTGTGAGTGTGTAACAACTGGAGTCATTGTGGAGTGGGTTTTGCAAATGTCTTATATGGTGGCTCTGGTATATGTCACAATGTCCACCTTACAGGGATAACAGATGTGAAATAGCCGAGAGGCTGGGGTGCACATCCATACCCCTACATGTGACATCAAGGCCTGGTGAACAGTTAGCAACCCTTGCATTACCCAGAGAACACTCTCAACCGATGTTTCATACACACACACACTTGCCTAGGCAACAACTGCTATGTTGGTAGGACCCTGCAGCCCACTGATAGTAACCATGGTGTGAATGTAGTGGGCTACAAAGGGCATGACACCCTGTCCATCAGTCCAATAGGCACATACATGCATACCATGCACCTTCACTATGTTCCCCACTGGACACCTACAACATCTGCGGTGCCATGAAATGTGACCCACAAAGGACATACCATGCCTTAAATACATGCCCTGTATGGACAGATGCCACTGACACCAGGGAATACCTGTATCAAGCTATCAATGTAAGTGTAGGGTCAACCTGCTGTCCATTACCATTTCCCACCACATGAGGCCAGGACTGGCACATCTGATGATAACAATCTGTGTACACAACATGGGTCAGACACCCCAGGTACAGTTACACATGTCACTGTACATGCATGTGGGATGTGTGCACATCCCATACACCAGCCACACCATGGACTAAGGAACACATACATGGCATGCAATGCACAGCAATGGCCACACACAATAGTTACCCAGGTAACTGGATGGTGGATACAATACCCACTTGTGTGGGCCAATCCAGACACTACACACGTGAGCCACACTGCAGACCATTGTCATGTGGCCTAATACCAAGGTATACCCATCACCTAGCCTTGTATAGCCATCTGGCACAGTCGACCACTACATACCCGTGAAGCATTGCACCCATGCATGTCAGTACTGGCACCCTGTGTCTGTATGTGTTTGGTGTATGATGCCTATGACCACATTCACACTCACCACGACCCCCATTGGCATATTGAAGTATGCTTTCTGATGTCAGACATCTCCACATAACCTTTGCCCATATACCCTCCGGATAACACCTGTGTTGCATGTGATAACTGCTCAGTACTGTATTGTGGCAATCTAACTAGTGAGGAGATGTATTCCTGAACCTGCCAAGTATGTCAAGGTGTGTGGGTCCCTGAGAGAGTGTGGCTGTGTTAGTTATAGGTTTATAGGTTCATAGATTAGTACTAAGCTAACTGCCCTTGCGAGCCACTTTAAGCCTAGCCAATTATCCCTTGTGAGACTCAAACTCTGCACCTTGTGTTTGTAAGGCAAACACCTTAACCATTAGGCCACCCTCCCTCCCAACACGTTAATGGTGACACCTGTTCATGCAGACAGGCACATGTACTACACCTACTGTATCGCTACCATATCACTGTTGAAGATGTCACTCACCATCACCTATAAATTTGGAGGACTCCTCAACATGTAACCTATGTGGTGCATACAATAACTGCATAGACATGTGATAGCAATACATAGTCAGTCAGGGGGGTAATACCCTGTACTGGTAGGTGTGTGACACAAACATGCTCAAGTTTTACTCTTCCACCCCTCCCTGACCTATCTTTGCCAGTGTCTGCCTCTCTCACTCCCTCTCTGGTGGATGTGGAGACTTACTTAGGCAGCAGCATGTGTATTTTAAGTGGTGCTCATGATCAGCTGATGGCCTCTGCATGAATTGCAGCCCTTCTCTAGCTGATTGCACGTGGAAAAGCTGTGGTAACATTCCCATAACCAATTGCAAGGAAACACACTCCAATATCTAGGAATATCATGTTGGTGTTGGGCCTTTTCATTCACTGTGAGCAGGACCTAGATCTGTTGTTTGGCAAACGGCATCACAGATGGATTGGGGATTTACCTCTAACAACATACACTGTGGAAACAGGCCAACACACAGGAGGGGGATGTGGCTGACATGACTACAGAATGTAAGTGCTGCTATACTGCATTTGGAGTAAGGTTGGTTTAACAGGGTGTGTGTGGATATGGCTGTCCTACATATTTTAGTACCTGTCATGTCAGTGCTATGTTTGAGGAAACCCCCATCTGTAGGGGTCATCTGCAGACTGGGCAGTGTGCGGTGCCTTTTGTTTCTTGTGTTACCCACAGAGCACCTATCTGTGAACTGCAGCAGCATAGTGTGAGGATTGCAGTCAGTAAATAGTGACAGCCATAACAGTTACTGACTTCATATTGCTCATAGGACATATGTTGCAACAAACCCTGTTACAACAGTAAATGTATGAGGTTATCACAGCAACATGTCAATACTGGCCCTGTCTTTGTGCCTCCAGCCAAAACTTTGTCAACCTTTGTACATATGTCATGCAATAAGAGGTGCATATGCTCTGTACACCATATTTATTGACATCATATCTGATTACAAGCCAATGAGATATCAGACTGCTACACATGTTATGTATAGTAGGGGATATATTTGAGGACATAACCTGGGAATTCTGTCGTTATGTGTACAGTACTGAGGTCTGTATACTTATGGTGATTGTCTACAGTGTGTTTATTGTGAATATGTACCTTGGCCTGTGTACAGACTGTGGTAGATGTCATTGTTCTTGGTCCTGTTCTATCTGATGTTACATTTTGTTCCACTGTATGTTACCCTATTGGCTTACATGTTTGTAGGGCCAAACACACACATGCCCTATACCACCACACTGTGTAGCAGCCCAGTATAAGTAGAGTTAGTATGTGAGTGGCACATATGAAGATGGTGTTGATCAGATAGTCCATATACTGTAATATTATGCCAGCTTACCATATGTGGCTGTGTTCACATTGGTTGTGGTTATGCACTTTAACACAGGTGTCTGTTACTCTGTGCTGTGACATGCCTGTAGACCCTGTTATATATGCAGGTACATGTGTATTCTCCCATAGGAAATATAGGCCAGTGTTGTGGCAGTGTGCCTGTAGCCTGCACAGTGCTTTGTTACATGCCTAGCAGCTTAGTGTACTTACCCAGTGAGATGTTATGTCCAGATACTTGCCAGATGAACTGCTGCCGGGCCACCATAACAGTCATGTATGTCAGACAAAGCAGTGGGATGCTGTACAGATGTATGTCACTAACTAGTGGGTAGTATGTGGCCATGGCACCTCTCTACCAGTGGTTATTATGTGTCAGGACAGACAGGGGTGTGTGAATGCATAACTTATGGGGGCAAATGTATATCACTATTTATGTGATATACCCATCTACATGACTGTTAACATCCACATTGTCAGGCTTGCTCCACTTGTCTTGTACTAAGGGGTTCTGTGTATACCTTTGGACTGACCGGAGTGTGTCAGACTGTCCACATATATTGGCCATATCTCTTCTGTAGTCCAAAGGATCATTACTGTGCTAGCAGTGGTACTGTACTATGATGTCCTTAGGATGTCTGTCAGTAGCCAATGGCGCACATGTTGAAAGCAGATATGACCTCCCACACACAACATGTCTGTGAAGACAATCCCTATTATAGTAGCAATAGTTTACAAATATACCTGCAATACATACCTAATATCCCCTTACACTAAGAGGTTGGGACTATTGGGACTGAGGTAGGGCTCCACTCCACGTTCAGGACATATGGTGAACATGTATTTATATATAATTATCCATATATCTATATAGATATATATATATATATATATATATATATATATAGATATATATATATAGATATACACATATACATATTGACATACATAGATGGATATGTATATGTACACACACACACACACACACACACACACACACACATATATATATATATATATATATAAACACTAAGATATATACATATACAGAGCAATATATGTCTACACATATACAGATAGAGATATATATATGCACATATACGTATGGATATCTACATATATATTGACAGTAATAAGTGTAGCAGAAGAGATATGCATGTGCATATAGTTATAGATATCTACATATATATATCTACATAAATAGGCATATCTGTACACATAGGAGGTGCATACATATATAGCTATGTATACACACACACACACATACACACACACACACATATATATATATATATATATATATATATATATATATATATATATATGCACACACATATATATATATATATATATATATATATATATATATATATATATATATATATATATATATATATATATATATATATATATATACATACATATGAAGATATGTACACATGGCCATATATATGTTGCACTATACAGCTGTGTATACAGACATATGTATGAGTATACATGTGTATGTACATGATGCAATATCCATATTCCTGTCATGTGTAAACCTCACAGTTGTGTATACCCTCCCAGATGTAGCTCACCATATGTATCTGCTATGTGTACATTATGATAAACAACATATGTTATGCAACAGTCATATTAATACTGTACAATTGTGGAAGTAAAGGCAATTGTTTAATACTACTCAATATGTGTATTGACAGATATATTGGTAAAACACCAGCTATCTTCACAGTGGTCATGGTGTAGAGGTTAGGTGTTGTGACTACCGTGTACAGGGTCCTGGGTTCAAGACCTGCAATGACTGTTCATTTGATGCTGGGCAGAACAAGGGCTGTCAGATACAGAGTGGTTAAGGCAGTTTTGAGCAGCTTTAAGCGGGTTTGCATGGGTTTGCATGAAGCTAAGTAGTGCTAAGCTATGGTTAAACTTATGGGCACTTACACAGTGTAGGCTTCGCTTACTGGTGTGCAAATCAGCTCAACTGTTATATTGCCACAATGTTGATACTTGCTAAGCATTGCTTAGCCCTGGTAACCTGTTCACACCAACCAGTCTGATAACATAGCAGGGTAATGACATCTGTAATAACTGTATGTAATGCCATGTACAATACATGTGCTTATGTGTTGTCATTACAGTAGCAAGGGGTGTGAATGTCATGTGTGGGACACAGATGTATATGAGGCCTGTACAGCACTGTCATCCATGTGAATGTGTTACATACAGGTGTTGTAGCCCAGGGTACGTGCTGTCACACTGGCATGTAGTGTATCATGGCGGTACTACTGTTGACAGTGCTTACCCAGGCAAGAGCAGAGTGCTAAATGTAGTACTGACAACAGGCACACTTGCAGACATAGCTGGACTTTGAGGCCTCCCTGTTGTATCCCTGGTGTGTAAGCTGTGTCACAGTATATAACCCCTACTGGGTAATGATCTGACATGTGGAATGTAACTGTAGACTACCATCTGTACAGCACATGTCAGTGAGGGCTTCTGACATGTAGTAATGGCATACATATTGTTGTCAAACGTCTATCTGTCAACACACTCATCCTACTGCATAGCTACTTGCCAAGCTGATGACTGTCAGTCCCTGTACAGATGTGTAGATGGCAGGTATCCAGCTGGGATATGTACAGGCAACCTAAGCTTGATTGACACTGACATGTCTGCCAAGCTGTGTAAGAACTGGCACATATAGGAGATGACACCCTGTACGCATCACATGCCATGGGTACCTCCACTACACTACCACAGTCAACAGAACATGCTTGGGTACAGGTCTCCATAACAGACACTAACCATGTGTTCTAATGCATGTTGCATACATGTCAACTTGATCACCTCAGTGGCCATGTACAGGAGGCACCTGGAGGATTGGCTGATGCATGTCATTCTCACCCTAAGGGCCACCACAGTAGTGTATGTCGATAGATTACCAGCTGCCACATGGCAGGGGGCAGGATACCACTGTACACACAACCCCTACACAACCCATCTCTCCTTGGACAATAGCTAGGTACACAGCTATGACCATCTTCAGCGACGCACCACTGTACTGACACATGTGTATGTGTGCATGATTAAGTATAGCAGTGTCTGTGTGTTAGCACACCTGTACTTGGGAATTCCATGAGGGCCTTCCCAACCACAACACCCATTGCCATAGTCAGTTGTGGCTGCTGCTGTATGGGACATTACATGCACCCTGTTAAGCTCCACTCCATACTGGCTGCACGAGCCTTGCAGTACCAGCACAACAGTGTTGTACAAATGGGTTGATAGGCATGGGATACCCATTGTGTTGTGGCAAGTGTGTGTATATGTGTGCATGTCCATATATCTGCAGGGTACAGCATTCCGAGACCACATACTCCTATTACAATACCCATTGCCACACAGTAGTACAGATAGTGTTGTTGCTGTTCATAGGTGAGGCATGACAATGCAGCACCTTACTACGTGTGTGGAATGTGCATTCGATGCATATCCCTGTAATACCACTGTTGTGGTATACTATGGGGTGTATCGCAGTCATGGCCAATGTGTGATGGTGGGTATGGCAGAGTATCATCATGGGTTTCAGGGAGTACAATATCCAGTGTGGAATGTGGGTGCTGTGTACACTCTCATTACACCAAGGTATACCTGGTATGTGTCCCATGTACCACATTATGGTTACCACTGTCACCATCAACCATACAGGTAACTGATACCACAATCCAGGCCAGTTATGCATGTGCTGTGTGCAGCCTACCTGTAACACATTGGACACACGGTCAAGTTAGTTAGCAGTGATAGGCCCTGGTCTCTCAGATATGTGTCTGCCTGTTATGTGTCTGTTAATGTGTATATGAAGGTATGTCACACTATGTATTGTCCATATACACCCATTACATCCCCTATTAGCATACTGTACATGTCTGGGGATGTTCTGCATGTACAATGTAACCTGTGACATACCTCACCCTAAACACTGTGTGGTGTGTGCAATGTAAACCACACACTTCAGTATCACTACATACCTAGGTGGGGGTCTAGTCCCAGTGTTGCCAAGTAACAGTGCGTGTATGTGGATGGGTCTACATCAGGTTGCAGGTTATACATGCCCCAGCGGGTCACCTGTTCATGTGGCACAGGTAATAACCATTATACTAACCTGTGACATGTGTTCAACTATACCCCAGATATGTCACGGCCATGGTGTCTCCACAGTGCCATACCCCATTGTGAAATATGACTGCAGACCATCCTCGTGCTGATACATGTACACCTACAACACAAATGGATAACATTATAGAGACCACAATCAACCAGTGTTACTAACAGCTATAATGCATCATTGCTGGATGGCTACACTACCTGACATATATGCATTACACTTTACTCCTTACAACATGTTATACTGCAGTACTGTGATACACTGTAGTACAGTCACTGTGTGCATCAGAACCATATTAGTCTGTCCCTGCATTGATGGTATGGATGACAGGGATGTGGCACAGGTATCATCATATGCACAGGGTGTGTTGTTGGTTTGGCAGAGGCCATATATTTGTCACCATGTGTGTAAGTGAGGGGCGTACTGAGGTGAGCTGGGTGTGGTGATGTGATGTGTGTAGTTATGAGGTTGCCCTAGGTGTGTTTGTATAGTATGTGGGTTTGCATGCACACAGTTCTGCCATTTGGCTAACCTACACAGATGTTTATGGACAGCTGCAGACCATACCTGGCAAAGTGTGCAGTTCACTGCCTCCCGCCATGGACATGTGGACTGTGCCTGCCAGTGGTTCCATGTGCACATCCAGGTAAAGGCCTCGATGTGCTACTCTCATCTGCCGATGACAAATGTCCGCTGGTACCAGGTCCCTCCTGGGACTAGCCAGGACCACATGCATGTGGCCTGCTGTGGTGTGGACAGCACACCCCCCCCTGCACTGCTGGAGCTGGTACTGCCACTACTAGAGCCCCTTGGTGTCCTAGCACATCCACATTGACTGACGGTGTTGCTGGCGTATGTCCATGCGTCTGTCACTGCACCCCTACCACACATTCAAGCACGGACATACCATGGGCGATGAAGGCCATCATCTGACCATGTCGTCTATCCATGAGCTCAGTATAAGCACGGATGTCACCAGACAGTTCATGGATGTTGTCACTTACAAATGTGAAAGCAGCCCTCTACAGCCTCAGGCCCTGTCTGGTGTAATGTTCCATACATGCCAGCACCACCATGACAGCCTGAAACATGCGCCTACTGGTACCAGCTATGTTGCCTCTGCCAGGGACATGATGTCCAGCGGCCCTACCATGAGCACCCTGGGACATCTGCCTATGTGGTACCCTGCTGGACATCTGGCTATTCCTACTGCGACCAGACACAGTAGGCATAGTTACCACACTTTCTTGTGCACTGCCAGCAAACACCAGCTGTCCCTCCACTATGTCCACTGGTGATGGGGTAAGTATAGGCACGGAAACTGTGTGCATGGTTGGGGTGGCTAAAAGGGGGATGTCAAATGATGGTGCAGTGTTGGCCCCTGATAACCCCACCTGTGCCTCAACAGTACTATCATCATCTTCGGTGTCTGTATGGACACCAACATCAGATTGCATGCAGGAAGGACCGTGACCCACCTCGCCACCTGTGGGGGAAAACAATAAATGCACTTTAAAACCTATACAGCATTGCCGAACAGTACACAAACACACACACACACACACACACACACACACACACACACACACACACACACACACACACACACACACACACACACCACTGTAATACCTACCTGTCTGTGACTTTACAGACAGTCCACGTATATGTCCATGTGTACCCCAGCCTGCATCACACTTGGTAACATACACACATCAATACCACTCATTAATATATCAGTCATCTAAATGCTTACACAAGCGATCACAACACAAGACCTGTTACTACATTACCTGTCTGACCTGTGTGTAGTGGTTTTAGATGGCCTCACTGCTGCCATTCGGTATTCACCCTGTGTATGTCTGGACATCATGAGCATGGCCCCTATATGTGTGGGCTACTTTGTTCTATCCATAATATCAAGCACTGGTGCGTCATGTGTATGTAATGCTCAGTACATGCCAGATATGCTGCTCAATCAGCCTGTCATGTGACAACTGTAATATTTGGATACACTCCCTGGTGTTGACTAGTACTTCCCCAATGCATATGTAGTGCTGCATATGTGGGTTGTAGGTGACGTCTCTGCTGAATGCGATATTAAGGATGTACCTGGTGTCTACCTCCCTTCTCAATGCCTGTTCCATGCTACAAACCATATTATACTATCAGCTGTCCTGTGATTACACACATGACAACTATTCCAGGTGTGTAATATGGCAGTCCATGTACATATACTGCATGATCCCAGAGGGAGGTACTGCTGTATAAACACCCCTCAATAACACATGTGCATACATGGCCAGCCACACAAACACACACACACATGCACACACGCATCTTACATGCATCAACCTCCCTCCACTTCACCAGAGTGACCCTACTAACAAACTAACTACCCACCAAGACGCATACACACACACACACACACACACACACACACACACACACACACACACACACACACACACACACACACACAGGTGAGGTTCCACAATGATAGTACATACAGTCCTCCTATTACCCATCTGTCAACATGCATAACATATGGTACACAACAGCATGCAGTGCAGCTATAGTCAATCCATGCTAGCAACAGTATACATGTGTGTTATGCATGTGCTGTGTCACTAGGTGATGTCCCTTCCCCTGGACACCACTGCACCCATGTACACAGCATTGCTGTGCACCTGTTCTGCACCCTGCCATGTACTGTGCACCACACCTCACAGGTGTACAGTCCATTGCTGAATGTGTACTACTGTGTTGGTTATGTCAGCTTTAATGCTCACAGCCCCTATGTTTTCCAGCAACACATACCTGGGATGATATGTGAACAGATGTCATTTGTGAATGCCTGATGTCTGATTCACAGCTCTCCATCAGCGGACCATGTATGACCAATCCAATACTCTTACACTGACAACCATAAAAGCACACCATGGCTATTGGGGGTGTACACACCCTTATTGATATGACACATACATCCTTGATCTGCCATGGGACCACATCACTGCATATCTTAACAGTACATGAGCCCAATATGTGACATATGTCCTGTACTTTCACATTCAGTGTCTGCAGAATGTGTTAGGTGTGCGGATGCTGACCACGATGCATACACACTGTGTGGGAATATGTGTGCACACCCTTTTCATGACGGTTTGTCGCACCTCTTGTTGTGGGCACTGCAGTAGTCATTACTCCTGTCAGGGGTATACCAGTGTGGGCCATCTGAATTTGCTAGCATATGTTCAGTCTGCCCTACACATGTCCCCCTAATTTGCATGATTGCAAGGTCTACTCATGTGCACATCCTTTGGTGTTCACACACTGCCGTCACTATTGCTGTGATAGTAGGGTTACAGCTGCCACAGGTCCTGAACCTGACTAGGTGCAGATACAGCTATTCTTAGCATCCTTAGGATCCCTGCTGCAGTGCACTGGTGTGTCATGCTGGCAACCCTCTCACCTCCTTCAGCCTTTTGCAGATACATGACAAGTAAGCCCTACACATGTTTCACTTTGTAGTGTCCCATACACTGAACACCACATGTTACAGCCAAATCCCAGCTGATAATGTGGACCACTGTAATGCCTTATGCCATAGTGTATCTCTGCAGCAGTTGCCATTGTCCTCCAGGTATATACACTGGTGTTGCACTGTATATGGATGTTGTTCCAAACATGTCCCTACTGTAGGCCATGTCTCCTACCATTATGTTACTCCCTGTAGACACATTCCGCAATGACAGGATGTTAGCTATCATGCAGGTGTCTGACATACCCTTCCAATATTCCATCATGGTCACCCCTGTGATGCCATGCATTTCACAGCAACAATACGTGCACATCTACAGCATGCATTCTGGGTAGGTGTGTTAAATGTTTGCATGGAATATACCATCACCATTACATGCACAGTGTATTGGCAAGCATCTACATAAACCATACTCACCAGCTACAGGCTGCTGCCTTGGGTGGTTTCCCGGAGTGACCTACATAAGAGGGTCAGAGATGCAAAGTCAGTCACAACTGTGGCATTGCTACTGGGTGGGTGGATTATTACAATACATCAACAGTACATTTCCACAATACTACCACATACGGACATCTGTTTATCACTACAATGCAGCAACAAAATATATGTATGACATGTCAGATATGCATGATCTACCTGTACCGATGCAGATGTATACACAACAGTGGTCTATGGATGTGCCATGTGGCCTTACCTGCATGCTCCTCAGCCAGTGTGTGGGTGGCACCCACCTCCACAAAGGTGTCCAGTGGTTGGTGGCTGGCCGGATGGGCAGGTGCCACGAGGCTGGCCAGGAGCTCCTCCACATGTGTCAGGGGGGGATGGATGTCATGACCCCCCCTGTGCGAGGTGATCAACCCTGGACTGCAGCAGCATGCCAACAGGCATTGCAAAGCAGGTCAGAACAATGATGCCGGACCTGCTCATAACTGTGGTTGTACAGTCCAACATCATTGATTCTGTGGACTAGGTCGTTACACAGGGTGGGCCACTCCTGCTGATCATGGGCAGCCTGGCTAAACAAGGTCGCATAGTGCTGTATGAGTCCATTCAGCAAGATTTCATTTTCTGCTGCTGTGTAGGCTGGCAGCCTTCCATGAGACATCGTGCCTGAAAGACATAAAGATGGAGACAGGTGTGAGCAAGTCATGCAGCAAAGTTACCACAGTTCTTAATACACATCACTGTCACCCCCCCACCATATCAGTGACAACAAACTATACACACAACTCAATAGGTATGGCTACAGCATACCTACCAGTGGGGCAGATATTGTACTGTACCACACTTTGTGCAATATGTTTGTAGCCATGTTCCCTGTGTGGACACTATCATTGCTGGGCTGTTACAGACTATTCACCTGCATGCCATTGTCAGGGCCACAATGGTTCCATATATGCCTGTGGTATGCCTGCTATGTGTGTGCTGCACATCTGACATACTGTGTTATTGTGGTTATCTATGCATGCTGTTGGACATGTTCTGGGATTGTGTAGACTATTACTACCAACATATGTTCTATAACAGTGACACAATAGCATGTATATGTACTATTGGCCAGCAGAACCACCTGTCCAAACTCATCTTCCCATGTTATCAGGCCACATCACATGTGTGTCCCTCATTTTTTTAATGTTTGAGGGAAAAGCTTCTTGGACTATATCACAGTGGCCACCACCACACATACTGAAATATCACAGTGACCATCACCACACATACTGAAATATCACAGTGGCCACCATCACACATACTGAAATATTCTTTAAACCTTTCCTAGATACAAAAAAAAAATGTTGGACCTCCCCATACAAAAAAATCTCCATCAACACACACACAGGCACACAAACACACACACATACACACACACACACACACACACACACACACACACACACACACACACACACACACACACACACACACACACACACACATATGAACACACACACACACATTTTATATATATATTTATGCACACACACACACGCACATATATATATATATATATATATATATATATATATATATATATATATATATACACACACACACACACACACACACACACACACACACACACACACACACACACACACACACATGTATATATATATATATATATATATATATATATATATATATATATATATATATATGGGTCTACTGCTTTACATCGAAAATACACTTCTTCAAAATAGAGCAGTAGACCCTACACTTCAGCGAAAGTCCACGTCAACGAAAGTGCACTTTCGCTGAAGTCTAGTTCGCCGGGCTACCCAAAAAACCCCCACTAAAACATGTTTTTGCAGGGGGGCAAGCCCCCTTGCATCCCCCCCACTTAAATATACCAACTCCGGGATCACACTACAGTGGGGAAAAGGGAATATTCCCGTTCCGCTCTGTAGTGTGACTGCCAAAGTTAATGTTCAAAGTTTCACTACTTCGAACAAGTGGACTCGGTGAGTTGGGGTTCGAAGTAGTGAAACTTCAAACATATGCACGGATCCCATATATATATATATATATATATATATATATATATATATATATATATATATATATGGATTCCCTTTACAAGATTGAAGCTTCAAAACTTCAAACTGAAAATTATCGAGACTATAAGATCGAAGTTTTGAAACATCAACATTTTGTATGGAAATCGCCGTACATCACAGATCAGGAAATTTGCTGTTTTCCTCACTGTAGTGCAATCTTGGCGTTGGTATATTTATTTAGCAGGGGATGTGGGGGATGAAAAAATGTAAATAAATATGTTTTTTGTTTTTATTACAATTTTGACGTTTCATAACTTTGATGTTATGGTCTTGACCATTTGCAGTTGAAATTCTGAGTTTGTGAAGTAGATCCATATATATATATATATATATATATATATATATATATATATATATATATATATATATATATATATATATACATATATATAGGTCCCCTATTAGATCAGCAAAAAATCAAAATCTCGAACGGTTTAGAAGTTGAAAATGCCGTTCATCGTAATCGCTATTGTGAGATTGCGGTACAGTGAAGATAGGAAAATTTGCTCTTTCCTCACTGTAGTGAGATCTCGGAGTTGGAATATATATTTAGTGGGGGGTGTAGGGGGAATAATTTCGATTTCCTGCATTTCTTCTCATATGAGCGTTTGAGATTTTGAAGTTTTGTCTGTATAATATAGACTATATATATATATATATATATATATATATATATAAAATAGGAAAGATCTGGCTTAACACATAATTATATATTTTATATTAAGCAGTTAATGATCTAGTTTTGACTTTAAGTACTCAATAGTGTTATACTTTCTTGGGCCTCCTCAGAAATGGTGCCATAAAAAGGATGGAGTCACCATTTGAGAACAGCTGTTTTACTATATTCAGTATATCTGCATGTGGGACCATGTCAAAATGCTTTACAAGACACAGATACTACATGTTAAATGTTAGACTTTAAAACTGAAGTTTCCTTATCCAAATAATGCTTGTAGTTTTAGAAAGCAATACCTTCCATTCATAAACCCATGCTGATCTTAGGAGACACCGGTTATTAATTTAATTCACTAACAGCTTCATGATTGCTATTTACATTACTTTATCAAGTATGTATGTTAGTCTGATAAACAGGTAATTATCTAGGTCCAAAGTTACATCCCTTTTGGTACTAGGAACCACCAATGTTTATCAAATTTCTAACAGCTATCCATTCGCAAAATGCTGAAAACTATTGTTAGGATGTCTAATGATATTATAATTGACTACGTAGGAAAGCCAGTAGAATTTTATCCGGTCAAGCAAAGCTATTTTTGTCAGGGCTCTTTCTGTGTCTGCCAAGATAAGAGGTATATTATGCCCCAATTTTACCTATTTATCCATCTTTTACCATTTCAGTGTGTAAATCATTCAGTGAGTTTATTACATGTGCTGGTGTTTGCCAACTTCTAGTGCTGCTATAATGCAAAAATAAAGTTTGTCAAACTGAGTTTGGTAAAGGAGAAGTTCTTTTACCCCAGCTGTAGTGATCTCAGTGTTAATATTATTAAAAGGGATGCAGAAAGTGAAGTCCTCTGTAAGAGGCCTCATGGGCATATCCCTTTCTCTACACTCCAGAGAAAAACAACTTTAGAATTGCATTGAAGACTACTGCTGTTTGCTTACATGTGGAATTTGTAAAACTGTTGTTTTATGACATGGAAATGGATGTGGTATTTAGAGTCGGATACTGTTGGCTTGTATTTTACTGCTGTATAAAACTCCAGACTCCTACCATTCATTTTTTCTGATGTAGTTGAAGAAAGCTTTATTAAAACTTTTGACATTGGTAACTAAATTTATTTTATTATTTGTTTTTACCTCTGGCTAACTCTGCTTAGAGCATGGGTAAACTGTACATCAGTACCCCGATTGGAGAAAGAATAGTTGTGTAAAATCTTACCATAACCATAGATAGTTTCATAGTTTCTTAGTTTAGTACTAGGCTATCTGCCCTAAGACATTTGCAAGCCTAGCCCTAGAGATGTGGCTTTCGCCACCCCATGTAGTGGTACTAAGGTGTATAGACTAAATTTAGAATACTGTGCCTTTGTCTAGTAGTGACACATTGAAGACCCCCTTACTTATTAAAATTAGTTTACTGTGCCTCTGTTAAGTAGCGATACAGGGGTGACCCACGGGGTAAACCTACGATCTCCCATCCACTCGTCAAGATTTCTCTTGAAGAGAGTCAGTGAGGGGCTCTGCCTAACATGGACTGGGATTTTGTTCCAGAGTATGGGAAGCCTCTGAGTTATGAATCTGTCCCTCCAGCATGTTCTATTCATGTTTGTACTAAGGCTTAAATCTTTGACTCTCATGGTTCTTATGGATTTAGATTTTTTGAGCTGGAGCATGTCCATCAATTCCTGGTTGGACATGGCCTTGTACGTCAGGCACAGATCACCTCTGAGCAGGCGGTATGCTACTGAATAGAGCTGGAGTTTCTTTAGCCTGGCAGCATATGACATATGTTGGAAACCCTTGATCCTCTTGGTGAGGTACTTCTGGGGTCTCTCCAGCTGTTGTAATTGCCGGGTGAGGTACATACCAAATGGGGCGTTGTACTCAATCATGGGCCTGAAAAGGGAGGAGTACAGGGGCACGATGACCTCCTTTGATCTGGATGTGAACCCCTTCATGATAAGGTGGGCAAGGTAGAAAGTCTTTCTAACCACTTTGGCAATGTGGGTGTCAAATGAGAGGTCACTATCAACTTGGGTCCCCAGGTCTCTGATTACTTTTTCGGTACTCAGTGGGTTACTGTCTATGTGATAATTTGTGGGTATTTTGTTTTTCCCAAAGGGGATGACTATACATTTCTTGGCATTCAGTGTAAGGCCGTGATTCCAGCACCAGTTGCCTATTTCAGTGAGGCCTTTCTGTAGGATGTATGTGTCAGCTGGTGTATCGACAATGGCGCCTAGTTTGCAGTAATCTGCAAACTTTGTCAGCCACAACCCTCCGATGTTTGCTTTCACATCTGAGAAGTAAATGCCGAACAAAAGGGGTCCCAGGACAGAGCCCTGTGGGACACCACTTGTGACTGGCTTTGAGTCTGACATGGCTCCCGCAATCTTGACATTATGAGTTCTGTTCTTTGGCCAGTTTGCAACCCATCTTGTGACATATGGATTTACTTTTAAGCTGTTTAGCTTTTCTATGATCCCTGAGTGGGGTATTGTGTCGAAGGCTTTAGCCAAGTCCAGGTAGGCCGTTTGGACTGCCTTGCCGTCATCAATGGCTCTAGTGACTGTTTTGAAAAAGTCAACCAGGTTCAAAAGGCAGGATCTTCATTTTACAAAGCCGAACTGGGTGGGATCAAGTGTCTGTAGGTCCCCAATGTTGTTGTTTATGAGTTCCATAATAACTCTTTCCATAGCTTTGCAAACCAGGCTGGTCAAGCTTATGGGGCGATAGTTCCCAGGGTCTGTAGTGGAGCCTCCCTTGTGGAGTGGGACCACTGTTGCTGTATGCCAGTGTTCGGGTACATATCCTGTAGTAAGGCTAAGGTTAAATAACATTTTTATATGCGAGTTTAGCTCCTCTTGGAGTTCACGTATCAAGCAGCCGGGGATACCATCAGGTCCCATAGATGCTGTGTTATTGCTTTGTTGAGGGCGGTTCTCACCTGGACATCAGAGATGACAGGGAGGTTACATTCAGCTGGGATGAGTATTTCTTCTTTTGGAGGTAAGGGAGGGGAGAAATTTGCACTGAACCTGTCTGCCAGAATGTTGGCAATATCTGTGGGTTCGGTAAATTTTTTGTCATTGTGTACTAACTCTGAGCATATCTGAGTGTTTCCGCCCAGGTTTCTAACATAACTGAAGAATGCCTTGTGGTTATCTTTAGTGTCCTTGGTGATTTTTCTCTCAAAGTTGGCCTTGGATATTTTTATGAGAGAACATAGCTTTCCACTAGTGCTGATCAGAGATGCCTTCCCTTTATGGGATTTTGCTCTGTCTTGCAGTAGCTTCCTTCTTTTGTTATACAATTTGATTATGGCTGGGGTCCACCAGACAGGATGCTTTCCTTTGGTGGAGAGGGTCTTGGTTTTATTTGGGATTGCACGATCCATGCATTCTTGGAGATGTCCGTATAAAGCATTTGTGTAGGATTCAGCATTTTGGGATGTGGTTTCCATTGGCCCTGAGGGCTTAAATGATACCATCTCAGTCTTGAGAAGTGTAAAGTTGGCTTTTGAGAAGTTTCTCACTGTAGTCTTTTGTGCTGGGGGTGGAGGTGATAAATGTATATCCAGAGTGATTAGTTTGTGGTCAGATCTCACCAGTGAGGGCAATACTTCCAGTGTGGAGCATTTTGTCTCCATGTTTGTGATGATCAGGTCTAGTATATTATCTCCCCTTGTGGGAGAGGTGACTAGCTTTCCATTGCATTTGAGTTTATGAATTCTAGGAACCTTTGGGCTAGGGTGTTAGGGCTAGAATAGTGCACCCAGTCTATGTTAGGGTAGTTGAAGTCTCCCAATATGATGGTATTTGGTGAGACATTCATATCTTCCAATGTCTTCAGGAAGGCTGAGTGGGGTTCTTGAGATTGGGAGGGTGGTCTGTAACATGCAACCAGTTGTATAGCAGTTTTGCCTATGGTTAGTTGCACCTGGATGGTCTCCGATGCTTCATGAGTTGCCACTAACCTAGAGGTGTGGGTATCCTTGATGAATATGGACACTCCCCCTCCCTTTGTGGTTTGGCCCGGGTTTTGGGGCCAAAAAGCATGATACGAGGTAAAGCCTGGTAGCGCTGGGGTGCTCTCAGGAGCCTTGAACCAGGTCTAGGTTACAGCGCAGACATCGGTGTTCTCCATACTGAGGAGTGCTTCGAGAGCCTGCATCTTGAGATTTAGACTTCTGGTGTTGAGCAGCATTACCCTTAATTTTTTTCCATTTTTGTTTTCTAAGGAGGTGGGTTTGTCTTTTGAGCCTTGCCTAAAAAAGGCACTATGGGAGTGGCAAGAGCCTTAGCCAATATCCGGAAGCCCAGTGGTGACAGGTGCAAGCCGTCCCTTGCGAAGCAGCGTGGCTTGTCCAGCATGTCATCCCAAGCAGACAGACATTGGATCCCCCTAGAATGACACCAGTAATTGAGCCAATTATTAAAGCTGATCATCTTGTCTTTGTATTGTGGGATCATTCTTGGTGAGGGCAGGATGCTGCTCAGGGTCAGGTCATACCAGCCTGGACTACATAATCAGAGAGCTCCTCAATGTCGCTTTTCATGTAGTCCAAGGAGGTACATCTCAGGTCATTCACGCCGGCATGGACAATGACGGAGTCATATTTGTATGTGCTTTTGAGTGACCTGAGTGCGTGTGTTATATGGTGGATCCTATCCCCCGATAGGCATCTTACCGTTACCCTCTCCTTGCTCAGCCTGGTAAGTGGGACTTCAGTGTGTCTGACTATAGATTCACCTATCACTAGTGTATCAGGCATAGTGTTTGGCCTTAAGGGCTGTGATTTATTGACACACCGATTCATTGAAGTATGTGTTGCAAGTGTTATGTTTTGAGGTGGTGGATTTTTGGGTGTCTGCTTTGGGAGCCTCTGTTGTTTTGGTAAGTTTTTTAATAGAGCCTCCAAGTATGTTTTTGTGTTATTATGTGCTTGATTTGCAGTTGGGGTAGGTTTATGTGTGACTGGGTTTGTTGTGTGTGTGGTTACCTTCTCCTCCTGTCTGGTCTTGCCAGTCTTGAGTTGAGAGAGTTCAGCCTCCAGTTTGGCTATATAGTTGCATCTCTCACATGTATTTGTGTTTGTTGGGAGGAGGAGAGGGTTGTCTGTGTACATGAGACAATTATAGCATTGTCTCAAGATTCCCAGATTAAACAGCTGAACAGGAGAAGATGCTAGCAATCTACCACTCGACATGCTAGAATATTATAAGAGAGTGCTGTGCCTTTAAGGGAAGTGGTTGGGGTGGTAGGTGGATGTAGTGCTACTTGAGTTTGAGAGTGCTTGCTTAGAAGAGTAGCTTAGAGAACAAGTGCTATGCTTATAATACAACGAGTAGACTGGTTATTCTAAGAGTAGAGCTTTCTAAGGGAAAATTTGAAGAGCAGACTTGGCGGATCCAGGAAAAGTTTAACCCTGTTTAACCGGCGCTGCGCTATGCACACAATCGCAAGCTAATGCGGATTTTAAACAGGGAACTTGAAAAGAGCTAGAAATGGTCCAAAACAACCAATTACTACAGCTCTTGTGCTGAGGTCACTTCCTTCAGGGACAGATAGGCTGCTCAAGGCTCCCCACTCCCACTGGTGAGCAAAGAAACTTCCTTCTTATCCAAGTAAGGTAATGGACAACACAGGAACTACACCACAGCCCAGAATACAGCAAAGCCTGTAAACTGGTCTAAACTAGTCGAGGAGAGGCAGGAAAACAAGGATTATTTTTTGTTTTTGTTTTTAGATAGAAAACACCCAGAAATACAGAAGGCAGCAATAAATCAGTTACACAGACTAGCACACTTTAGTGGGCAGCCTCAATAGTTAAATTAAACAAACACAGATTTTCGATTAATTTTTGACCAGGTAAACGTTTAAGTGCAGATACTATAAAATGCAGCAAACAGTTAAAAAAAAACAGTATAAGCTTGTTTAAAATAAGCAAGAGAAGTTATTCCAAGTAAAAAACAGAAAAAAATACTTAAATCTGGAAAGTAGTCGCTTTTCTCAGTTCTCTGTAGCTAGGACCACTCTGCAGGACCACGTGGAGCTGTCTCTGGGTAGTATAGCCCTAGATGTCCTTCCCTTCCATGTTGCACTATTCACAACCTTTGGGTTATCCTCTGCTTAGCTACCCGAATGTCCAGCCAGTATGCAAAACTTTAGTCACTACAAGGTACATGGGGCATCTGACGTCAGCCGTAGGGTGTGTGCATCATAAAAGTGATGTCTGGATGTACCTTTCCTCAGAACTGAATGCCCCAGTCCCAGGAAAGCTGTCCAAGTCCTGTGTTCATCCAAAAGGGCATTTTACACACACACACACACACACACACACATATATATATATATATATATATATATATATATATATATATATATATATATATATATATATATATATATATATATGTATATGTATAAACACAGAGAGAGGGGGTAGGAGGGAGGGATAGAATACTACAACATGGAAGAGAATGACATCTATGGTTTTATGGTAAGATTTTACACAGCTATTCTATGTCCTTCTTTTCCCATGTTGCAGTATTCACAACCTTTGGGTGAGTGCCAAAGCTCAAAGGGAAGAAGAGAAGGGTGGTATGGAACTGCTTTCCAAGAATCCATGCAAGATTCCCCTAGCAAGCCCTCCTCTAGACCTGGAAATATGGTTCAGTTTGTAGTGTTTGGTGAAGGTATGGACAGATGTCCAGGTAGCTATCTCCAGAATGGAATGCTGTCCAGCCCTTTGAAGAAGGCTCCAGATGAGGCCATGAATCTAGTGGCATGTGCTTTAATTTTTGAGGTAAGATGTTTGCTATGGTAGGAGTAACAAAAGGAGATGTCCCTGGAAATCCAGGCAGAAATAGCCTGCTTTATCACCGCCTTTCCCAGAGCTCTGATCTCCTAAGGGACTTGGTCTTGTCAAGGTAGAATCTTAGCTGTCTGTGAACATCAAGGGAATGCAGAACTCTCTCACTGTCATTCTGGTGATGTGGAAAAAAGGTGGGGAGGTGAATATGTTGGTTCAGGGACAGCTCATTGACCACCTTAGGCATGAAGGATGGGTTGGTCTTTAGGGTCACTTTATCCTTGTGGAAGATTAAAAACAATGGGGTGGCCATGATGGCCTGGAGCTCTGACACCTCCTGGTCGATGTCAGGGCCACCAAAAGCACAGCCTTCCAAGTGCAATATTTTAGCGAGGCCTTTGATACTGGTTCGAAAGGTGCAGCTGTGAGCTTCTCTAAAATGTAGTGCAGGTCCCATCGGGGTGGGACTGGCCTCCTGGGGGCCTGAGGTGCAGTACTCCCTTAAGGAATAACTTCAGTGGAAGTTGGGAGGCAAGATGGCAGACAAGCCGAAATAGCAGCCAGGTGGGCCATAACAGTAGAGTATTCCAGCCGTGCTTGCAACAATTCACACAGGTAAGACAACACTAAAGAGACCTCTCCTTGAAATAGTTCTAGCTGTCTTTGACAACACCAAATGGAGAATCTTTTCCATTTAGACAAATAAGATCACCTAGTATAGGGTTTCCTGGCCTCCTGCAGGACATTAAGCACATCCTCACTGTAAAGGTGTCTGAAAGGGATCAAACTCTATCAGTCACAGGGCTAGGTTCAGAGATTCCAAGTGGGGATGGATTAAACATCACTTGTCCTGTGTGAGACGGTCCACTCTGTGAGGTAACTCGTGATGACTGCCCCTGGCTAAATGCAGAAGGAGGGGGAATCAATGCTGTCTTGGCCAAAAGGGAGTCACCAGCAAGATTTTTGGATTGTCCTGCTGAATTTTCAACAGGATTTTTTGCAGGAGTGGGACGTGGGGAATGCATAAAGAAACATCAACTTCCATGAGACAGAAAAGGCATCCATTGCTCTTGCTAGGGGGGCTGGGTGCCCTGGTACAAAAGAGTGAAAGTCATCTGTTCAGAGGGGAGGCAAACAGATCTATTTGTGGTGTACTCCACTTGTGGACTACGTCCTGGAACACATTGCTGTGTAGCATCCATTCATGAATTGTGACATGGACCTGCTCAAGGTGTCTGCCTGTGTGTTCTGAGCTGAAGTAATATAGACTGCCTACAGGATGACTCCATGTTGGGCCACCAATTCCCAGGCTTGAAGTGCAAGTCTGCATAGCAAGTAAGATTTTTCTCCCACCCCCCTACTTGTTCACATACCTTAGTACTGTAGTGTTGTATTTGAACAACTTCAGGAGGCTTTGCTTCATAATGTGTTGGAAGGCCCTCAGAGCAAAGATGATGACCCTTATGTCTGAAAATGATGTGCTCCCACATGAAGGGGCCTGTCCATGTGTCTTGCACCTTGAAGCTGCCCATAGCTGCTCTTCAGCCCAGGTCTGAGGCATCTGTGTACATCACCTGGACTGGGGTGAGGGGTTGTAATGGAAGTCCTGGGTTGAGAGAGACTTGATCCAACCACCAAAGGATCTCCTTCCTTAGGCATAGTAGGAAGGGAATGTTGTATTCCAAGGGGTGGGTGTGTTTGGACCATGTGGACCTCAGATACCACTGAAGTTTCCTTATGTGAAGTCTTGCCAGTGGCAACATGGGTATAGTGTAGGTCATATGTCCTAAGAGTCTGAGATATTGTCTCGTTGTCATAGCAGTGGCATGTAGGACAGACAGCAGGTATGGCCTCAAACTTTCCACCTTTTGGGGTGGAAGGAATGGCCTCATAACATCTGTCCTTATCCTGTACCCCAGGAAAACTTGGTCTTAGGAGGGGCTTAGTTTGGACTTGGGAAAATTGATGTTGAACCACAGGGACTGCAGGACAAGGATGAATTTTTTGGAGATGGATGTGAAGGGAAGTGGAGCAATCTGCCTGGATCAGGAGGTCATCCAGGTATGAAAAAATCTGAATCCCTTGGACCCTGCAATAGGCTACAGCTGGAGCCAGACACTTTGTGAATACCCTTGAAGCAGTAGATATTCCAAAGGGCAAGGCAGAGAAATGAAAATGCAAGGAAGCCACATAGAATCGCAAATACTTTCTGTAGTTAGGCCTTATGGGGATATGTAGACATGCATCTTTGATGTCCAATGTGGCCAGAAATACCTGAGGCATTCACAGGGGAAAACGAGTCTGGAGTGTAAGCATGCAAAAAGTGGGTAGTTGTAAAAAAAGGTTGAGGTGGGAGAGATCCAGGATGGGTCTCCATGGGCCATCTTTCTTTGGGACTTGGAAAAGTCTGGAGTAAAATCCCTTTCCCTTTTCAGACAGAGGGACAGGCTGGATAGCCTCTTGAGAGAGGAGGCTGTCTAAGACTGTCTGGAAAAGGGGAAGTTGGTCCTTTGATGGCTGCAGGATGCCTCTTAAGGAGGGAGGAATGACCCAAGTCGTTAAGTAATCCTTTCCTGTCACAGACAAGACCCACTTGTCTGAGGTAATGGTTTGCCAGATGGGAAGACAGTGAGAGAGTCTTTGGGATAAGGGAATGGAATCCGGGAGGAAGAGGGGAAACCTGCCCTGTCCTGAAACTGAGGTTTCTGAACTGGAGTCTGAGCAGGCCTAGAAGGAGGCTGCTGCTTCCTGGAGCTCTTTTTGCTCCTAGAATGAGGGGTAGGAGCAGAATGTTTCCTTATGAACTGTGTCTTGGTAGGATAATTCCTATGGAAGTTAGGGATTGGAGATACAAAAATGTTTTAAATCTTGTAATTCCTTCCCCTTTTGGTGAAGGGGCTTGAAAAACTCTGCCACTTTAGTCTCAAAAAGGGCAGAATTGTCCAGGGATACATCCAGGAGTTTAGCCCTGATATCATCTAGTGGGAGTTGGATTCTCAGCCTAGAAAACCTTCTAAGCACCGAGGCTGAAGGTGCAGATCTGGCAGAAGCTTCTACAGCATCAGAGCTGCATCTGATCGAGTGCCTTGTCACTTGAGAGGACAGGGAGACGAGGCTAGATATTTGAGCCTTAGAAGGTGAGTCTGGGAGATCAGCCAAAAGTTTGTAAACCTGAGGCAAAAGGGCCAGGACATACTTAGACATGTGTGTCTGGTAGTTAACTGCCCTAAAAGCCAAAGAGGCAGAGGTGTATACTTTTTTGCCAATGTGTTCCATGGTCTTACTGTCCTTATCAGTGGGAAGGACAGAGTTGGAGGGAAGTAATCTGGAGGGTTTGCCTTCAGAGATTGAAACAGTGCCAGGGTCTGCAATAAGACATTTAATCAAATGGCTAGCCCCTTTGGGACCTTATAAAACCTGTCAGGCCTTCTAGGGGCTGGTGGTTGGGATTCAGGGTTTTGAGAGACCATATTGAAGGCATCCAAAAAGGGTAGTAAAACTGGAGGGACGGCAGAGGGTGAAGGGGTAGGGTGTCCATTTGTAAGAGTTATGAACCTCAGACATTTCAGAGGAATCCCATTTAAAAAACTCTCTCATTTTAGAGATGGTTTCAGCAAAGGTGAGGTTCTCCCCAGGGGAGTCTGCCTCAGCAGAGTCCTCCTTGGGGGAGGCATACCCAAGAGGGGAAGGCATCTGAGAAGTATTGGAAAAAGAGTCCTCTGAAGAGGAATCTGAAGAGTCCTCAGCTTCAAGAGGAAGAGTATCTTCAGTCTGAGGCTAGGACTGATGACTGGAGGTGCAGCTGGAGGGGAAGCAGGCATAGAAGGCCTAAGGTCCATAAAGGCATTAAATAAGCTTTGAGAGAAAGCTTGCCAATCAGGCAGGCTTTCTGAAGGAGGAGAGACATATTTTGTCATTTGTTTCCTTTTTAAGGAAGAAGTAGGCCTGGAGGGCATAGGGCCTAAGGAGAGCCTGGGTTTAGACTGTTCTGAAGCAGTGGACAGACCAGTCTAGATGTCTGTTTGGAGCCGAGGTTCCCCCTCATCATCAGTGCTGGATGTCTGCAAAACCTCCACAGACTTGCTTTCAGCCCTAGGTTCTGTGGCCTCCCAAATGGTACCCGCTATACCAAACTTGGCTAGTTCTGTACGTTCATCTGGGTGAACATTAGCCACAGGGGAAACATTGGGTGGAGGAGGTGTAACAGTAGGTTCAGGCCTGGAAACTTTGGCCTCCTTTTTTTGGTGGCTCAATGGTCTGACTAGATGTGTTTTCCAGAGCCAAACATTTAAGATGCTGGGTTTCTAAGTAGATGTTTAGGGCATGCAGATGACTGCGGGCAGTCTTACTAATGAAGGCCTGACAAACCGTGCAAGTTTTGTGGTCATGGTTGGGCCCTAAGCAGAAAAGCTAGAGGTCATGGGCATCCTTATGGGGGATCTGACATCTGCACCTACACTTTCCTTTCCTGGATGGCATGAACCTAAGCAGGCATGCAGTGACCCTAAAAGAGAAGAAGAAAATGGCCCCAACGGGGTACTTACCTTAAATACGAAGATCCAACAGCAGGGATGGCAGGAACAGCTGATGTATGACTGTCAGCAGAGAATTCTGAGGAAAGGTATGTGCAGACATCACTTTTATGGCTCATGCACCCTACAGCCAACATCAGACATCTCACGGACCTTGCAGTGACTAAAGCTTTTGTATACTGGCTGGACGTTCGGGTAGCTAAGCAGAAGCTAACTGAAAGGTTGTGAATAGTGCAACATGGGAATAGAAGGACATTGAATGTTCTCCAGCAGGTAATACCTGCTGAAAAATGAGTCCACCACTTCATGACAGCATATCAAACTGCCGTGGGGCTCAGACTGCAGAAAAACTAACAGCCGCAATTACTTTACACTCACTAAGCAGCACTTTTGCTGTTCAGTGACCTTACAAAAAATAAACAGAAAAAAGTGTATGTGTGTGCATGTACGTGTATGAGTGTTTTCATGTTTCTGTCTGCATGTGTGAGTGAATGCATGCATGAATGCAGAAGACACTGTGTGTGTGAGATCAAGAGAGCGAGCGGTCTTGTATGCATAGCTCTCAACTGTCCAAATTTTCACAGAATGTCCAGATTTTGCCTCACATTTTTGACCTGTTCCTCATAAAATATGTGGGTTTCTGAAGTTTTTTGGCAAATCAGTGAGAAGTGAATTCACTAAATAATGACAGGCATTTGAGTTTCAGACTTTATGCCTTTCAGAAAATGCATGGTAACATAAGACCTTTTATTCTAGCAACTTTCTAAGTTTATAAGAGCAATGTTTAAAAGTTGTTCCTATTTTTGGGGCCTTTGTCTCCCTGTTATTTTTGGCTTTGTCCAGACTTTTTGCGATAATAGGTTGAGAGTTATACTTGTGTGAATGAATGAATTTGAGTATGAGAGGGGATAATGTGTGTATATGTATGTGTGTGTGAAAGCAGAAGAGACTGTGTGTGAGACAGAGAGAATGAGATTTCTGTAAAATGGTTGAGTTTTACTTATTTATTTTTGAAGTACTATATTACTTTTTATACATTTTTGATGCAACATGCTTCCTCCAAAACCATTAGCATATACTACAAAAAGTTTGAAACATTAGGTGGAGAACTATTTTACTTCAAGATATATAAAAAATATAGTATTTAAAAAAGTAAGTAAAATGACAATTTTAGAGTCCATTCTCTAAATGCAATAATGTCCTCCAGGGTTGGATGGGCATGTCTGTACTCTGTATAGTCTAACCCAGTGTTCTTCATAAATACACACACACCCACACAAACACAACCACACCCACCCACACACCCACACACACCCACACACACGCGCACACACACACACACACACACACACACACACACACACACACACACACACACACACACACCATTTTGAATGCACCATAGCAACATACTTCCCAGTTCCTTATGCAGATAATAAAGCTAGTGGAGAATGACTCTACTGTCATGATTAGCTATTAATTTCCAGCTTGTCTCTTATATGGTGATGGGCTTGTAGTATGTCCTGTGGTTACCATCTTGTTTAAATTTTGCCATTGATCAAGACTCCAAGAAACCACCCCAACTACTAAACCAAATAAAGCACTTTTAGTCCCTTCCCTCACAAACAATTTCTTTCTTTTGTCTCCCACGCATGCCACAAAGATGTGCCACTAATCTGCCACTCTATGACATACCTCTGGGATCCTTCTACTTATTGCAGGGCTTAGCAAAGCTGCATTAAGAAGGTGGTAATGTTTATAACGAAAAGTAAAGCTGGAAATGGCCAACCCTGTAAACTGAACAAAAAATTCCATTCCAAGTTGCAGCATGAACGTTGCACTAGCACAAGTTAAACACCAAGTATGATAAAATGTCTCCAAAACCACTTTATTCTTTACGATATACAAATGTTAAGCGCTTTCATCTAATAGTATAGACTTCATCAGAACACACAAATTAAAATGCTCACAGTTTAAATATGGCCTTCAACCAGTCAGAAGTTAATTGAATTTCTTCATATTTAAACTTTAAAGTGCCAGTACTTTTATCCCTTTTCATTAATTAAAAAATACATTTCATTCACATTTAAAATCCTTATTAAATAACTCATCCTTATACTATACAACACATTGACATATGTACATCCTAACTGTAAGATCATTCTAGTGCGTACATTCCTATATGCAACCACCATCCAGTTAATAATAGTAAATAATAATAATAATTTTGTAGAACAGTAACCAGACAGTTCAAATGGCGAACCATCTCCTAAGGTTTTCTAGAATAAATTTTCTAGAATAGGTTTTATGGATATGGATAGAATGATCTTACAGTTAGGATGTACATATGTCAATGTGTTGTAAAGTATAAGGATGAGTTATTTAATAAGGATTTTAAATGTGAATGAAATGTATTTTTTCATTAATGAAAAGGGATAAAAGTACTGGCACTTTAAAGTTTAAATATGAAGAATTTCAATTAACTTCTGATTGGTTGAAGGCTATATTTAAACTGTGAGCATTTTAATTTGTGTGTTTTGATGAAGTCTATACTATTAGATGAAAGCGTTTAACATTTGTATATCGTAAAGAATAAAGTGGTTTTAGAGACATTTTATCGTACTTGGTGTTTAACTTGTGCTAGTGCAACATTCATGCTGCAACTTGGAATGGAATTTTGTGTTCAATTTACAAGGTGGTAATGTTTTAGGGCTCAAACCCATACCATCTTGACATACAATAACACATGAAGAGCACGCATGCAAACAGGGATTGCCGTCACATTTGCTAGGCTTCAATATGAACCTCCATTGTCATTCTTGTAGATTGTTATTTTGCATTTTTTCTCCCTTTGCTCATATTTAGCTTTCTTCTCAATGTGCAAGCTGGATCCTTTTATCCAAGTCTCTTAAGTTTGATTATAGGGTTCAGTCTTTACCAGCTCCTACTACCTAACATGAGCTGAGGGTGCTTGTAAGAGCCTTCTGAACATGGAGGTCTTAAGATGGGCTTTTAAAAATTCAACTAATTGAGGATTATGACAGGCTCTTGGATTGTAACCTGCTTATCATGTTTTCAGGATATGGCTGCCATGAAATTCAACTTATATACAAAGCTTGAAAGATGAATCTTGGCATCCATGTTGAGAGCACATAATATTAGGTTATGACTGGAGATCCGATTGTAATTCTTTGTAGTGCATATAGATTTATCAGTTCCCTATTAGAATACCAAAAACACATTCTTTTGAATGCATCTTGGTCTAACTCAAAAGCCTGAAACGGCAAAATATCGAAGCGGCTTTTAAGCAAATTCTTTCCCTGGAAAAGAATTCACTTGGCCACTTTGTTACTTTGCTGTTCTCGGCACTGTAGTGTGGTCTTAGAGTTGGTATATTTAAGTAGGGGGGTGTGGGGAGCAAAGCCCCCCACTTAATGTAACGTTTAAAGTGTTTTATTTATTTATTTATTTTTTGTTGGAACAGTGATTTTTTTTCCCTAGGAAAAACATCGCTGTTCTGACAGTTTGAAATTGTAAGCTTTCGCTTACATAGAGTCGATTAATCACCGTTCACTTTTTTAAGCATTTGGTGATCTAATATAGACCCAGATTTATCTGCTTCATGTACTACTAGTTACAGAAAAAAACACAAAGTGTTGTACTGGTTTTGAAGGATAGTAAAGCAGTTAGGAATTGCTGTCAGCAGGAGACATCCTTACATATACCATGTCAAAGGGAAGCAGTCGTTTCCTACATTTTGACTGACTGCAATGTTCTAGACAGCAGGCAGAAACAAAGTTGAAATGAATCTGTTTCATGTTCCGCTGTTATTGTTTACTGTCTGGCATTGTCAGCTAATAATGCCTTGCACTAGGTGTGATCGTAACAGAGCATAGCGGTTGCTTTACAATTGTTAATCATCCTTCTAATTGTTAAAATCAGGTCTCTCACTAGACTAGCGCTTAACCAAGGTCTCTGTTAACTGATATTGGAGCATAATCATGGTGTTGCATGCACTACATAAGGTTTATGTAACTGAGCCCTGACAGGCTGTTACAGGTAGCACAGACAGCGTCATTCATGCACAGAGCAGATCAAGCTAGAACTGTTGTCAGTTACTTAAAAGCACCAGAGAAACTGAAATTCACAAAAATGGCAGCTACACTTGGATAAGTAATCCTTTTGTTCCATCAAAATTCATGTTTTCTGTTAATACATTAGGGTAGGATTATGCATAAAGCATGCAAAGCAGCTTGTAGAGTGGCTAGTTGATTAACGTTTCTGTGTTACATTTGCAGAATCTGGTGTTGAATCCTGATATCTGATCATTACCTGAGTAGAATTTTCATGTTCTTCACATGACCCCTATGTTTTTTTTAACTGCCACATGTTCATCTCACCTCACAACAAATATTGTTCATTGGGTGGACAGCAGTATACATCAAATTAAGCCTTGCATTTGTAGCTTGTGCCATGGCAGAAAGCTGTCTGCAGTGACTTAACTTGTTCATTTGACAAATAAATGTATTAAAATTATTTAAAACAAATAGAAGCATACAGTGCCCTGACATCTGTTGAAGGCTAAAACACTAGATCTTGTTTATAAACACACAGAACTTCAGGGCAAGCATCATATTGTGATTTTCATTTACATTTGATGAATGTAATACTCCCACATAGTGCATTATAGCTTTATAACATTTCTCTTCTGAACTGTCTGCCTAAGTTTTCCCAATTCACATCTACTTTTTTTTTTGAAGGGGGGGCTTTTAGTGATGTGGACAGCATACAAAACTTGGCCCATTAACAGTAGCAATAGTAGTGCTTCAACTCAGTCTGAAGTTGCCTGAGATGAAAACTGCTTTCAGACTCTATCTACAAGCTCCGTGGTTGCATTAAGGACAGACTGGACAATCAAAAAAAACAGAAAAGAAGAAAAAGGATGATGCCCTAGTAAAACCTGCAACACACAAATATTCCGTGCATACTACCCAGATATAATCGACTGGCCTATTCATTTTTTTTCACTGCAGTTCAGAAAGTTTCAGATTAATATTTCTGGTTCAATAGACCATGACAAAGAAGCAGGGTAGATTTGCCTTAAAATATTACCGTCTGACAATAACACTGAGCCCCAAAGACATGGGCTTGCAGCACAAGTCTCAATGTAATTACTTTGTAATTAATTCAGACTGGTTCATTACAGAAAAAGGCACCACAAGAGTACCTTCCCAGCTAATTGTGTAATTGTGTCCCTCTAAACATTGATAGTATTGCAACGTGAGCAGGTAAAGAGAAACTGATATTTGAGTTATCCTTTCTTATTCCATATTGGCAGATACAAGGTGTTTTGAAATGAAGACAAACAGGCGAAAGGGGATGATAATTAAAGTCACATAGTGCCTTTGCTTCTGATGCCTTGACTAGGACATTTAAAAATCACTGTTGATAGAATGATTCAGGGGGTTCAGTGTAAAGAGAAGACCTGAGTGTTTTACAATAGTCCTCATATATGTCTATATCATGCCTAAGTAATATAAAACAGAATGTTAATAAAACTAGGCAAGTTATCATAAAAAACATATGGAAATGTATCCCCTTGGTTGTGGAAAAAACATAAATAGTTTATAACCTGATTGTTTCAATAATGCAGATAAGTTTATTAAATTTACATAACCACTGTTTATTCCTTTTGCATGAGGAGACAGCAGGTATATCTGGAAAAATAAAATCTAAGTGACTAAAAAGCTATGTTCTCTTGCCAGGCACATAGTTAAAAAACATGAGAAAGAATATTTTGCCTCTGGTGTTTGCATTCTGCATTATGCCTTTCCTCGTGTGGCGTTAATAGTTGGGAACTGAATGATATGATATGAAAGATGATAGCATCTCTTACCTGCTTCTGCAGATTTGCAGAGCTTCTGAGACTTGTCATTCTACAGCTTCAGAGGACAATCTAAGTGTCAGTGATGGTAGGGATGACATTTCCAAAAAGACCCCTGCCTAACATGGCATACATCAAGTAGCTCAGACCAACTCAGATGCCTTAACATGAACATAGAGTCACCTTTATAAGTGTCTGGAAATTATGTCTTATGCACAATTTTGCTGTTACATTATAGGCAATAACAGTCACTGCTATAATTAACCTTTTCAGATATTGTGCCATTCCCCACTTTCCCCACTGACCTGCTTACAAAGATTACTTCACACTTCCCCCCTTAAGGTCACATAGGTTCATAGGTAGGTCACATATCATTTACATCATCACTGAATCTAGTACAACTTTATCACACTTATCTAGTCTGACTTTCATCATAACTCCACTGATATGAATGGCTTATTATGGTCACGTTTTCTTTTTCTTCTCCATCTCAGCAGTGGTTATCTTTAACTTTTCCCTCACTTTCCAAACATTTTAGCTATTTGGAAAGATAGCTGTGTAGTCTCTTTATATAAATGCAGTTGCAAAATTCATTCAGTAGGTGAGGCCTTTTCATAATCTGTAGGTTGTCTCCAAGGATCATGAGGAATTGGTGTAAATTGAGACCACATGCTGTTTTCCCTCTTAGGGTGACTTGAATTATGCCCTCAGGACAAGTACTATTACAGTTCTTCCACTACCAGTCAGTTCCTTACCTAATCACAATTCCTGTGGGGTGTCCTGGATGCTAGTCTATAGGCCTTGCTGTGTCTAATAATGGTGCCTGCCAAAAAAGCAATTACTAGAAAATGGAAATCAAAATCTAAACCAACTGTATTAGAAGTAGTGAAGATAATAACAGAGATAAACGAACTGTAAGTGAGATCTTTAGAAAAGGGTAGGAGCAAACCACACAGGAAAAAAAAGGGAATTGTGGGAACAAGACATACAAGGGAGGAATGAGGCCTAAAAGGTGGCAAGACTTAATGATTTATATAATGTTTGACTGAAAATGACTGGGTAGATTATAAGTGATGTATAATGTTTGCAACTGTAAGTGTGTTAGTGTGGTTTATGATGTAAAATGTTTGCAACTAGGATTTTGTTGATGTGGCTTGTTTTGATTTATATAAATGTATGATTGCTTATTTAGTAAGTGATGGTTTAATAAATATATTTCTTGTTTAAAAAATAAAAAAGGCAGGAAATGAACAATTTATGTAATGCTGCTTAGGTTATATGATATATTGCAATATGTGTGAAGTAAAATGTTTGTTATATTAATTATAGTGTGATTACATTTCTATGAATGTAAATTTGCCTAACTCACAAGTCATAATTCAATAAAGGTGTTTGGAAAAAAAAGCTAGTGACATACATACTAATACTCTGACTCAAAATTAAACTCTGTATTCCATGGATATTTTATCAACTGCTTAAAATCCTATCTCTCTTCTTTTATTTTATTTATTTAAGTTAGTTATTGAGGTAGTACATGAATCACTGTAGACTATTTGCTGTCAAAGCCTAGGTTCTCAGCTCACTGTCCACTTATAAGAGGCAAAAATAGTGAGAACTCTGCCATGCAATAAAATTAACTATAGCCACCTTGTAAATTCATATAGTGCCCTCTCTGCATAATGTCTTAGAGTAAGTTTCTAAACATTTGTATAATGAATGTATTGGTCTTTACTTGATGAAATTTCTATCTGTAGTTCATTCATACCTCTCAACCTCTTAGCACAAGAAATGTCAACAAAGCCAAAAATAATAGAGGGGATAATCATCCAAAAATAGTGGCACAATTTAAATGTTGCACTTAAAACTTATCAAAGTTGCTGAAAAAAAGGTTTTGTATTACCATGCATTTTCTGTAAGATAGGAAGTCTGAAACTCAAATATGTGTCATTATTTAGTGATTTCTGTCCTCACTGGCTTGTCCAAAAAAAAACCCCAAATTATATGAGGCACAAATCTGGATATTCTGCAAAAATCTGGACAGTTGAGAGGTATGATATCCTATGCCATGTCATGTACATGTTCAATCTAAGGGATGAATCTAGCTGTAACTTCATTCCCTTTTTTCTCCTACATTCCTAGATCACATACCTGCAACTACACCTCCCCATATCTTCCAGAAACAAGTACTCAGTGCACTTTCCAAAGCCAGTTACTCTGCTTTGACAGAGTCAGATAACATACCAGGTTGCCTACTGGCCAGCCTGAAGTAGGACCTGTAAATCCCCCTTACAGAGACTGTTCAATATCAGGCTCCAAACAAGCTTTGTAGTGGATAAATGAAGAAAAGCAACAGCCATCTGCAAAAAGTAGCGCATCAACTGGTCCAGATATTCATAAGTCTGTATAACACTCATCTGTATGGCTATGGAGAGGATCATTATGAAAATAATACATAAGGACATAGGTAAGCTAAAAATTCTTGCTTCAAGCCAGTCTTTTTCCCCTAAGGGAAGATTCTGCCTCCTTAACTTGGTTAACTTCTTTGAAAAGTTAACTGAAGGAATGGATGAGGGAGAATTGGCAAACACTGTATATCTAGACCCAGCAAAGACACTCATCACCATCCCACACTCTAGTATTGTTGACAAACTTTGCCAGATAAATAATATTCCCAATGTAACTCATTTGGCAGCAAACTGTCTCATGAATAAAGCCCAAGAAGTTAGGGTAGGTAGATGTACCTCCTCCAAAACATCTATCACTAGTGGACTATTTACGGATTCAGTGATAGGGCCACTCCTGTTAGGCATTTACATCCTGGGGCGTCAAAGCTAATGTTAAGAGTTTATGAAGGCCCAGATCTGCAGATGACTGTAAATGTGGTGCGATCATAAACTCTCCAAAGTATATCAAGATCACCCAAAAGAGTCTTTCCCAAAGAAATAGCTGATGTTGTAATACTGGATAAAACTAAATCTCAAAAAATGTATGGCAATCCCCTTCAGCAGGCATTATATCCCCTGTAACTATTACATTGATAACACACCTCCAAAACATTAGTTAGGGACCTGGAATCCTGTGTGAGCAACAAACTATCCTTCAAACATCATATATTGTGTAACTTGTACACAATATATTGTACAAGCACCACTATTGTGTAATCTATATCATGTAATGTTTTCTCTCCCTATGTTAAAATACTGTAGTTACTTGGAATGGTACTGTTTTAAATATGGGTGTGCTACTGTTATATATGGTTATTTGTAAATTTCTTTTTGGAGCTTTTCTCCCCAGGCCTCCACTGAAAATGGGTCCTTGGCCCAGACAGACCTTCCCGGTAAAAAAATGTAAAATAAATAAATATATCCACTAGCTTAGGGAAGTCCTTTTTGATTGCACAGCTTATTAGTAAGAGTATGGCATCTAGGTCCAAAGATGTGATCATACCACTGAATTTGGCACTTATTAGGCTTTTCATTGAGTAAAACACCCTCTTCAGTATCTACCTGTCCAAACACTTAAGCTTGAATGACCACAGTGCTTTCTCACCAAGAAAATCAAGTACCTTAATCATGAAAAGCTACACTGACCATCTCTAAACTTTGTCCCTCTTCTCAGTATTATACACGTTACTAAGAGTTGATATCTGCCTCGTGTAGACAGCATCAGCAGACCTTATCCTCTTTGATCTTCTCCACATCTGCAAGTCCAGTGGCAGCATAAACCTGAGCAAAAGAGACCTTCATCTCTTCTACAACATAAATAGAACATGTTGTCGGATAGATATGTATTATAGAGAATACCTCATAAATAGAACATGTTGTCAGACAGATATGTATTATAGACAATACCTCATAAATGGAACATGTTGTCGGACAGATATGTATTATAGAGAATACCTCATAAATAGAACATGTTGTAGGACAGATATGTATTATAGAGAATACCTCATAAATAGAACATGTTGTAGGACAGATATGTATTATAGAGAATACCTCATAAATAGAACATGTTATCGGACAGATATGTATTATAGAGAATACCTCATAAATAGAACATGTTGTCAGACAGATATGTATTATAGAGAATACCTTATAAATAGAATATGTTGTCGGACAGATATGTATTATAGAGAATACCTCATAAATAGAACATGTCAGACAGATATGTATTATAGAGAATACCTCATAAATAGAGCATGTTGTCAGACAGATATGTATTATAGAGAATACCTCATAAATAGAACATGTTGTCGGACAGATATGTATTATAGAGAATACCTCATAAATAGAGCATGTTGTCAGACAGATATGTATTATAGAGAATACCTCATAAATAGCACATGTTGTCAGACAGATATGTATTATAGAGAATACCTCATAAATAGCACATGCTGTCAGGCAGATATGTATTTTAGAGAATACCTCATAAATAGAACATGTTGTCAGACAGATATGTATTATAGAGAATACCTCATAAATAGAACATGTTGTCAGACAGATATGTATTATAGAGAATACCTCATAAATAGCACATGTTGTCGGAAATATATGTATTATAGAGAATACCTCATAAATAGATCATGTTGTCAGACAGATATGTATTATAGAGAATACCTCATAAATAGCACATGCTGTTGGAAAGATATGTATTATAGAGAATACCTCATAAATAGAACATGTTGTCGGACAGATATGTATTATAGAGAATACCTCATAAATAGCACATGTTGTCAGACAGATATGTATTATAGAGAATACCTCATAAATAGAACATGTTGTCGGACAGATATGTATTATAGAGAATACCTCATAAATAGAGCATGTTGTCAGACAGATATGTACTATAGAGAATACCTCATAAATAGCACATGTTGTCAGACAGATATGTATTATAGAGAATACCTCATAAATAGCACATGCTGTCGGACAGATATGTATTATAAAGAATACCTCATAAATAGAACATGTTGTTGGATAGATATGTATTATAGAGAATATCTCATAAATAGAACATGTTGTGGGATAGATATGTATTATAGAGAATACCTCATAAATAGAACATGTTGTCGGACAGATATGTATTATAGAGAATACCTCATAAATAGAACATGTTGTCAGATAGATATGTATTATAGAGAATACCTCATAAATAGAACATGTTGTCGGACAGATATGTATTATAGAGAATACCTCATAAATAGAACATGTTGTCAGACAGATATGTATTATAGAGAATACCTCATAAATAGAACATGTTGTCAGACAGATATGTATTATAGAGAATATCTCATAAATAGAACATGTCAGACAGATATGTATTATAGAGAATACCTCATAAATAGAACATGTTGTCGGACAGATATGTATTATAGAGAATACCTCATAAATAGAACATGTTGTCGGACAGATATGTATTATAGAGAATACCTCATAAATAGAACATGTTGTCGGACAGATATGTATTATAGAGAATACCTCATAAATGGAACATGTTGTCGGACAGATATGTATTATAGAGAATACCTCATAAATAGACCATGTTGTCAGACAGTAAATAGTAAATACTGTGCTATCTTCTCTCGAACCAATAGAGGAAACACAGTATTGTACGACCACAAGAACGTTTATTGAAGCAAATGACATAAATAGTAATACTAATCCATATGAGTTAAGCGCTTTCACCTATAACACTTAGGCTTCTTCAGAACTCAAATGAATAATACATGCGCCATTTTAAATAACCTTTTTGGCGCGAATTTAATCCAAAGAGCTTCTTTCATTTAAAGTGCCACTACATAACATATAAACTAAACAAACTTAACAAATGACAAAACATACTCCTACTAATAAATTTCTACAGTTAATATTTACTATCTATACCTAAAACCTTTGCCTTTAATACAGTGACATGTCATATTCGTCACTTGCATACTTGTCTAAATATGCCCTTTTCAATTGTATCTCCTTCCTTGTAATGTTACTAAAGTTAAAAAATGCTACTACCTAGATCATAAGTGATTTTTAAAAACACTAGGTCCTAAACACTGGTTGTTAATTTATAAAACTGTTAATATAGTTGACTGTATTAATTTGTAAATAATAATACTCTAAATTTTGCATTCATTAAAATATTTATGATGGGTGTTTGTGTGCATACTGGTGAATATTTCATAGGTTGTTGAGCTTTTAAAAATATGTGCTATATTCAAAACTATATAAAAAGCACAGAAAACGCTACGTACACCTTGCTCCAGCCCAGAAATCAGTTACAAATAACTGAGAACCGCTCCAATAAAAGTTCTTAACGTGAAATTTATTAGTAAACGTTTTCGCCTTGTAAAAACTCGGCTTCTTCAGAGAATAAAATAATATTACATTACTTTTTTCTTTTAAAATGCTTTGTAGGAAGTGATGTCAGGAAAAAGAAGGTGTGTCATAGACAAAGTTAAAAATTACAGCTGTTTTAACTTGGGCTACTAAGTATGTTTGTTAAAAAAGCAATCAATTAAAGAGAAAATACACAAACATATAATTAAAGTGTTTACAATATAACTAACTATGTTTGTATTATTGTTGGTGTTGTATCTACTTCTTTAAAATGTACTTTGTTACACAACAATTAAAATAGATCAGTGTTTGAATAAATAATTACTTCCATTTAATTAATATAAACAATTGTTATAAATAAATTATAAATATATTAATATTATAATAATAAATATAAATATAAATATTTATCACAAAATGTTTTGACTACTTAATGTATAAATATATAAATATATGTGAAAAATCTAAAAATATTCTAAATAACATTAATTTAAAAAAATATATATACTTAATGCCATTAATTTACAAAATCATACCTTGTTAAAAACTAAATTTACTCTTAACCTCATGTTGATTTGAAACGTGTAATAACTAAAGAATGTGAACTTTTTATTGTTTGTGGTCCTAGAACAATTTTTTGTATATATTTATTGTTTTTGTTATTTGTTAAACAACAAGGGTTTAGTTGCTATGGTGTCATTTAATCCAGGAAACGTGGCTGCGTCGGTGTATAACTGCCACCAAATTTCTTTATAACTCAATAGTTCCTTCATATTTCCCCCCATAGAATCCGGATTAATATGATCAATAATCATAAATTTAAATCTATGTTGGTCTCCATATCTCTCTATGTGCCTATATAACGCATTATTAACGTCTTTCTTTTTAATACAATAAGAGTGATCATACATTCTTTTTCTGAAGGCCCTCTCTGTTTTCCCAACATAATACGCAGTACACCTATCACATTTGGCTATATACACTACATTCTTTGTATTACAATTCCCCTTCACACTTCTAATTAGTGTTTTATTACAATTGTCTAAAGTAATTTCAGTTTGACATGTAATAAATTTACATTGGTTGCAATTACCACATTTTTTAGTTGATACCACTAATTCTTTTCCTCCGTTATTAAATTTAGTTACTTTCCCAGATTCTAGAATTCTTTTTAAATTATGTGACATCCTATATACAATAACAGGTTTCTCTCCTAATAATCTTGTTAAATCAGGGTTTACCAAAAATATGTTCCAATGTTTAAACAATATTTCCTTCACTGTGTTGGCATATGGTGTATATGGCAATATAAATGCCTTTTTGTAATTATTTATAATGTTTGTCTCAGTAACATTGTCCTCTGGGAGACTGACTCTAAATATTGGATAATATTTGGTTTCCCTCTGAGATGTCACATATTGTTTAACATCCTGTAACATTAAACTGTTATATTTCCTCTCTTTAAACATATTTGTTATATATTCCATTTCTAACATCATATCGTCATACCTTGATGTCATTCTAGATGCTCTAATGAGCTGACCTTTAAAAATGTTACGTAACAATTTCCTAGGATGGTTGCTGTCATATTGCAGGTAGTCATTAGAAAAGGTATTCTTTCTATAAATGTTAGATTTAAAACCTTCTGCATCATTAGTAACAATAGTGTCCAAGTATGGTAAGCCTGCCTTACTGATATCGTAGGTGAATTTCAAAAAATCACTACTCCTATTAATGAATGACATAATTTTTTTAAGATCTTCCATACTTCCTTTCCAAAGGATATAAATGTCATCCAAAAATCTCGTATAGTGGGAGATGTTATACCCGTAAGGACATAGTTAAACCATGTCCAAACTATGGTAAAAAGCAAAAAGACAGTATGCCCACAAATATTACTAGCGCACAAGCCAATTTTGTAATGCAGTCGGGAGAAAGTGAAAATATTTTTAAAGAGAAAGCTAGTAACGGCTTAACCAGCCGACGAGATACTATACCAGGAAACAACTCGGAAGGACTAACAGTGTCTAGGCATAAAAACGATTCAGGAGACAGTGCTGACATTGATTTACCGGCGGGTCAGTGCTCCAGACACACTATGGACAATATCGGAATGGACTCTACTGGTTTCACTTTCGATTTTTCGATATATGACTTTGAGGAGGAGGAAGAATTCATGTCGCGAACAGGGACTAAACACAAGCGAGTGAAGCCTGTTAAGACCTACGCTCATTCAGTAGGTGCTTTAACGGCTAATAAAGGTACTGAAATAACATTTGATACACATACAAAGACTAAAAGTGACAATAGCAACAAAGACTATATGAACAATTTTATTAATAGTGACTGTAATTTTGACGAATTCAAGAAGGGTAACGATAGGGTTCCCTTCAACAAGAATGAGCACAAGGTATCTTTAAAAGACAAAATTTATAGGATGGGTGATATTATGAGCAAACTGGACAGTTTAAAAATAGAGAATGCTTATTTAAACAAATGTTTGGTTTTAAAGGTAGTCCCAATGGGACTACGTTTTTTCAAGACACCATTGGGAATTGAAATTAATGAAACAGTGATGAAAGATTTTAATGAATTTTTTGATGAGTGTGGATTCAATTTTATGAGGAAGTTAATTAAATATAATGACGAAGTAATATCGCAACTTATTAATGATGTAGAGAATTTAAATGGAGAGATAGAAAGTGATTTATTGTTTGAGGAATGGAAAAATTTGTACTGTAAGCAGTTTACTATTGTAGAAAAGAAATCAAAATTGACACATGAGAGAAAGAGCAAAAAAATTAACAGAGACATAATACAATACAAAGAAAATAGGGTATATAGATGGAATACAGAAAGGGGCAATAGAAATAATAAGCACTACAGAAGCAATAACCGGGGTTATGAATATGAAAAAGAGAACAATGGTACAAGGGACGATTATTACGAAGAAGGTAAATATGAACAGTTTGACAATCATGGGGGATATAATCAAAATTTTCAAAGGAATTGGAATCCTCAGTATTGGAAGAAACCAGGTTTAAAGGGGAGGAATTTCCACAGTCGTCAGTATTTACAACCAGTTTCTTACAGGTGATAGAGCATGAATTACAAGTAAACAACAACTGTAGTGGGGTAGAAGATGGGGAAACAAGAAGTTCAAACAATATACAAGACATGAATAAGATTGGTGAGTTTAAAATCTATAATTTCACTAATTTCAAAGTTGAAGAGACCCATTATAAATTGTTATCTAGAGGTATGAAATTTATACCTACTCCAAGTTATGGGTTGGTTGACCATTTGATAGAAACCAAACTATTCACACGCAAATTGAATTTATCCATTATGTTTCAAAATCAAACTGAAAACGAACACATTTCAGGGGTGGGGGCAGACAGATTGTTAAAACCTAAAAGTACCTTTGTCCCACACATGAATCAAGTGGTAGAACTTTTTGAAAAACAGGTATCAAGAGACCTATACAAACTGGCTAATACAGTGAAAAATACTAGATTTAGGGACAATTTATCTAAGGAAGAAAGAAATGAACTATACAAGTTAAGAGACAACAGTAATATACGTATTATGAAGCCTGACAAAGGGGGTGGGATGGTTATTTATGATCAAACGGAATATATGTCCAAAATATACTCCATTTTGACTGAAACAGGCAATTATACTACGATATCTTTGAATGAAATTAATATTGCCTATCAGAGGATTAATTCTTATTTAGAAGAGTTTTGGATAGATAATCGAATTAATAATGATTTATACAATTTTTTGAAAGTACCATATCCTAAAATGGCAAAATTAGTAGGCATCCCTAAGATACACAAGGATGCAGCCAACCCTCCATTTAGACCCATAGTGTCAGGCACAAAGGCCAAAACATTTCCCTTAGGAAAACTTGTGGATGTATGGTTGAAAGACATTTATAAAGGTATACCGCATCTTTTAAAAGATTCCTGGGACTTTCTCAGAACATTCCCTGTAAGTACTGACACAAAGAATCTTTTATATGTAACTATAGATGTAATCGATTTATATTCCTGTATACCCAGTGCGAAGGGGTTACAAATGTTTTGTGAAAGTATTAGAAAACACACTTTGTTAGAATGGGACAAAATTTATCTAATTATGGATTGTATGTCTCTGGTGTTGGAAAACAACTTTATATCATTTGAAGGTGAATTTTTCAAGCAATGTAAGGGGGTGGCTATGGGTTCAGCCAGTGCCCCTATATATGCGAACCTTGTTATGTTATATTGGGAGGAAGAAGTACTATTTAAGAGTGAGTATTATATGTACATCTCCCACTATACGAGATTTTTGGATGACATTTATATCCTTTGGAAAGGAAGTATGGAAGATCTTAAAGAATTTATGTCATTCATTAATAGGAGTAGTGATTTTTTGAAATTCACCTACGATATCAGTAAGGCAGGCTTACCATACTTGGACACTATTGTTACTAATGATGCAGAAGGTTTTAAATCTAACATTTATAGAAAGAATACCTTTTCTAATGACTACCTGCAATATGACAGCAACCATCCTAGGAAATTGTTACGTAACATTTTTAAAGGTCAGCTCATTAGAGCATCTAGAATGACATCAAGGTATGACGATATGATGTTAGAAATGGAATATATAACAAATATGTTTAAAGAGAGGAAATATAACAGTTTAATGTTACAGGATGTTAAACTATATGTGACACCTCAGAGGGAAACCAAATATTATCCAATATTTGGAGTCAGTCTCCCAGAGGACAATGTTACTGAGACAAACATTATAAATAATTACAAAAAGGCATTTATATTGCCATATACACCATATGCCAACACAGTGAAGGAAATATTGTTTAAACATTGGAACATATTTTTGGTAAGCCCTGATTTAACAAGATTATTAGGAGAGAAACCTGTTATTGTATATAGGATGTCACATAATTTAAAAAGAATTCTAGAATCTGGGAAAGTAACTAAATTTAATAACGGAGGAAAAGAATTAGTGGTATCAACTAAAAAATGTGGTAATTGCAACCAATGTAAATTTATTACATGTCAAACTGAAATTACTTTAGACAATTGTAATAAAACACTAATTAGAAGTGTGAAGGGGAATTGTAATACAAAGAATGTAGTGTATATAGCCAAATGTGATAGGTGTACTGCGCATTATGTTGGGAAAACAGAGAGGGCCTTCAGAAAAAGAATGTATGATCACTCTTATTGTATTAAAAAGAAAGACGTTAATAATGCATTATATAGGCACATAGAGAGATATGGAGACCAACATAGATTTAAATTTATGATTATTGATCATATTAATCCGGATTCTATGGGGGGAAACATGAAGGAACTATTGAGTTATAAAGAAATTTGGTGGCAGTTATACACCGACGCAGCCACGTTCCTGGATTAAATGACACCATAGCAACTAAACCCTTGTTGTTTAACAAATAACAAAAACAATAAATATATACAAAAAATTGTTCTAGGACCACAAACAATAAAAAGTTCACATTCTTTAGTTATTACACGTTTCAAATCAACATGAGGTTAAGAGTAAATTTAGTTTTTAACAAAATATGATTTTGTAAATTAATGGCATTAAGTATATATATTTTTTTAAATTAATGTTATTTAGAATATTTTTAGATTTTTCACATATATTTATATATTTATACATTAAGTAGTCAAAACATTTTGTAATAAATATTTATATTTATATTTATTATTATTAATATTAATATATTTATAATTTATTTATAACAATTGTTTATATTAATTAATTGGAAGTAACTATTTATACAAACATTGATCTATTTTAATTGTTGTGTAACAAAGTACATTTTAAAGAAGTAGATACAACACTAACAATATTACAAACATAGTTTTGAATATAGCACATATTTTTAAAAACTTAATAACCAATGAAACATTCACCAGTATGCACACAAACACCCATCATAAACATTTTATTGAATGCAAAATTTAGAGTATTATTATTTACAAATTAATACAGTCAACTATATTAACAGTTTTATAAATTAACAACCAGTGTTTAGGACGTAGTTTTATTTAAAATCACTTATGATCTAGGTAGTAGTATTTTTTAACTTTAGTAACATTACAAGAAAGGAGATACAATTGAAAAGGGCATATTTAGACAAGTAAGCAAGGGACGAACATGACATGTCACTGTATCAAAGGCAAAGGTTTTAGGTATAGATAGTAAACATTAATTGTAGAAATTGATTAGTAGGAGTATATTTTATCATTTGTTAAGTTTGTTTAGTTTACATGTTATTTAGTGGCACTTTAAATGAAAGAAGCTCTTTGGATTAAATTCGCGCCAAAAAGGTTATTTAAAATGGCGCATGTATTATTCATTTGAGTTCTGAAGAAGCCTAAGTGTTATAGGTGAAAGCGCTTAACTCATATGGATTAGTATTACTATTTATGTCATTTGCTTCAATAAACGTTCTTGTGGTCGTACAATACTGTGTTTCCTCTATTGGTTCGAGAGAAGATAGCACAGTATTTACTATTTACTAGCAGTTCTTCCTTGCAACTTATTTTTGGTTCTGATGTTGTCAGACAGATATGTATTATAGAGAATACCTCATAAATAGAACATGTTGTCGGACAGATATATATTATAGAGAATACCTCATAAATAGAACATGTTGTAGGACAGATATGTATTATAGAGAATACCTCATAAATAGAGCATGTTGTCGGACAGATATGTATTATAAAGAATACCTCATAAATAGCACATTTTGTCGGACAGATATGTATTATAGAGAATACCTCATAAATAGAACATGTTGTCAGACAGATATGTATTATAGAGAATACCTCATAAATAGAACATGTTGTAGGACAGATATGTATTATAGAGAATACCTCATAAATAACACATGTTATCGGACAGATATGTATGATAGAGAATACCTCATAAATAGAACATGTTGTCGGACAGATATGTATTATAGAGAATACCTCATACATAGAACAGGTTGTCAGACAGATATGTATTATAGAAAATACCTTTTCTTAGGAAATGTCCCCTTTTCCACAAACCAAAGTACTTCCCTAACTGTATTCAAATGTAATCTGGCTGAAGGAGTGAGAAATTATAAGTTCAACCTTGGTTGAGCACCCTTGTCTCTTATGGATAGGAGTAACATGCAAATGCTATGCCGTGTGTGATGCCTCACCACTGGATCAGTAATCAAGGAGAATCAATCCTTAACACTGGCACCAGTGGGGGACGTTCACTGGGAGGATGACAAACACACACACAGCATTTCCAGATGCAGCTCTTTGCATCAAGTGCAATTTCCCTTAAGACCACACAGAGATCACAGCCAGTCCAGGGCTGGTTTCTCCCTCTTTCTCCAGATCCCCAGTAAGGCTACCCACTGCCACAGCTAAAGAGCTGAGTCCTTAGTCAGGGTTCCAAGCCATCATCAGTCCTGGCTTCAAGTGTGCAGTCTGTCTGGTTCCTCCCCAGGCTACTAGACTCACATGCCTGTTTCCAAGCCTGACTGCATGCCACTGCATGCAAACAAGGTATTGCATTATAAAAATCATTCCCTATCAGGACATTTGCAGGGATATCCTCAAACACACTTACTTGCTTGTTTCCTTTTCCACCCTCCCAGTCAAGGTGAGCCCTAGACAAAGGTATTTGGAATGAGGTCCCTCATAAAGTTCTGACTGGAGTAGACTGTCCAAGCAAGTAGTTCTCCTCTTTAACCATTGCAGACTTCACAGTGATTAGGTCAGAGGCTGTGTCTCTCTTAGCAGTGGCCTGTTTCCCATCTAAGAAAGGATATAACCTTTCATGGTGGTTTGGTACCCTTGTTGTCTCCAGACAACTTACTGCTGGCATTCTGTCATTCCCACTTACTGGCTACCCCAGCTTTTGTTCGCCAACTTGCCTCTGTGGACATCTATATGCTACATGGCCCCACTGGTTACATTTAAAACATTTCACCCTTCCTAATAAGATGAAAAAAAAATTGAGGCGTTTAATAAGCAGTATTCATATGTCCTATCCCATAAAACTAACTTGGCATTGGAAAGACTAAAATTAAACTCCTATGCATCATCCCCTAAACACATGCACAATCTGTCAATGACAGCCAAGATGCATTCTAATTCAAATAATAGACAGTAACTAAACTACTACATGAAGGTTCTAAAAGAACTGTTTCTGACTTGGGAGATATGTTATATGCCTTCAAGTTTCATTATTCCAAGCACTTTGGTTCCAATCATTCAATTAATTAATATATAAAATTAGATATTCCTTTACTTAATCAGTTAAGGCCCCTGAGAATCTTTTTTTTTTCTCATTTTTTTTAAATACATTTGAATGAATTCCATAGTATTTATACATAACATCTTAAATAACTATGTACACTATTAACATTAGCCTGACACTATAACAGATCTTAATGTATACAGTTACTTTATAAGTATGTCCAGTCCATTATCAGAATGTCTGATCAATTATTGTATCGTGTCAATCAATGATAAGATTTTTCCCCAAGGGTTGTTGATAAATGGCTTTGGATAAAGTCTTAGCTCTTTAATTTTAATTTCCAGTAATGCTGTGGTCTTCAGTAGGCTGTAGAAGTCTTCCAATGTTGCTATTGTGTTTGTATTCCATCTTCTTGTTATACAATTCCTTTAAATTGTAAGTATAGGCCATACTAGATACATGGTTGACCTATTCAAATGAAGACCTTCATTCACATTTAATAATACAAGAGCTTTAGCTCAATAAAATGGTTCATTAAATAAAGCTTGTAGAAAGTTATTAATACCATTCCAAAATGGCTTAATTTTAACACAATCAAAGAAAATGTGATTCAAATCTGCATTGTGTACACATCTCCAACATATTCCTTTTATGGAAGAACTATTTTACTGATTTTGTCTGGGGTTAGGAATGCTCAGTGCAAGCATTTCCAATTAAAAACTTTCCGGTATTGTGTAAATGATGTGTATGTTATCGATAATAAGATATTTGTTTAATATCTTCAGTTAAATGTATTGAGTGTCCTTTTGTTATATATTTCCAATATGAGGTTTTGGGTGTTGTTTTATAGTTTATCAATATTTTGTAAAATTGTGAAATACTCTTTCCCATGTCAAAGTCATTATATATGATTTCATATATGTATTTAGTAAATTTAGGTATTTATTTAAATGAAGAATTGTTAATTATTCTACTTAAATATTGTGAATATGACAGAATACTCCGGAAAAGTTAGACAGTCCTGTTGTGGCATTTTGTATGTTGTTTTTATTACTTGCATATCTAAAACTTTTAGTTCTTTGATGCATTGGAGCCAACAAACAAATCCTTTCTGTTCCCAGGAATTGATAATTTCTCTATATATTTTATGTGGCAAGTTCTTTGTGACTATAAATGCTTTTAAAAGATCAAACCAGATTTTTAAATCTATATTTGCATTAATAATTTTCCTAAATGAGTCAATGTAATAATTAATCATATGAGTTTTAGTGGGTTTAGTGCTGTTATATTGCATACTAATACATAATATGTGCCATGGCAAATTGTTTTTATCTGTTATTTGAACATTTTTTTGTAAATCAAATTAATTTATTGATATTACAGTTAGCACTTCTTTCCAATTTGCAGAGTAATTTGGATTTATCCAATCTGAGATTGTTTTAGATATGGATGCTTTTATATATGTTTCTATATCAGGAAAGTTTAATTCTCCCTGTTTCCATGGTCTGATAGGAAGTATTAAAGCTATTCTGTTTCTTTTGGGAAACCATAAAAATTTTATTAGGCATGAATTTATTTATTTAAGTAAATTCCTTTCTGGTAACAGTTGTATTGCCAAGGCCATATATAGGATCTTGGGCAGTAAAACCATTTTTATTAACTGTAGTCTATCTTCAAATGTTAATATTATTTTGTTCCATTTTTCCACAGAGATTTTAATTGTATTGATGATATTATTGCAGTTTTTTAGACTAATTCATTATTATTCTTTCATAACTCAATTACTAGATATTTTAAGGTATATTTTTGTTTCCCTATGTTGTGATCCCCTTAGTCTGCAGTTCTTTTTTTATTTAAAAATAAAAATATTGATTTTAATTTATTGAAATGGAGTCCTGAAGTCATGTGAAGTTTGTCAATTAATATATCTAATTCTTCTAATGTTTCTTTTGTATTAATGTTAGTAATATGTCATCAACAAATAGCATTAGTTTAGTATTGTATTGCTCATAAACATCTATTCCTTTGGTTTTTACAGTGTTACGAATTGAATCAGCCAATATTTCAACAGCCAGAGCAAATGGAATCAGTAACATGGGACATCCTTATTGGGTCTATATTAGATCATCGAAATGGCAGAATTTCGAATGATCTAATATCGAACCCAATATTGTGAATGCTGAAAACAGCTAAGCTGCACAAAACCAAATTCTTTCTTAGGGAAAGAATTCAGTTGGCCGTTGTTGTGGCTTCACTGTTTTCAGTGATGTGGTAGAAAGTTACAGGTTGGGTTAAGGTAAGTGTGTGATTGTGTGGACGTTCGGGTTAGGGCACGGGTTGGGTGAGTTAGGGTTAGGGCACGGGTCAGGTAAGTGCGCAATTGTAGGAGAATTTGGGGTTAGGGGTGGGTTAAGTGAGTTAAGGTTAGGGTGCAGGTAAGGTGAGTGTGCGATAGTGAGAATTTAAGGTTAGGGGCGGGTTAAGTGAGTTAGGGTTAGTGCACAGGTGAGGTGTGTGTGCGATAGTGATGGACCTTAGGGTAGGGTCTGGGTTAAGGTAAGTGGATAGATAGTAGTGTATGTGCAGTGTAGTGTAGGGTTAGATGTAACTTTTAAATGTATGTGTGTGGATTGCTACTTTTTAGTGTGCTTGTGGTGTGTGTGTGTTTCTCGGAACAGCAAATTTTTTCCCTGAGAAAAAAATTCGCTGTTTTGAGGTTTCGATATTGTTAAGGTTCGGGTTTTGCAGTTCGACATTACGGCATTCAATAATGAGCCATTTCAATGATCTGATATAGACCCTCCTTATTTAGTGCCTTTTGTTATATGTATAGATTCAGAGGTAAAAGGACCTAACTTGACATAGGCTAAATTATTTGCATATATATTCTTTAGGAGATCAACAAAGGTTGCAGGAAATTCAAATAGCATTAGGATTTTGAATAAATAGTCCTAATTTAGGGACTCAAAGGCTTTCTCTATATCTAAGCCAATTATGAGTGTTTCTTTATTATCTTTATTAACATAATCTATAAGAGAAATTATCTTTTTAATATTGTGATGTGTTTGTCTATGATATATAAATCCAGTTTGATAATCATTTATTGTTTTGGATAGTGGTATTTTCATTCTGTTAGTTAATATTGTCATAAATATCTTATAGTCATTACTTAATAATGATATAGGTCTATATGAGTTATTGAGGTTTGAGGATTTGGTTTCATTTAGGATTGGTGTGATTAAGGAATATCTCCAAGAGAGTGATATTAAAGCTTGTGACTGAATTTCTAATAGAGTTTTATGGAAGAGGGATAGTATCTTTGAAGGAAAAAGTTTATATATTTCCATAATTATGCCATCTATACCTGGAGCATTATTATGTTTACCCCTCTTTTATTGTATCTGTAATTTCTTTGTAGGATATGGGTGCTTGTAGATCTAGTTTTAATTTTTCTGGTATTTTTTATATTAAAACATTTTTCATCAGGAATTAATTGATCGATATGTATATTTTCTTTTTGGAAATGTTCCATATAGTGATTTCTATAGGCATAAAGAATGTCACATATATCCGAGACATTTTTCCCTTTCTTATCATGGAAGATAATTTAATGTTATTAGCTTTTGATTGTATTTTGATTCTTGTGGATAAATTATGTAGATATTTGGAAGAAGTGGCCAAGGTATTAATTTTTACTTTATCTAAAGCTAAACTAGTTTTATGTGCTAGACTTTTGTTGTATTTATTGTTTAATACTTCTACTTTCTTTTTCATCTCCAAATGATTTTGATTTTTTTCAGCTTTTACTGACAAAACGTTGGCTTATAGAGCTAATAATTCACAATCCCATTCTCTGATTTTTTTATACCGAGTTAAGGTTTTACCATATATGTATTTTTTTAATGAGTCCCATATCATTATTTCATTTATCTCTGTGGTGTAATTAATATCTAAGAAGAACTGTAATTCAGAAATGGTGCAGTGCTAGCATTGTTGCCTCACAGCAAGAGATTCTCTGGTTCGATTCTCAGCTGGGATGCCTTCTGTGTGGAGTCTGCATGTCCTCCCTGCGTTCGTGTGGGTTTCCTCCAGGTGCTCCGGTTTCCTCCCACGTTACAAAGACATGCATCTGGAGTCTTTCTCCCCAGGCCTCCACTGAAAATTGGCTTTGTTCCAAGTCGGACTTTCCCAGTTAACAAATAATAAATAAATAAAAATAAAATAAATAATAACCAGGGTTTGAACTCTTTAATTTTAGTTATATATGCTGGAATTTTGGAGTTAAAGATTAATGGTTTGTACCCATTTTGAAGATTTAGTATCAATGAATTGTGGTCTGAAAAGGGGCAGGGAGTGATTGAGAAATTAATTATTTTAGAGTGTAAGGTATGGGCAGCAAATATTTTATCTATTCTAGTTTGGGTACCAAATCTGTGATCTTGATGGGAAAACAACAAAGATTTATTTTCTTTAAATCTGAAAGTATCTACAAGATGACATGATTCTACCCACTTGTTTAAAGCTTTTGATACAGCAGATGTATGCACTGGTCTTTTATTTGTAGTTTCAGAAATATCAAATATACAGTTAAAATCCTCCTAATATTAATTTGCTTTTATAATTATTGGAACTGATATCCAAGTGCCATATCTGCTATAAGTGTTTTTTAACAGTTCCTGTTCCAGTGCCTGGGAACCAGTATAGATTGGCTAGGGTCCATATTCTGTTATTATATTTAACTATTACTAATGCCATAAGGCCTTCTTTATCTTCATACTTATAATTTATTTCTGGGTTAATCACATTTGTTTTCCATAAAATTGTTACCCCTGTTGTCTTTGTCTTATAAGTGGATTGCGCCAATATCATATATTCCTTAGAATTCCATTTGTAATTGTCATTTGTTTTGAAATGAATTTCTTGAAGGAAGACAATTTGTGCTTTGTTCAGTTTTAAATATTTCAGTAGATTTGATCTCTTGCTACGATTGTTTAAGCCATTGGTATTTAAAGATAATAAAGTTAAATCCATCTTAGATTATTTAGACTATTTATTTTTGTTTTATTGTGGCTATTAAACATTTTCTTCTGATAACTATAAAGTATATGATTGAGCTTTTAAAGGAAATTATCAGTTTTATAGTTTGAATGTTTATCAATAAAGTAATGTTTTGCTCAGGCATACTAAAAATGTTTTTGTAAAGTAACAAATTTAAATTAATAAATGTTAACAAAACTAAGATCCGCACTAGCCATGGAATGAAAATCATTCCTAATCTGATGGATAAAACTAAGTCCACCAGATTATCACTTATACCTTAACAATCCAGAACATCTGAGCTCCATAAATTGAATTATCATATGGAGAATATTTGTAATAGGAATAAGCAATATTTATATTATTTTGAACAGATATAGTACTATTGCAGATTTGACAGAATTCTAATACAATATAAATGTCTACTTATTGTATAAGCAATTAATATTTACATGAAAGATAGATGACAAGCAATTCAATCATAGTAAAGTAGGATGTATCATATATAAAACCTCAGTAAAAAATTATAACACAGTTATTTAACATATTCACCCTTACTGATGAAGTCTTTTAAAATGTATTACTTAATATAAATAGATGGTAATGATATTTATACTAATGTTTATAATACAATATATTTTACTGGATATATCAGAAGTTATATTTCATTGTTTGCCAGCATTTAAGTAATCACTTTGTTTGTTGCTAACTTCCTTAAAGCATTATGTATGTTTTATGTGAACATTTATGAAAGTTAGTACATTTTAATTATCAGTGTATCCCTCTTCCCCCATTTCCTACACATAAGGATTTTCATATCTGTCATTTCTTATTATCACGAGTGAAGTTATAAGTTAAGAACAACAAATTCACTTATTGTGATTAATGATTACAAGTTCCCTTTCCATATTCATAAATTGCCATGTTATGGCCTATACTGAAAGTTTTTAGATTTAAATGACAACATTCTATATTGTATAATCAGCAAAGGTTAAACTGAGTGATTATTGTCAATTTAATACTATTTGTTCAGAATGTGATTACTACATTCTGTGACATTCCTAGTTCAGGCTTCTATTGTTTCCATTGAACAACTTTGTCAGTTTGATGTCATGTATAAAACATTAGTTACCTTGGTAACAGCTTAAGTATTATGTATAGTCAAGATGGGTTACAAAACCACAATTTAAGTTAAAGCAAATATAAGACTTGTTATGCACATTTGCTTATATGAGAAAATCATCATGCTTCCCCTTGATGTTCAATGTAGTGTATGTCATTTATGACAAGTTAAAACAATAGTGTTATTACACACAAGCCCTTGTTATTCAACTGAGTGTCTATTGTCAAGTTAATACTATTTGTTCAGAATATGATTGTTACATTCTGTGACATTTCAAGTTCAGGCTTCTATTATTTCTCTTGAACAATTTTGTCAGTTTGATGTCATGTATAAAACGTTAGTTACCTTGGTAACCGCTTAAGTATTATATATGGTCAAGATGGGTTACAGCAACTACAATTCAAGTTAAAGCAATTACATGACTTGTTATGCATATTTACTTATATAAGAAAATCATCATATTTCCCCTTGATGTTCAGTGTAGTATATGTCATTTATGACAAGTTACGACAGTAGTGTAATTATACACAATCCCATGTTATTAAATACTGTCTTTAATATCTAAATTCAGCAGACTGCTTCATCTTATATGATGATTATATATTTTATGTCTAGATTTACTAAAATCATACATTACTTAACTATTCTGTGTGCGTGTGTGTGTTTTTTTTTTGGCTGTTGCTTAGTTATTTGAGAGACCACAAGCTGTAATGCTTATTCTTATTATTAGCTCCTTCCAAGCATGTTTATACAGTCCATAAACTTTAAATTATGAGACCCTTCTAGTTTCCTATTTGTTATAAGTATATTTCCATCCTTACATACACACATATCAGTATTTCGAGCATGGACAGCAATGCCCATCCAGTTTTGCCAGAATACCATTCCATAGTTCATGTGGTGTGTTTCCAGGCTGTTCTTAAAATATCCAAACCAATATTTGTCCTGTTTCATTTTACCAGCCTATTCCATGCAGTGGCCACTCTGCCAGTAAACTACTCAACACACCTTCCATTCCCACAGATATTTCCATGAAGGAAATATGATGACTCTCTAGCACTTCCCAGCAAGCCCAAACACCCCTAGAATCAGTTATCCCCATATGCCCAATACGTCTGAGCAAGCTCACCTCCCAGACCACTGCAAAGTATACTGCACAATACCAAGTACTCTTAGTCTTTCACAATGACTCAGACTTCCACTCTTATGTAAGTCCTTAATGTGCTTGGACCAAAATACATTTTAAATATAAAATTGAGCTTATTTTTCTTTTTTTATCAAGAATGAACGTAATTAGGTAAATGAAGTGTTGGGAGACCATCAATATGTGTAAATGTGGCTTAAAACAGCCCTTTTATTATATTTTTTTAAACGAAAAACTTCATTGCAGAGAATCATCTTGGAAGCTCTTCATAGCCGTTAAGCATTATCGTCACGCTGTCTCTATTACCAGATCAACCTGGGAGCATCTGTTTCTGTTAGTGTGTCTGTATACTGCATACCAAAGGCTTGCAATGCACCTGAAGCAAAGTTTCACTTCACTGCAACTTCAATCCTAAATTCCCTCCCTTTCAGCGAGGCAGCAGCCAGGAAAAGAATAGAAAACAAACAGATAAAAAAAAAAAAAAAAAAACCTCCCAACAAGCTGCCGCAACAACAGATAAAACATTCTTCCAACCTTCCCATCTCTCACTCAGCAGATGTATCAACAAACTATTCTCTGCCAAAATATCCCAAATCACAGTTTTATCTGCACCCTTCCCCTGGATCCAAGTTAAAACATCAAATGTCTCTTCCTAATACACAAGCATCAGTAAACCTCGATCACAAGCCGCAACTCACAGCTTCCCGGAGATGAAAATGGCAACATACAACAGCTGCCAGACACAGCTGCATCCGCACACACCATATCAGGCTTAAGGGGCGGAGCCTAAATGGCCAACTGGTAACAGCTTTTTTTTTGAGCTCCACATCAGCTACCAAGAACAGGGAAATTATTATTTAAAATTCTATTATCAGCTCCTTAAAAGTTATACAATCTGTTTGAGAATCTATAATCTGCTAGATTTTCAACTTTGGAGCTTTTTCTTAAAAAATTTCCTGTCAAAATTAATGATTTTACAACTGGGCAGAGATGAGCAACTTAAAATCTTCACACACTGATTCCACACTAAGGAAAGAAATCCAATCTACATCTACTACTCTCCAGGAATTATCTTTAAAAATGGACAGATTTACTGACAGCCTTGAAACTTTAAAGATGAACTGTCAACAACAAATTGATGTTCTAAAGGAAATCCTCCACAACAACAATCCAAAATTCTGAACATTGAGACTTTACTGAATTATATAGATAAAAGACTTAAGGAAGATGAATTCCACTGTGAGACCATTCTGCGACAAAACACTTGGCTGATAAATAAAGTAGATGATGTTGAAAACAGAGAGAGGAGAACAAATATTAGAATCTTTGGTCTCCCTGAAAAAACAGAAGTAGAAGATAATATTTCCTTCCTTAATTCCTGGCTGCCTGAATTTTTGGACTTAAAAGAGGGTTTATCATACAGGATCGAGAGGGCACATTGAGCCATAAGGAAACCTATCCCTCCTTCCCCTGCCTCTCCAAGATCCATAGTTGTGAAGTTCCTATCCTTCTTAGATAAAGAACTGATACTGTAAACAACTTGGAGGAAAAGTCCCTTGTCATTCAAAGGAAATCAAATAAGGTTAGATACTGGTTACTCAACGAGAGTCCTAAAAATGAGGAAAAACTCTTGGCCATTGGTAAGGCTATTAAAGCAAAATAAAAGTAAGGCACAATTAGTCAATCCAGCCAAAACCAAAATCTACCATCAAAATGATATGGCATCTTTCAACACTGTCGAAGAAGCTGTTTCTTTTATCCAAAACAACAACATCATTACAATCCCAGAAGGCATGGACTGGTCACCATCTACAACCCTTAAAAGATCACCCGAGAAAAATAACTGGATGGATGTAAAAAAGAAAAAAAATGAAAACTGGAGCTAAAAATACTGGACTTCCTAATTCTCTCAAAGATCAAGCTAAATCATAAATGTTTATGGAAACCTAAAGAAGTATGTATCATTACTTTACTTGTCTTGTATAACTCTTCATTTATTTAACTAGTGAAGCTTGCAATCTAAAATTAATATTACTATATTCTTATTATATACAACTGCTAGTGATACCTAGGATGTATAGTAAGTTGGATCCTGCACACACATATGTTTATATTCTTATTAGATACAACTGCTAGTGATACCTAAGATGGATAGTTAGTTGGATACCGCACACACATATGGTTATATTCTTATTAGATACAACTGCTAGTGATACCTAGGATGTATAGTTAAGTAAAAACAGTAGTAAGAGGTAAAACCACGAAATAAACCGTCTTCTGGATAGGTTCTTATTAGATACAAATCACTTTATTACAGATAGAGATCTCTATCTGTAATAAAGTGATTTGGATTTACATCGTGCCTATTTTTTGGAACCCTGCTATCCAGAAGATGGTTTATTTCATGGTTTTACCTCTTACTACTGTTTTTACTTGGCTTTTCGTTTTTGGTGAGAGGTATTTTCAGCTGAGAGTTGCTTCTTTCTTTTAGGATGTATAGTTAGTTGGATCCTGCACACACATATGTTTATATTCTTATTAGATATAACTGCTAGTGTTACCTAAGATGTATAGTTAGTTGGATCCTAAACACACAAATATGTTTATATTCTTATTAGATACAACTGCTAGTGATATCTAGGATGTATAGTTAGTTGGTTCCTGCACACACATATGTTTATATTCTTATTAGATATAACTGCTAGTGTTACCTAGGATGTATAGTTAGTTGGATCCTACACACACAGATATGTTTATATTCTTATTAGATACAACTGCTAGTGTTACCTAGGATGTATAGTTAGCTGGATTCTGCACACACGTTTATATTCTTATTAGATACAACTGCTAGTGATACCTAGGATGTATAGTTAGTTGGATCCTGCACACACATATGTTTATATTCTTATTAGATATAACTGCTAGTGTTACCTAGGATGTATAGTTAGTTGGATCCTAAACACACAAATATGTTTATATTCTTATTAGATACAACTGCTAGTGATACCTAGGATGTATAGTTAGTTGGTTCCTGCACACACATATGTTTATATTCTTATTAGATACAACTGCTAGTGTTACCTAGGATGTATAGTTAGTTGGATCCTACACACACAGATATGTTTATATTCTTATTAGATACAACTGCTAGTGTTACCTAGGAGGTATAGTTAGCTGGATTCTGCACACACACATTTATATTCTTATTAGATACAACTGCTAGTGTTACCTAGGATGTTTAGTTAGTTGGATCCTGCACAGACATATGTTTATATTCTTATTAGATACAACTGCTAGTGTTACCTAGGATGTATAGTTAGTTGGATCCTGCACACACATATGATTATATTCTTATTAGATACAACTGCTAGTGATACCTAGGATGTATAGTTAGTTGAATCCTACACACACATATGTTTGTATTCTTATTAGATGCAACGGTAGTGTTACCTAGGATGTATAGTCAGTTGGACCCTACACACATATGTTTATATTCTTATTAGATACAACTGCTAGTGTAACCTAGGATGTATAGTTAGTTGAATCCTACACACACATGTTCAAATTCTTATTAGATACAACTGCTAGTGTTACCTAGGATGTATAGTTAGTTGGATCCTACACACATATGTTTATATTCTTATTAGATACAACTGCTAGTGATATCTAGGATGTATAGTTAGTTGGATCATACACACATATGTTTATATTCTTATTAGATACAACTGCTAGTGTTACCTAGGATGTATAGTTAGTTGGATCCTACACACATATGTTTACATTCTTATTAGATACAACTGCTGGTGTTACCTAGGATGTATAGTTAGTTGGATCCTACACACATAAGTTTATATTCTTATTAGATACAACTGCTGGTGTTACCTAGGGTGTATAGTTAGTTGGATCCTGCACACTTACCTAGGGTGTATAGTTAGTTGGATCCTGCACACTTGGTTATGGATGTCACTGGATATTTACATCCCGACCCCAACCCCTGCCCAGAAAACCACAGTGAAAAACTTCTCTAAAGCAAATTTCACACTCCTCAAAATCGAGGTGGAATCCTTCAAAGCCCCTGGGCCTGTGGAAAATATGGCCCAGACCACAGAATCCTTTATAAATGCATTCTATGAACACCTTCAGGAATGCATGGATCATGCAATCCCAAATAAAACCAAGACCCAATCCTCCAAAGGCAGGCATCCTGTCTGGTGGACCCCAGCCATAAACAAACTATACAATAGAAGGAGGAAGCTACTACATGATAGAGCAAAATCCCAAAAAGGGAAGGCAGCTCTGATCAGTATTAGCAAAAAACTACGGGAACTCATAAATTCATCTAAGGCCAGCTTCAAGAGAAAAATTGCACAGGAAACTAAGGATAATCACAAGGCTTTCTTTAGTTATGTTAGGAACCTGGGTGGGAATTCCCAGATATGCTCAGAATTAGTCCAAAATGACAAAAAATACACCGAACCCACAGACATTGCCAACATCCTAGCTGACAGGTTCAGCACAAACTTCTCCCCCCTCCCCACCAAAAGGGCAAATATCTATCCCAGCAGAGTGCTGCCCCCCTGACATCTCAGATGCTCAGGTAAGAGCTGCCCTCTCCAAAGCAAAAAACACAGCATCAATGGGACCAGACGGTGTCCCAGGCTGCGTCCTTCATGAACTCCAAGAAGAGCTAAACCCAAACATAAAACTACTGTTCAATCTCAGCCTTACTACAGGATATGTACCCAAAGAGTGGCGTACAGCAACAGTGGTCCCTCTCCACAAAGGTGGTGCCTCAACGGATCCTGGAAACTATCGCCCCATAAGCCTGACTAGCTTGGTCTGCAAAGCTATGGAAAGGATCATCATGGACCTCATAAATAAAGATATTGGGGACCTACAGACACTGGATCCTACCCAGTTCAGCTTTGTTAAGGGCAGATCCTGCCTCTTAAACCTGGTCTATTTCTTTAAAACAGTCACCAAGGCCATTGATGAGGGGAAGGTGGTCCACACAGCCTACCTGGACCTTGCAAAAGCCTTCGATACAATACCCCACTCGGGCATTATAGATCAGCTCACCAGCTTAAATATAAACCCCTATGTCACTGGATGGGTTGCAAACTGGCTCAATGACAGAACCCACATGGTTAGAATTGCTGGAGCCATGTCAGACTCTAAACCAGTTACAAGTGGTGTCCCACAACGCTCAGTCCTGGGACCTCTCTTGTTCGGTATATATTTCTTGGAGGTACAGGCCAACATGGAAGGACTGTGGCTGACCAAGTTCGCAGATGACTGCAAACTAGGTGCCATAATCGACTCTCCAGCCGACACAAGCATCCTACAAAAGGGCCTCATAGAAACAGACAACTGGTGCCAGAGCCATGGCCTCAAGCTAAACCCCAAAAAGTGTATAGTCATCCCCTTTGGCAAAAACAAAGTGCCCACAAATTACCACATAGGTGGTAATCCATTAAGTATGGAAGAAGTAATTAGGGACCTGGGGACCCAAGTTGATAGCAATCTCATTTGAAAACCACGTGGCCAAAGTGGTTAGAAAAACAGTTTATATAGCCCAGCTAATCATGAAGGGATTCACATCTAGATCAGGGGAGGTCATCGTGCCTCTTTACCCATCCCTCATCAGGCCCATAATTGAGTACAATGCCCCTTTTGGGATGTACCTTACCAGACACCTGCAGCAACTGGAAAGACCCCAAAAGTACCTCACCAAGAGGATCAAAAGGCTCAAACAGATGCCATATGCTGCCCGGTTAAAGAAACTCCATCTCTACTCAGTGGCATACAGCCTGCTCAGAGGAGATCTGTGCCTGACGTATAGGGCCATGTCCAACCCGGAATTAATGGACATGCTGCACCTCAGAAAATCCAAGTCCCATCGAGCTACGTGCTCGAGAGACTTGAACCTCAGCACTGAAATAAATAGGACATGCTGGAGGGACAGATTCATAACCCAGAGGCTCCCTTCACTCTGGAATAAAATCCCAGTCCAGGTTAGGCAGAGTCCCTCATTGACTCTCTTCAAGAGGAATCTTGATGAATGGATGGGGGATTGTAGGTTTACCCCGGGTATCACTTCTGTGTCACTGTTAGACAGAGGCACAGTACACTAACCTCGACAAAGGGCATAGCAAAATTCATTTAAAATGGGTGGCAAAAGCCAAACACACTCTGGCTAGGCTGCCTAGTATGAACCTATGAACCTTTGAACCTATTATATTCTTATTAGATTCTATTGCTAGTGTTACCTAGGATGTATAGTTAGATGGATCCTACACACATATGTTTATATCGTTATTAGAAAACACTGCTAGTGATACCTAGGACTTATAGTTAGTTGGATCCTACACATACATGTTTATATTGTTATTAGATACAACTACTAGTGTTACCTAGAATGTATAGTTAGTTGGATCCTACACACATATGGTTATATTCTTATTTGATACAACTGCTAGTGATACCTAGGATGTATAGTTAGTTAGATCCTACACACACATGTTTATATTCTTATTAGATACAACGTCTAGTGATACCTAGGATTTACAGTTAGTTGGATCCTGCACACAAATATGTTTATATTCTTATTAGAAACAACTGCTAGTGTTACCTAGGATGTTTAGTTAGTTGGATCCTGCAGACACATACGTTTATATTCTTATTAGATACAACTGCTAGTGTTAACTATGATGTATAGTTAGTTGGATCCTACACACCCAGATATGTTTATATTCTTATTAGAAACAACTGCTAGTGATACCTAGGATGTATAGTTAATTGGATCCTACACACACATGTTTATATTCTTATTAGATACAACTGCTAGTGTTACCAAGGATGTATAGTTAGTTGGATCCTACACACACATTTATATTCTTATTAGATACAACTGCTAGTGTTACTTAGGATGTATAATTAGTTGGATCCTACACACAAATGTTTATATTCTTATTAGATACACCTTCTAGTGAGACCTGCAATGTATAGTTAGTTGGATCCTACACATGTATGTTTATATTATTATTAGATACAACTGCTAGTGTTACCTAGGATGTATAGTTAGTTGGATCCTGCACACACATGTGTTTATATTCTTATTAGATACAACTGCTAGTGATACCTAGGATATATAGTTAGTTGGATCCTGTACACACATATGTTTATATTCTTATTAGCTACAACTGCTAGTGATACCTAGGATGTACAGTTAGTTGGATCCTACACACACAGATATGTTTATATTCTTATTAGATACAACTGCTAGTGATACCTAGGATGTAGAGTTAGTTGGATCCTACACACTCAGATATGTTTATATTCTTATTAGATACAACTGCCAGTGATACCTAGGATGTATAGATAGTTGGATCCCACAAACATATGTTTATATTCTTATTAGATACAACTGCTAGTGATACCTAGCATGTATAGTTAGTTGGATCCTGCACACACATTTATATTCTTATTAGATACAACTGCTAGTGTTACCTAGGATGTATAGTTGTTTTGATCCTACACACATATGTTTATATTCTTATTAGATACAACTGCTAGTGATACCTAGGATGCATAATTAGTTGAATCCTGCACACACATATGTTTATATTCTTATTAGATACAACTTCTAGTGTTACCTAGAATGTGTAGTTAGTTGGATCCTACACACACAGATATGTTTATATTCTTATTAGACACAACTGCTAGTGATACCTAGGATGTATAGTTAGTTGTATCCTACACACATATGGTTATACTCTTATTCAATACAACTGCTAGTGATACCTAGGATGTATAGTTAGTTGGATCCTACACACACATATGTTTATATTATTATTAGATACAACTGCTAGTGATACCTAGGATGTATAGTTAGTTGGATGCTGCACACACATATATTTATATTCTTATTAGATACAACTGCTAGTGTTAGCTAGGATGTATAGTTAGTTGGATCCTACACACACAGATATGTTTATATTCTTATTAGATACAACTGCTAGTGTTACCTAGGATGTATAGTTAGTCAGATTCCACACACACACATATGTTTATATTCTTATTAGATACAACTGCTAGTGATACCTAGGATGTATAGTTAGTTGGATCCTGCACATACATATGTATATATTCTTTTTAGATACAACTGCTAGTGTTACCTAGGATGTATAGTTAGTTGGATCCTGCACACTCAGATATGTTTATATTCTTATTAGATACAACTGCTAGTGTTACCTAGGATGTATAGTTAGTCAGATTCTACACGCACAGATATGTTTATATTCTTATTAGATACAACTGCTAGTGTTACCTAGAATGTATAGTTAGTTGGATCCTACACACACAGATATGTTTATATTCTTATTAGATACAACTGCTAGTGATACCTTGTATGTATAGTTAGTTGGATCCTGCCCATATATACGTTTATATTGTCATTAGATACAACTGCTAGTGATACCTAGGATGTATAATAAGTTGGATCCTACACACACATATGTTTATATTCCTATTAGATATAACTCCTAGTGTTACCTAGGATGTATAGTTAGTTGGATCCTACACACACATATGTTTATATTCTTATTAGATACAACTGCTAGTGATACCTAGGATGTATAGTTAGTTGGTTCCTACACACATATGTTTATATTCTTATTAGATTCAACTGCTAGTGTTACCTAGAATGTATAGTTAGTTGGATCCTGCCCATATATATGTTTATATTGTCATTAGATACAACTGCTAGTGTTACCTAGGATGTATAGTTAGTTGGTTCCTACACACATATGTTTATATTCTTATTAGATTCCACTGCTAGTGTTACCTAGGATGTATAGTTAGTTGGATCCTGCCCATATATACGTTTATATTGTCATTAGATACAACTGCTAGTGATACCTAGGATGTATAGTTAGTTGGATCCTGCACATACATATGTATATTTTCTTTTTAGATACAACTGCTAGTGTTACCTAGGATGTATAGTTAGTTGGATCCTACACACTCAGATATGTTTATATTCTTATTAGATACAACTGTTAGTGATACCTTGTATGTATAGTTAGTTGGATCCTACACACATATGTTTACATTCTTATTAGATAAAACTGCTAGTGATACCTAAGATGTATAGTTAGTTGGATCCTGCACATACATGTTTATATTATGATTAGATGCAACTGCTAGTGTTACCTAGGATGTATAGTTAGTTGGATCCTACACACATATGTTTATATTCTTATTAGCTACTACTGCTAGTGTTACCTAGGATGTATAGTTAGCTTGATCCTACACTCATATGTTTATATTCTTATTAGATACAGCTGCTAGTGTTACCCAGGATGTATAGTTAGTTGGATCTTGCACACACATATGTTTATTTGTTTATTAGATACCACTGCTAGTGATACCTAGTTAGTTGGATCCTACACACATATGTTTATATTGTTATTAGATAACCCTTCTAGTGATACCTAGGATGTATAGTTAGTTGGATCCTACACACATATGTTTATATTGTTATTAGATAACCCTTCTAGTGTTACCTAGGATGTATAGTTAGTTGGATCCTACACACTCAGATATGTTTATATTCTTATTAGATAAAACTGCTAGTGATACCTAGGATGTATAGTTAGTTGGATCCTACACACACATTTATATTCATATTAGATACCACTGCTAGTGTTACCTAGGATGTATAGTTAGTTGGATCCTACACACATATGTTTATGTTGTTATTAGACAACCCTTCTAGTGTTACCTAGGATGTATAGTTAGTTGGATCCTACAAACATATGTTTATATTCTTATTAGATAACCCTGCTTGTGTTACCTAGAATGTATAGATATTGGATCCTAGGGAGGGAAATGAGAAAACAAATGGGGAGGATTAATTTACTGTCTGTTTAATCAGAAACCTGAAATAGATAATATCAGGACTTGATTTTAAGTATATATTGTAAAGAACACATGTTTTTTCAAGCATTCTGTCAGTATATGATTTAAACATGGCATAATTTCTTTTCCCTGATCTTGTTTCCAGCTTAGCGTTTTAACCTTCTAAACTGTCATTTGTTTCTTTTGTGAAACAGTAACCTCGAGCGCTGCTTTGAATTGAAGAGCAGTTTCTTTTTCTCTGCATCCAGATGTGCTCGTGGTTGTCTGTAAACTGAGCTTCGTATAGCATTAAGACACTCGTTTGGGTACTGTATTAGATCTCCATGGTCAGCTGTGCGAGTGATGCTGATGTGTGATGGAGACCTCCTTTTCCTGTGTTGCTTCAGCAGCTTGAAAGTTGTCTGGAATATAAAGTACACAAGACATTTGATTAATTGTTAATAATTTGTAGAAATACCAATTTGTTCTAAATAAAAATAAAATCCACTAGTAACTGTTCTCTATAGCAACGAAGGCGGGATTATGTAAATTCCGATGACATCATCGTTGCATTTCAAATCCCATCGAGTGTTTGGGAAATTAGCAGGTCAAAAAAAAATAAATTGGCTTTCCATAACATGATACTAATAGTTAAATACATCACTACCCTAGTTTATACACAAGCATCTGCATACAATTAAATGAAAGTATTCTGTAACTAGTGGGAAGGAAAGAGAATAAGAACTTTCTGTTGAACAGTTGATCGATTACAATTGTCACCGCTTATAAACACTTATCACTAACGGTAAATATAGCTTAGAAATAAGCAAATACTTCATAATTACCTTTATAGACTTTCTAGAAAGGTTTCATCCACTCAAATAGGTTTCTAGTAAAGTGCTATTTCTTCTTGAGTAGCATGACATAAGTAAGGAAATACTGCAGCACACGGTATCGCTAGCTTTTACATGTTCCTTATTGAAGAAATAAACTGGTGGCAAATTATTAGAATATAGCATAAATACTCAGTTACAATTGACTCTAAATACATCTAAACTGTTCTTGTTAAAGTTTGCCCAGTGAGTTAAATAGTAAGTACCCCCATAGGGAGTGTATAAAACCACTTCCTAGTACCATAATTTCTCATTTGGGGTCAGGTTCTTTCAGATTTGATTTGGGATGTCTGCTCCATCTGGTGCGGCTTTGCTGTATCTTACAGTGTTGTTATTGGGGAGATGTACAATATAGCTGTTATAAAGACTGGCTCAAGTGGCACACATACGCAAGTTATTAATAATTTTTCTATTTTACCATGCTTAGTGCTGTTACAAATATTTGCCACCCTGCAGTTTGGAATATAAATTAGTTAAGTTAATTTCATAATGTCAGAGTCCTAGAAGATTACCAGTGTCGGAATGACACCTTATTCTCATACGCAATAGTAGGGAAAAGAGTGGTGGATAGATGTTTAGCAAGATGAGTGGTTTCTAGAACTCTTTGAACATTTATGGAAGCTGGAGTTAAATGAAAATAAGTCTGACTTATTATTTTCACACAACAAAGTTTGCAATAATAGACTCTAATATATTCATTAGTACCTGAGACGTGTTAGAAGAGATTGACTATTAATACAGCAATAAATAATTGAACAGCACATTAAGACGGTGAATTTTTCTTTTATTCCATTCCCAAACTTTTTTCAAATACACTGCCTGTCTTTGTTATTGACAAAATTAATACAGGGAATGCAAATCAACATATATGTGTGCAATGATATGTAGACATATGTGTGTGCTTATGTGTATAGGGGTATATATATGAATATGTGTACATATAAAAGACAGTAACTACGATGATGAGAATAAAGTTTATACATAGACACAGTAATATTGTAACTAATTAGATCACTAAGTCTGACTTTGGTAAAAGACTGAAGATCAAATATGTAGGAATGGAGATTCATTGTGCAGGGCTCAAATGTTCAACTTAATACTTTAGAAATATAATGACAAATGCTAAAAAGGAAGTTGAAGGGAAATGGAAGGAGGGAATAAATAAAGGGGAAAGGAGTATGTATATATATATATATATATATATATATATATATATATATATATATATATATATATAAATATATATATATATATATACATATATATATATATATATATATATATATACACATACATATATATATATATATATATATATATATATATATATATATATATATACATAAACTCTAGACAGTAGTGAAATTTGCTGCTATAGAAGATGTGATATTTAAACTTTATGGAAGTACAGATTTCTCTGTGCCTAACCAGATATATACCTATACATAATTTGTCAGAGAGTAAATTGATGTTTATTAATTAATGTTGGAGTCTCTCTCCATGGTTATCTAAACTTAATGAGTTTGAGATAGACAGGAGTTACTTGAGCAGTTTCTCCTCCTATAACCATCACCATTTGTAAATGTACAATTTAATTCCATATGTCCTTGCTCATGATTACGCTATTGTAATACTGTTACTAGCTAGTAGCAGAAGGGAAATATGGGAAATTACTATATAGGGGAGTATCACTCATATAATACCGCATAGTAAGGGAAATGCTTTAGTAATTAATTACATATAATATATCTTACTATAAATACTTTAAGTGCTGATCTACTAATTTACTGATTCATTCAGGTTAACACTGTTATTGTTTATCCATCTTTAAATTACTGGAATTATTTATGTAGTCAGATGCTCTTTGAGCTCATTAATAGATAATTCTACTTATACATGATCATTATCAAAATATTATTTTGCTGGTTCTATAATTATTCACACAGAAGTGAAGATATATATATATACTTCAATTGAACAAAGGCTTATTAGTGAAATTCAGTTGCACTGTGTATAATCAAACTGTATATTACACTAATATATTGTTCTCTCATACCAATTAATATATAGACTTTCATATGACATACTCTGGAGCCTCTAGTTGGGCAAACTTGTTTCAAAATATTGAAAGTGATGGTTAATCTGATTATATTTTTATTCTGTCAGATTAGGAATGTTCTACATTCCATGTCAGTTAATGGATCTACTGTTTATCAGAAGTTTAGTTTTAAATGTTTTTTTTTCTTTTTTTAGGCCTCAGACTGTTATTAAATTGTATTTTATATTGGGAATCAGCACCTTGTCATCAAAATATAATCTTTCCAAGAAGGGTACACAAGTTTTAAATATTATGATTGTTTGCTATCACATTTTACTAACACTCTAAACTTTTAAACAAAAAAGATGGACTTGACTTGTCTTTCCTTAAATGTTAATGGTTTAAATAGTATAGGAAAAATACTCAACCTTTTAAAATACTTGAAATTAAATAAAGCACAAGTGATATTTTTACAAGAAACCCACTTCAAAATAAATTATAGCTTTAGCTGGAACCCAAATGAATACCTAAGGTTATCCAACTCCTTATACACTAAAAAAACAGAGGTGTTCTAACATTTTGGAAGAAAAGCGTTATCTCCCCTCAAATTTTATATAATTTTGAAGATAAGGAAGGACTTCTGACAATAATAATAATAATAAAATTTAGAAACAGAATTTGGACACTGGTCAATGCCTATTGGTTCCCAGGAATTGGCGTAACAACAATAAAAAACACTTAAAGCTCATCACTAACAATTCTAAGGGTAGCCTGATTTTAGGGGGTAATTTCGACTGTTTACTAAATGACTCAGAAACTACTAACAAGAGACCTTTTTGTATTACTCCTATAGGGAAAACTCTCAAAAAATGGGCAGATAACTTACAGCTATATGATTTATTTTATCTCAGAAATGATAATTCATCAGTATTTTCTCACTGTGATTTTAGATACAGGTCTCAAACCAGAATTGATAAAATCTTTATATCCCAAGACCTAAAAACAAAAATATCACACTTTACAATAGTCCAGTGCCCTATGTCTGATCACAATGCACTTATTTTTCATCTTCACACATATTTAAAAAAACTGTTCCTCACTAAAAGAATACCAGCTTATATTATTAAATTGAAACAGTTCAAACCTTAGCTTGACACAGAGATAGAATTTTTCTTAGATACAAATCTAACCAGTGAAGTAAATGTAGTAATTATTTGGGATTCATTGAAAGCCTATATATTTGTCAAACTAATTGAATGGTTTAATAATAAAATGAAGGAATGGGAGTCTTAATTATCCAATATACAAAAACAAATTGTATTAATTAATAAAGATAATACTAAAATCATTTCACACAAGAAAAAGGAAATTGAATCCTTAAACAAGAAATATAATGACATTTTAACTCATAAAACCAACTTGGCCCTAGAAAAATTAAAACTAAATTCTTTCTATGTATCTTCAAAATATATGTGTAATCTAACACTGAGAGTGAAAAGAAACTCCATTGAAAACAATATTGTAAATGTGCTCCATGAAGGGAGAAATAATAAAAAAGTTTCTGATATTAGTGATATCTTAGATGCCTTTAAATATCACTTTTCAGAACAATACAAAAACAATGACTCTCAACATGAATTCACAGACCACAGTTAAGACTTCCCGGAATTTAAAAGTCTACCAGAAAGTTTGATTAATGAGATTCAGAAACAAATCTCTCTAAAGGAAATTAATGAAAAAATTAAAGAAAGCAAAAACAATAAATCACCAGGCATAGATGGTATTATTATTAATGAAATATATAAGCTTTTGCCATACTCTGCTATATCACTGTTACACAAAGCCTGAATGAATCTTATTTACAAGGTATAGTTCCACCCTCGTGGAAATACTCATTAATTACTCCCATATTAAAAGGAAATAAAGATTCTCATATGTGTAACTCATATAGGCCAGTTTCTCTGATTAACAATGACTATAAATTATTAATGTCTATTCTAGTTAGCAGATTTAAGAAATCATTAACCCATCTCATCTTGGAAGATCAAACTGGATTTATCTATAATAGACATACTCAAGATAATATTCAAAGAATTACAACTACCATAGATATCTTAAATAGGGATAATCAAGAGGCTCTTATAATCACTCTTGATATTGAGAAGGCCTTTGATTCATTAAACTGGAAATATCTTTTTGAAATTCTTGAATCATACAAATTCCCTACTCAATTTATTACTTTTATAAAAAATATTTATTATAACAATTTAGCATATGTAAAATTTAGGTCCATTTATGTCATAACCTATCAAAATTACTAAAGGTACCAAACAGGGATGCCCAATGTCTCCGATTTTATTCACTTTAGCAATAGAACCCCTTTCTTTGGTAATTCAATCTGATCCTAAAATTATAGGCCTAAATATAAATAATAATTTTAATTCCAAAATAATGTTATTTGCAAATGATATCTTACTTACTTTAATAAACTCTGAAGAATCCTTACAGGAATTAGATTTACTAGTCAAAAAAATGTACTATATTTCTGGCCTAAAAATCAGTAGTTCTAAATCTAGCCATATGCTTCTAAATAAAAAAATTCTTAATGATAATACTAATTTGACTACCGATGAAATAATTAGGAAACAGGTTTCTTCACTGAAGTACCTAGGGACTGACCTATTTGAAAATATAGACCTAACTTTAAACACAAACTATAAAAACATTATGAACACATTAAAATTTTTCACAGAGAAATGGAATAAATTACATCTAAAATTTGAAGATAGATTACAATTAATTAAAATGATCTTATTGCCAAAAATAAATTACATAGCTCTTTCTATCTCAATATTACCCAGTAAAAATCTTTTAAAAGAAATAAACAAAACTCTATTAACATTTTTATGGTATCCTAAAAAGCATAGGACAGCTCTAACTAATCATATTAGACCATGGGAACTTGCAGGAATAAATTTCCCAGATTTAGAATCCTACATTAAAGCCTCTAATCTCAAATCAGTATTAAATTGGATAGACCCCAAATATTCTTCAGCTTGGAAATCGTTACATACAAGTATTATCCTAAATGAAAATAAGCTAATAAAAAATTACAATTAGTATTCTCATCCTAAGGGGTGGTGAAAGCGACACACACTCTGGTACAATTAAGTAAATTAAGTAACAAACTTTGGTATGCACTCTGTATCAATATACAATACAATACTATTAAACTTACTAATCTAGATTATTTAAATCATATCTATAAGTCATTTAGAAGTTTTGTAAATAACAATATTGACATTAAACTATGGATCCAGCTTCTATTCCCCTTTAAAACTACAAAAAAACTTTTTTGATAATATTAGCTTAGATACACTCAGCTACTGGGAAAGAAAAAAATACATGCTGGTATCACTGCACAAAGAACCTAGTTGCACTAAATGCACAAAATGTGATCAAAGAGTATGATTTACCATCATCAGACTGGCTAGTTCTCAATAGTCTGCTTCCATTCACTCAAGATTTGTGCAGAACAATGCAAAGCTTTTCCCATAGCTCATCACCCAAATTTATAATTCTTATGTATGAAAAACTGCATGGTGAACTTAATTGGAAAAACTTAATCTTAAAAATGTATAAAATTGTTATTACTTATAAAACTACTCCTAATCAGAAATTTTGGGAATTTTACTAGAGATTGTACATTGTCCCTGTCTCCTACGAATAAATCAAAAACTTTACACTCTCTTAAATTAACCTCTAATTTACAAATATGGAAGATTTTCTCCTGGAAATTTTTGCATAGAGGTTTTTACACTCCTAGTAAAATTGCTAAATTTAACTCATCTGAACAGGTGATATGTTGGAGATGCTCTCTAGAATGTAAGGCTGATTGGTCTCACATCTTTTATGATTGTTCTAACATTAAGAAATTTTGAAATGATATTGAAAATTTTCTCCAATCCATCTTTACTGATTCCTTTATATTATCAAAACCTTTAATTCTTCTGAATGTAAATGAATCTATTGTATTGAATAACAAAAATAAATATCTTTTTTGGGCAATTCTAGCAGTAGCCAAAAAATTTATTACAAGAAGATGGAAGTCATCCTTCATTCCAACCTTACAAGACTTCATGACCTTCTTGGTTGAAGTGGTGGTTAATGGAAATAAACGTTAAAGAATCAAGAATATACCCAAGAAAATGGACTATCAACCCTTGGACAAAAGTTCTATCTCTTATTCAGTCATTGAATTCAGATATGTCTCCATCTAATTAGTCATATTGAAAGTATGAATGAATGAATATTGTACCCTACTTTACAGTTTATATAACTTGTTCTTCTCTTTTTTCCTTCTTTATTCTCTCTCTTTTTTTCTCCTTATACAGTGCTTGAGGCTTTTGTAAAATGTGTACATAGTTTTATCATATTTTGTTGTTCAAATGATTGTTATTGAAAAATCAATGCAAAAATAAAACCATATCAGGCTTAATCCAACAGCACTTAAAGCTATGGTACCTACCATAATTGATATTAACTATGTTTAGACAGAATAATAATGACATTTGTACTAGCAGCCAGACACAGCTGCATCCACGCACACCATATCAGGATTGATCAAACAGCACTTGTAGCTGTGATACCAGCCATAACTGATATTAACTATATTTAGACAGAATAATGATGATATTTGTACTAAGAGCTTGCTACTATTATTTGGGTCTACTTTAGAATGATGAAAACGTAAAGTCTCAAACGCTCACATGAGAGAATAATCATAAACTCAAAAGTGGTATTTTTGGATTGCAGTACAGTGAAGATTGAAATATGTGCCCTTTCCTCACTGTAGTGTGATCTCGGAGTAGGAATATAAATTTAGCAGGGGCTGTGTGTGTGTGTGGGGGGGGTGCAGCCCCCCACAATACCAATTTTGAGTTTGTGATTATTTGTTCATGTGAGCGTTTGAGAGTTTGCTTTTTTGGTTTTATCGCATAGACCTTTTATTTAACCAGGATATACATGACATTTCTAAATCATACTTTAACCTGAAGAAGGCATTTGTCTCCATGACAGCATTTTTTTTTCAAAACACTCTACTGTTACTGCTATTATATATTATGTTAATTTGTTACATTTGAGTCTGAACTCTGATGAATGGTACCTTGGTGAATTAGTTAATTAATTACTTAAATTATTATAAATAAAATCAATGAAAAATTAACAATATAAATATTCATTGAGTTCAAGTAGGGGAATAAAAACTTATATGTTTGTATTATATGTTGCTTTTTTTGGCTTATATAAATTTAAATAGTAACCCATCTTGCCCTACCTTTGTTTGTGAAGAATTATTAGACTCTTTGAATATTCTGAATAAATCATTACTGCTTCTCAGTTGTTTAAGAAACCCTTGTTTTTTTAATAAAAATAGATGACAAGTGATTTACCATATCAGTTTATACTTGTAGTTGTAAGAGTTATTTTTTGGGACAGTTATTTTGGAATCAGTTTGTTGTTTCTTCTTTCTAGCATCAGTCCAAGGATTTGTTTATTTTATTCTTTTAAGAGTAGGGGCAATCCATTCCATTTCTTCTGGGATAGACACTATGTTGTTGTTTTTGATGAATATAGTAGCTTATTCTAAGTCATTAAATGTTCTCATCTCATTGGCAAAAAATATTTTTATCTTTGCTGGAAAGGCCAGCTGTGCTTTAATGTTGTTTTGTTTCAACACTTTTATTATTGGCCAGACTTTTTTCCTTTGTTCTAATATTCTGGAAGAATAATTATTGTCAAACCTTATCAAGCTTTTGTTGTATTTTAAGGGTGATTTTCTCCAAACAGATTTTAATATTAGTTCCCTGTCCAAAAATGAAAGAAATGTTATAACTATGGATCTAGGTGGAGTATTTGTTGAGTTAGAAGCAGGTTTCCTCAATGCTCTATGCACCCTTTCAATTCCAAATGAAAGTCCCTCTTTCACGTCTAAAATTTCAGGAATCCAGGTTGTTAAGAGTTAAATAATATCTTCTCCTTCAGTGTTTTCAGGCAGACCAAAGATCCTTATGTTGTTTATTTTTTCCTGTTTTTCTAAGCCATCTATTTTGTTAAGTAGCCATGTATTCTGTTTAAGCAGATGTTCTTTTTGGAATTCTTCTTCTTTGAGTCTCCCTTCAAATTCATTTAGAGAAGTCTCTATATTTGTTATTTTTGTATGGTGTTGATGTAATAGTTCCTTAAGAGTATCAGTATGTTTTTGAGAATTTAATTTGAGGTTTTCTAAGTCATTTTTAAAACTTTCCATCTTCAAAGATAGTTCCTGTAAGGTAGATGTCATCAATTGCAGTTCTTTATTCAAAGGAGCATCCGGATGAGAATTCCTTGAGTTGTTCATATTCAGTGACTCAATATATCTCCAAATTCTTGACAGGAAAATTGTTGTATATCTCCACCAAAGCTGATATTTATATAGTTTAGTAGTTTATCTATAGATTTCTGATGTTTTAAACTTGAAAATAAAATCTTGATACAATTCTTGAAGCACAAATCTCACTGGAGAAAATTAAACAAGAAATCAAAAAAATTAAGTCCAATAAAGCCCCCGGGATGGATGGTATAATCACTGAAATATATAAATTGTTCCCCTCATCTGTACTATCCTTATTTCACAAAACTCTAGTAGATGTTCAATCAGATGGCACTATACCACCTTTGTAGAGATACTCTTTGATCTCACCCATCATAAAAGCCAACAAAGACCCACAATTTTGTAGTTCTTACAGACCCATATCATTATTAAATAATGATTATAAAATCTTTATGTCCGTCTTTGCAGATAGATTAAAGGTCCCGCTAACATGAATAATAAATTATGCTCAATCAGGCTTCATACATGAAATACACACTTATGATAACATTCAAAGGATCTTAACACTTATTGAATATTTGAACAAGGGAAATAAAGATACACTAGTGATTAGTTTAGACACACAGAAAAGGCATTCAATTCCGTTAACTGGGAATTTATGTTTGAAGTTTTACATTATTTTCACTTTCCATCTTCCTTCATTTCTCTAATAAAAAATATATACCAAAACAATGTAGCTATATATACCGAAACAATGTAGCTATATATACCGAAACAATGTAGCTTATGTTAAATTAGGCCCCTTCATGTCTGAATCCATTCAAATAACCAAAAGCACTAAGCAGGGATGTCCCTTATCCCCCATTTTATTTGCATTGGCCAATGAAATATTTGCTGCCCTTATTCATAACAATCCAAAGATCATTGGTATAAATATTTACAATCAGTATATTTCCAAGATAATGCTTTATGCAGATGATATCTTGTTCACGTTAAATAATTCACAATCAGTTCTATCAGAATTAGATTCTGTGATGAACCATTTCCAGAAAATCTTGGGTTTACATTTCAATAGATCTAAATATAAACATATGCTCTTAAATAAGAAGGGAAATGTACACTCGGATAATCATCAGATTATTGGTGCAATCTCAAATACTCTTGATTATCTAGGAATAACACTATGTAAATCCACAGAAAACACAATGGAATATAATTATAAAAAATATTATAAATTTAATAAATAAGCATACAAATAGGTGGAACAAAATTCTCATCACCTTTGAAGACAGGTTACAATTAATAAAAATGACACTTTTACCAAAAATACTCTACATAGCTCTAGCTCTTAACTTTGCTTATAAATATCAGTACATTAAAGATATAAATAGATTACTAATGAAATTCCTTTGGTTCCCCAAAAGAAACATAATAGCTTTTCTACATCACATTAGATCTTGGGGAGCAAGGAGGAATTAAATTTCCGAATATTGAAACATATATTAATGCATCCATATTTAAGGTTATTTTAAACTGGTTTAATCCAAATTATCACTCTATTTGGAAACTATTACATCTAACCTTACTAACTAATGAAAATGCCCTGTTAGCCAAACTTCCATTGAATAATTATTCTAGTAAGTTCTGGTACTTCTTATGTCATATTGCACAACATAATATTGCCAAATCCACAAAATTAAATTCATTAAATCCCTATTGTAATTTCTTCAGAAAATATGTTAACGCTAATGCTGATATTAAGACCTGGTTTGAACTGTTAGCTCACTTTAAAATTACAAGGAATTTTCCTAATAAAATACATCTCGGTGCTCTAGATAGCTGGGAATCCAAGAACTTTATTCCCGGGATTCATAACAGTACGTGCAAGAATAGTCTATTCTTGCATGGACTGTTCCATGTAGGAATACAGCAGCACATACCCTACATATTAATGAGGGGCGCTGCTGTATTCCTACACCTACATGATTCACGTACGAGTGCAGGGGGTGTGTATAAGTCCTGCACAGAAACTTAAACACACCCCCTGCACTCTGAAAGTGCTGCATGGCACTTTCAAACAAGGAAGTAGCATAATATTAGAGCCTGACACTAATATTATGCATTATTTCAGTGTCCATGGACACTGTAATATAAAACTAGCATGTCAGTGTCCATGGACACTGAAATAAGAAAAAAAATCCCAATAAATATCCCACACAGTACATGACTGTCCCCAGAATGGCCAGATCCCTGCCTTACATGGCTGCAACCTGCTGAAAATATATATAATAGTTTAATAATCCCTCATAATTTTTTTAACAATTAAAAAAAAGTTTGAGCACAGCGCAGCGGGTTTGAGCATTGCAGCGCTTTTCTCAACAGAATTCTGAAAGCAAAACTTTTGTTGTTGATGTAGTGTAGTGGTTAAAGCACTCCTTTTGAGTGTAAGCTATACAAGGTTTGAATCCCGACTCTGACTAAAATATTTTATATGTGGAAGCAGTTGTAAATTTATTTTTATGAATTGGAATGATATTTGTAAGTTATATGCCTCACATATGGTAGTGTAGAGCTTGGAAAATGCCATATGTAAATGTAAAAAAATATATATATATATATTTTTTTAAATAATTGTTTGCGGCCAGCTAAGCCTGCCTCAGGTCTGCTGAAACCAGCTAAGTATTGCATGAACATCTAAGCAATCCTTAGCTACTGTAAGCTTTGCTTAACTGGTTTAAGCATTGCTAAGTGGATTTGCATGGAGCTAAGCATAGCTTAGCATATTTCGAAATTGGCCAATCATGGAAAAGTGTGGGAAAATGGCCTTATTTAAACTGCACAGGCAGGAATACAGCCATATCCATTTGAGTCTGATCAGGGCAGCTACAATGGCAGGTGTTGGTGAGGGTGTTTGCTTCTGGGTGTAACGCTGGGGCATCCAAGAGTCCAGGGTCAGAGTTGGGTTCCTTATCAAAGACCATGAAGCTAGACTGCTGCAGGGCTAGTACCAGGCCTCCCAGTACAAAGCAGAGGCCTGGGACCATCTGGCACATGATCTCACCAGTGCCACTGGCATTCCCCGAACTGCTGAGCAGGTGCATCATCATTATGACAACCTAAAGTGTAGGAGGGGTGAGCTCTTGGCCCAGTGGATCCAGGAGGCATGAGCGCAGGAGGTCCCAGAAGTTTGTAAGTATCCAGTCTGTGTAACTCTAAATAACTAGTTAGAAATTGTATACGTTACTGTACAGGTGTGCTTAATATGTATTATTTCCCCATACAGCTGCTGCTGAGAGGGCTGCAAATATTGATGCCCATGCACATTGCCTGGTCTGACTGCGCCAAGAGTTTGGTGAGTATAGAAATGTCTCTGATATCTGTTGTAATAAATCAGAAATAGTAAAGGTAGTACTGTCTGTATATATAATTGTGCTCTAACTGTACTGAAATAATGCATGTGTCAGGCTACCAGTGTGAGAACTCAGTAGTGCCAGCTGCTATGTAATACAGAGTTTTGTAGCAAACAAGGTACAATTGAGGAGAGGACGAGTAGTATATGTATTAGGAGAGGAAGAGTAGGCTATGTATTAGGCTGTCTGAAAAAACCTGCTAAGAAACTGCTGTGTCAGGACTACTGTAACAGTTACAAATGAGAAGCAGTCATCCTGTGCAGATCATGTAGTAAAACTAACTGTGGATTTCTGAGTTACAGAAAGTGTTGCTATGTCAAAAATAATAAAGTTGACTGCCACAAACTGTTGTCTTTCATTTGTCTTGTATCTGAAAAGTACAATTGTGTAGCTCCTGCAGCATGCAGTAACTGAGGTGAAGTGATTTAGCACTGTTCATCTGCATAGTTCAGAATGTGATCTGAAATAACTGACAAATTGCAAAAGTAAATATTTTCTTCAGTAATGTGTTGTGCTGTGTCCCTGCCAGCATTGCTTTGTGCTAACCTTTACATTTCAGCTGTATGTAGTCCTGAATGTACAGGAAAGTGTGAGACACTAACAGGTGCAGACTGCAAAAGTAGAGTGTGTTGACTTGATTCTAAATTGAAGTATGTTTTATTAAAATGCCCAAATGTCTAGTTTTAATAATCTGCTCATATTTTGTAAACAGTGACATCAACAGTTTTTTGTTTGGATTTTTGTTGTATTTATGTATACCCACACTTACCTACACTCCTTCCTCAACATCCCACTCTCACCTTAAAAAAAAGGGCATCTGTCCCACAAAAAAATTACATCCCATACATAGCTCTGCATTCCGCCGAGAGACACACTCCCCTTACTCAATCTACCCCACCAGTTTTCATCATGTTAAGTCACCCACACTCCTCCCTGTGGGGTGTGAGGCTCTAAATTCCAAATTGCCCACAGTTATATCAGCTGTTTCTGTCGAAGAAATGCAGAGCTATGGTCTTTTGCTATACCCGTCCTGCACATCCCTAGCTGCCTTTCATCTTGTTTTACCTTCTGTTTGCTCCCATTTCACTACTTTCCTGTCTCCCTTTTTTCTTTTCTTTATTTAAAATTAGCACAGGTTTAAGCGGACCTAAGCGTCACTTAGCTCTACTCAAAGCCATGCAATCCCGCTTACAACTGCTTAATAACTGCTTTAATCACTCTGTGTCATCTACAGTGTACTGCCTAGCAACAAAATCACTGGTTCTGGCAGGGCTTAAACCCAGGTCACGTTTCACTATAGTCAGACAACATACCACTTGGCCATCTGGGAGTTGAAAAAAATGAATGGTTTTATTCATATATATCCTGCAGTACAGTCATTCCACAGTACAGAAACATTCTGTAAAAGAAAAGTCAGATTATTTTACATGTACAAATACACACATATATATGGATGGAGATGCATATATATGGAGAAATATATAAATAATATTAATACAGATATACATATAAAATATATACATTTAGAAATACATGTATAGATAGAAAAGTAAATCAGTACATACAGATATATGTACATAAATATATAGACATTCATATATATATGTATATGTATATATATATATATATATATATATATATATATATATATATATATATATATGGTTCTACCTCACATAAACGTAACACCAAAACACCGACAACGCAATCACCGAAACCACATAACCGACAGTACAAAAACACGAAATCCCACATGCCCGACAACGAAATAACCGACGGTACACAAACACAAAACCGCATACACTTCACACACCACAATCAACAAACAAAACACATTCCCTGTCCAAAAACCACATACACAACACAAGCACACCAAAATCCCTACAAACCCACACTAAACCCCACATACACAACTACCTACAACCCTAACCCAAACCCTAACCCTAAGGTCTAACCCTAACTCACTTATCCCCCCTAACCCAAACACAATCACTACCTTGACCCGCTCCCTAATCCTAACTCACTTATCCCACTCTAACCCAAACACAATCACTACCACACTTACCTGACCCCGCCCCTAACCCTAACTCACTTAACCCACCCCTATCCCCACAGACCGTCAATATCCACACTTACCTTACTTGCACCCTAACGTCTGTCACTACCGCATACTTACACAGCCTTTTCCCATGTCGGCATCCTCGGTGTCGGTGCTTTCATCCGTCGGGTCGGTCTTCTGCACTGTCGATCTTCTGGGGCTCGCGATTTCCGTGTCGATGTTCCGGCGTGTCGTTTAAGTGAGGTAGAACCATATATATATATATATATATATATATATATATATGTTTACATATATATGTATTGGAGCTGTACATCAGATCCATACCCCATACCTCTTACTGTTACAAATCTGTCCAAAGGATGTCAGAATAGGGATCAATGGGCCCAAAATAGGGACCACTGTGAAATATCGCCCTTTTCCCTCTGTCCCCAGCATCAACTCTTCTGCCTTGCAACAAAATTATCAGTCTTGCCAAGTCCTCAACCCAGGGCCCTGTACCCGACAGTCAGAGCAATGTACCACTACATTATGTGAGCTCCAGAAAATGTGGATGCTTTTCCAAACATATCAGTCAGTACAGTCATTCAACAGTAGGGAAAATAGTCTGTGGAATCAGTCAGGTTTTCTCTCTCTCTCTATATATATATATATATATATATATATATATATCTATATATATGTATTTATCAGTTTTTCCTATGCTATTACTCACTGTATTGCCACTTTAAGCCCTCTACATTCTAGTTGTACTTATTGTACCCGGGAAAGCCAGAATTGACATCTTTCTGTCTTTTTTATGACTCTTCCCCACTAACTCTCCAATCTTAGTTTTAAGTAGTTTGTTCTCATCTTACTTTCTCTTAACCTTGAGCTGGGAATGAAAAATGGTTGTCTTAACTCATGTTTGTTCTACATGTTCCACTGTATTCTATGTATGCTAAATTGCCTTGTAACACCTGTTTTTGTCTGTCAAGCTATTTGTAACTTTAATGCTCTGTAACTGAAGTTTTAATGTTCTGTTCTGTTTCTTTATCTGTTTTATGTGGAGCTTTTCTTCCGGGGCCTGTACTGAAAATGGACATATATCCAGTTAGACTAGCCCGGTCAACAAATGTAAAATAAATAAATAAATAAAATTTATGTATGGTGATGCATATATGTGGACAAATCTAGACAAAATATATCTATAGAGATATACATGTAAAATATATACATATATACATACACATATATATAGAAAAGTATGTAAATACACACACACACATACATAGATATATATACATATATATACATACATATATATATATATATATATATATATATATATATATATATATATATATATATATATATATATATATGTTTGTATATACATAAATATACCTAAATATATAACAGCTACAAACAAATGCAATTTGAGGGTCATGCTGCTCAGCACTAGAAGTCTAAATCTCAAAATCCACTCACTCGAAGCACTCCTTATTCTCAAAGGATGTGCGCACATCCAGGCTGGTAGCCCTACATAATGCATCACAGATACTGCAAGGGTAGCTAACATAGAGTAAGACAGCAATTCAAGTTTTAGTCTGCTATAGATCCCCAACCATGTCCCAAGAGTCAAACCCCACATTCCTAAGCACCCTGGAGAATATTACTGTCCAATCTAACACTCTGATACTGGTTGATCTCAACTACCCCTCCATTAACTGTGAAAGCTGCTCATGTATCAATGCACTTGCCCATTGTTTCCTGGAATGCATTCATTCCAATGGCCAGGACCAGCTCATTTTTATACCCACTACAGGTAGCATAATCTTTGACCTAGTCAGCGCTAACATGGGTGACTGTTGCTGTACAATAGTCAACTCTGCCATGGTTAGCTCTGATCACAGTCTCATCACCTTAGAAATCCAAATCCCTCCCACCCCCTGCAAAGGTGACCACCATGAAAAACCTTTCCAAAGCTAACTTTGGCCTCCAAAAAACAGAGGTGGCTAACCCCACGGCACTCATGCAAATGAAAACTACTTGCATGATCTCCAAATCACACACCAGTGCAGTACAAATATGTACACAAATGCATGGATTCTGCCATACCCAATAGAAACAAGATTCTTCCCTCCAGAAAAAAGGAAGCCAATCTAGTGGCCCCCTGCCCAAAGAAACTCTACAACAGAGGGAGGAAACAGATATGGAATAAGGTGAAGTCCCAAGACTGGAAAAACACCCTTATCAGCCCCAACAAAAAGATGAGATTCCTCATGAAATACTCTAAAGCTAGCTGTGAAAACAGAATTTCAGGACACAGTAAATACATCCACAAGGCCTCCTACAGTTATCTAAAGAATGTCCATGGCAATACCAACATGTGCTCTGAGCTACTGCACAATGTTACCTCCTTTACTGAGGCAGCAGATGTTGCCACTATACTGGCACACAGATTCAGTGGCAACTTTACCCCTCTCCCCACCCCCAAAGAACCAATCAGAATACCAGTATACTGCCAGAAACCCAGTAGTACTACTGCTTCGGTTAAAACACCACTGTCCAAGGCCAAGAATACAGCTCCTATTGGACCTGGCAGTGTCCCTGGCTGTCTTCTTCATGAACTACAGAGTGAACTGGCACCTCACCTGTGTGCCCTGTTCAATCACAACCTCACCTCAGGCTTTGTCTTTACTGACTGTTGCACTGTTGCTGAGCTGTTGATGTAGGCAAAGTGGTTCATACAGCCTACCTCAATCTGGCCAAGCCCTTTGATAATATTCCCTACTCAGGAATCATAGATAAACTCACTAAGCTATGCATCAACCTTATAACAGTAGGCGGGTTGCACTCTGTCTCACACATTGAACCCACAGTGTGAAAGTAGCTGACCCCAATTCAAACTGCCGACCAGTCATGAGTGGAGTTCCACAGTGTTCGGTCCTGGGTCCTGTCCTGTTTGGTATCAACTTCTATGAAGTCCATGCCAACATGAAGGGACACTGGCTGACAATGTTTGCAGCTGATTGCAAGTTGGGAGCTATTAACTACCCAAGTGATCTCGACATCCTACAGAAAGGCCTCACTGAGACCTATGACTGGTGTCAGAGCCATGGCCTTAAGCTCAATGTCAAAGAATGTGTTGCCATCCCCTTTTGGGATGTCAGGCACTACAGGGATGTTACAGCACCAAAAATCAGACACCAGTGTGAAACTACATACCCACAACCAATTTCACCATAGTCACAGTCACATACTAGTAGGTCAGGTGAACAGTAGAGTATATGGACTGTGTGAAGAAATACATAGTTTTCCAGTCGCACACTACCCCTACATATAGTAGCTCAATTCTCAGTGTAATCTGAATCCTGACCATGGCACAGGACATGTATCAGTCTGCCCATACAAAGGCATACAGCCAACAGACCAGCAGACAGTGGAGCAGCATGCACATTCAGATAAAAAGGAGACATAGCACTTACATGTACCCTCCTCCATACACAGCCCAAATAACATGTACACATGGCATGTGTATATAATCCTGACAGTCTGTCAACAATGACAAGACATGCACAGACCTCCCAAATGTATACTTCACCTCTGAATGTACAGGCTCAGAACTGATATCTATGGCCTCTTCCCTGTAGCATGTCTGTGGGTCTGCTACATCACTGGAGGAATGAAGGCAAGAAATAATGCTATTAAATACGTCTGAGCCTCATAGTGCATGTCATCTGGACAAAGCCTGACATCATTTGGGGACAGAGGCACAAACACAGGCATAGATTGGAAATATTGCTGCCAGATATATTTAGACAGTTGCTGATGTTACTGGGTTTGTTGTAGCATATCCTTTATGAGGAATATGAAGTCAGTCAAACCAATGGATTCTAGTATTTACTGACTGCATTCCCCAGAGTCCCTGACTGATTTTTCAAGAACAACAACTCTCTGGGGAGCAGACAAAACATAAAAAGCAAACATGTGGCCAGTCTGTTGACAGCATGCCAGTGGAGAGGTATGTCAGAGACATATCACTGTCAGACATGAAGTCACTCACTAAATGCATGTCCACACAAACCCTGTCATCCTATCAACACACTATGTGTATAACAGCATTGATGATGACATAGAATCTGTTCACAATTCTGGAGCTATGTCCCCCATGTTGTTGTTCTGTCTTCAAATGTCCTGTCCTGCGAAATATTCCCACCTACTGTCTGTGAATCTGTAGCCCACCACCTCTCTAATGTCCCTAACACAGGCAAGTAAAAGGGCTAAGGCCAACATGAAGAACGTCCCATTTGTTGGAGCTAGCAGCAGTGCCCAGGCCCACAACACAAAACTATGTGGGCACCTACATAGTTGTATGGCCTTAGCAATACCTGACATCTGCAAATCTGCACAGATGACAGACAGACAGTGGACAGCAAACATGTTCTGAGTTAGGACAAATGTCCTGAAGGACAGAAGTCTGAAACTGAAAGGTATGCCATTACTACAGACAGCTGTCCTCAATAACATGGCTGAAAAACATAGTACTCTGCAGTTAATATAATAAAATTATATTAATATCCCAATAGGAGATACATAAAAACATAGAGCTGAAACACCAAGAATAAGATAGTGTAGTACTCAGAGTCCCAGCTCTGCATGCAGAAGTGCATGGTTGGAGTACTACAATAGGCAATCTAATTTTACATGGAAAAGCAGTGTCAACAGTACTAATTTCATAATACAATATATATGGAATCATATTTGTCAACCAGTGTACTGTAGTTGGTGTAACATGCAAGTGTGAGTGCATATAACATGTGATAATACCTATGTATAAAAAATAATACAGAAAATATATGTGATACTACCCATGTATACCCAAGTGTCCTGTACAGTATAGTCACACCCCTTGCTAGTGTAATGACAGCATATAAAAGCATGTTATGTACACCACATTAAATAAACTTATTACATGATGTAATTACTCTGCTATGTTATGAGACTGGAATGTGAGCAATGGTTACCAGGGCTGAGCTATGCTTAGCAGGTTTACACACTGCTTAAATGTGAATGATAACCAATAGTTAGCTCTGCTAAGCATATTTGCACACTGCTAAGTGTCAGTAAGTGACACCTGTACAGGTTAAGCGCCTGTTGGTTTAACTGTGTTTAAGCACTGCTTAGCTCCATACAAACCCACTTACAACTGCTTAAAAGTGCCTTAATCACTCTGTATTCACCAGCACTCCTTCTCGCCAGCAACAAAATAATCACCCATGCCCAGTCATGCAGTGTCAGTTTACAATAGGAAAGACACACTGTGCAATTAGGAATGATTATTATCTACAAATATATACATGACAAAATAAATATTTACACATATAGAGAGATAGATATGTGTGCTGATACATATATATATATATATATATATATATATATATATATATATATGTATATATATATATATATATATATATATATATATATATATATATATATATATATATATATATACTTCTTCTTCTTTCAGCTGCTCCCGTTAGGGGTCACCACAGTGGATCATCTGTTTCCATTTCTTCCTGTCCTCTGCATCTTGCTCTGTCACACCAACCACCTACATGTCCTCTCTCACCACATCAATAAACCTTATCTTAGGCCTTCCTCTTTTCCTGTTACCTGGTAGCTTCATCATTAGCATCTTTTTCCCAATATACTCTGCATCCCTCCTCAGCACATGTCCAAACCAATGTAATCTTGCCTCTATGGCTTTTGTCTCCAAACCTTCCAACCTGGTCTGATCCTCTAATATACTTATTCCTAATCCTGTCCACTATCATCACACCCACTGCAAATCTTAACATCTTTAACTCTGCCACATCCAGCTCTGACTCCTGCCTTTTTGTCAGTGTCACTGTCTCAAACTCATATAACATATCTAGTCTCACTACCCTCTTGTAGATATTCTCTTTCACTCTTACTGGTTCTCATCTGTCACAAATCACTCCTGACACTCTTCTCCACCCACTCTATCCTGTCTGTACTCTCTTCTTCACCTCTCTTCCACACTCACCATTACTATGAACTGTTGATCCCACGTATTTAAACTCATCCACCTTCGCCACCTTTACTGCTTGTATCCTCACCATTCCTCTATCCTCCCTCTCATTCACACACATATATTCCGTCTTAGTCCTGCTGACCTTCATTCCTCTTCTCTCTAGAACCTGTTCCCTCATCTCACTATAGTTCACAATGTCAGCTGCAAACATCATAGTCCATGGGGACTCCTGTCTGATCTCATCTGTTAACCTGTCCATCACCATTGCAAATAAGAAAGGGCTCAGAGCTGATCCTTGATGTAATCCCACCTCCACTTTAAACTATGAAACCATACTGCTGATCATTAATCATCATCTTCTTAACCTAGCTTCCACTACTCTTTTCCATAACTTCATGCTGTGATTGATCAGTTTATCTCCTAGAGTTTACTACAGCTCTGCACATCACCCTTATTCTAAAATTTGGTACTAAAACACTTTTCTCCATTCCTCAGGCATCCTCCATTATCTTTTCATCATTACACCTGCTGCACATATTACTAGCCTCGGTCCCTCTGTCTAGCCAATCTGTACAGGTCCTGTGTCCCCTTTCATACAACTATTCATATGCCCCTTCCTTAGGCCTCCTCCACTCTCTCTCTTCTTTGCCATGCTTATTATCCTGTCTACTTTCTTCATTTTCTCTGACAATCCCACTTCTTTGGTTCATAGCTTATGCCTCTGTAGTAAAGTAAAGTAAGAAGGTACCTTTTAAGATTTTTTACTGTCTGTCATGTCCTATTTATTTTTTTTTTTTTTTAGTAAGTCCCTGGATGTATGGAGCTACTTGGATTTTTTTTTTTGAGGTGGAGCATGTCCATTAATTTGGCTTTGACATGCTTTTGTATGTCAGGCATGATTGCCTCTGAGTGAGGAGTTTCTTTAGTTTGAGGCTGCAGGACACATCTGTTTGTAGCCATGATCCTCTTGTGAGGGGTACTTTTGGGGTCTCTCCAGTTGCTGCAGGCATCGGTGGAGCATTGTATTCAATTATGGGCCTGATGAGTGATGAGTAGAGGGCACAAATGACCTCTAATCTAGATGTGAAACTTTTGTGATAAGGTGGGCTATATAGAAGTGGTAATTTGTGGCACCCTTTTTTTTCCCAGGGGATGACTATGCACTTTTTAGCATTGGACTTGTGTGTCAGTAGAGATTTGATTATGGCTCCCAGTTTGCAGTCATCGGAGAACTGAGCACTGTGGGATGCCACTTGTAACTGGTTGGATTTGGACATGGCACCTGCAATTCTGACCATGTGGGTTCTATCTCTGAGCCAGTTTGCAACCCATCTTGCTGTGTGGACTATCTTGGTCATCTATGGCTTTACTGTTTCAAAGAAATCAACTAGGTCTCCCAATGTTTTTTGTTTATGAGTTCCATGATAATAGCAGCCATAGCTTACAGACCCAGACTCAGGGCTTATGGTGTGATAGTCCGGGGTCCATTGTGGCACCACCTTTGTGGAGGACAGACTTAATGTGAGGGTTCAGTTCTTCTTGACTGCCACCAGTGCCTGTCTTAACTCTTTTCTGAACTCCATCTCACAATTATCCTTTTTAAACCATCACTTTCCATACATATCACATACTCTATCCTTTACACTTTTTCAAAAAACAACTAGCATACTTGTTCCTTCAGGATATCCTCTACGCCATTTTCTCCTCCCATCCACACCATGATAAAACAATTTGCACACCTTTCCATCTGGTCTCTTGCACACATAATATACTAACCTTCCTTCTGTCCATTATATCAGCTAGATCTCTCCATATACTAGTCATGCTACCAACATTCAAAGTTCCAACCCTCACTATCACAGTCATGTATAAATGTATAATATATATATATATATATATATATATATATATATATATATATATATATATATATATAAAAATATACACACATACATGTCTCTAAATGCATATACAAACATGCTGCTGATAGACCACCCCCATAACTGGGGCAGCATGCACAGTTGTATTCAAACCTCTTAGCAAAACAACTAAAATCACTGAACATAGCAAAGAGTCATACAACCAGCCAGTAGTTCACACAAGCTAATTATATTCTGATGTTTTGGCCAAAGTCTTTAAGGAGTACAACATTACAAGAAATACTTGCCTTAAATACAAGAAGCAAGTAAGACTTCATTACATAATTAAATACACAGCCTCTAATTACACTCTGCATTTAACCCCCTGGGAGATAAAATATCACATTTAGTAATAATACATTGATTGTGTACATAACAATCATTCTTTTATGAATGTTTCATCAAACTAAGAAACAGGCTTTTCCAAAACAGGACCTTGTAACCCACTACTGTCCCCATGGTGAGATTTATTGAAATGTGCAGCTATAGAACTGTCTTCTTTCTTATCACTAATATGTCTCACATGTTCTAGCAACCTAGTTTTAAAACACATGTTACTCCCCCTCACATAGAATATGTTACAAGGGCATCTAAGAGCATTCTCTATACACCAACCTCTTAAATGTACAGACTTTAACATGTTTTCCAGCCTTTCCCCTCAGCAGCAATGACAGCACTGAATAATGATAGACCAGTATACCTATCAACCTCCTACTGTATGACATCTGGACAAAGCCTGACAGAATTGTGGACAGAGGCCCAAATACATGGCAATACTCAAAATATTGCTATTATATACTGAGAAAGTTGCTGGTGTTACAGGGTTTGTTGTAACATATCTTTTCTGAGGGATATAAAGTCATAAAAACAAATGGATGTTAGCATTTACTGATTGCAATCACCAGAGTATGCTACTGATTTGCCAAAGACAACACCTGTCTGGGGAACAAAGCAATCATAACAGGCTAACCTCTGGCCATTATGTGGATAGCCCTACAGTTGGGAGCTATGCAGAGACAGAACTTTGTCAGACTGAAACCCATGCAGAAGTAGCATGTTCAGACAGACCCTGTTAAACTAGCAGTATTCCAAACATATAATAGCAATACTCACAGTCTGCCCCTATGTCTTGAACCTTCTCCACTATCCATTTGGTTTATCTCCACAAGTCTTGTTGTGAGAGGTATTAGCTCACACACCTCCAGGATATCTTCCTCACAGGTAAGGGAAAGGACCAATGGCCACATGGGGTACGCAATTGTAGGAGTGTGTTGCCATGACATTGGCTATTGAAAGAACTACACAGCTGCTCTGCATCCAATTAGCAACGGGGAACACCAACTGGTTCTCAGGCCATCACATGGTCATGAGCATTACCTACAAAAGATAAGCTGCTGACTTTGCAACACAGATGTACACCCTACATGTGTGTGGAGAGCGAGATGGAGAAACTAGGGAAAGACAACAAATAAAAGCATATAACCAACTATAGTTTGAAAAATTAGAAAGACAGGTATGTCAAACAAGTAAGCATCTTATGGACTGGAGGGGAGGGTATATAAGAATGTGAAAGTGGAGGGTTAACATATATGTCTCAACAAAGCTTGCTGTACTAATTTATTTCTGATCAAAAACTATGGCCATAGCATCTGGGTCTGTCTGCAGTAACATAGATCATATGTAATGCCCCAGGAAAAGATGGCCCACATATGACTACTACTGGGATGTGTTGAACAATACTGAGTTTGACAATGCTAGGCCAGCTACTGCGATGTTGTAAATATCCATATCTTACTTGTGAATACAACTAGTATATACTTGTTTGTCTTAGATATGTGAGACACCGATACATGGTATATGCATAGTAAAGCACTGTTGCAGATGTGTGTTGAACTGCATGTTATATACTGAGCTCATAACATTTAACTGTCCAGTGTTGTGCACACTGACCATATGTGTGCCTCATATTTCTAGTCATTTACCCATAGAGTTGTATTATGTCTGTCAAATAGTTGGCAAATATGTAAAGAATGACATTACAACACCCCCCTTCATTGTCCCGTGGCTTTTCCCATTTGGGATTGCCACAGTGGTTCATTTGTTGCCATTTCTGCCTGTCCCCTGAATCTTGCTGTCTCACACCAACCACCTGCATGTCCTCTCTCATACATCCATAAACCTTATCTGAGGCCTTCCTCTCTTTCTGTTACCTGGCAGCTGCATCCTTACCCACCCTTTTCTCAATATACTCAGCACCCCTCCTCAGCACATGTCCAAACTGATATAATCCTACCTCTCCAACTTTGTGTCATATCTGTCCAACATGGACAGTCCCTCTCATATGCACATTGCTAAACATGTGCACCTGTCTCACACCCAATGCAAAATCATAACATCTGTACCTCTGACATGTGCAGCTCTGTCTCCTGCATTTTTTTCTCACTGCCAGTCTTCAACCCATATAACATAGGTGGTCTCACTACCCTCTTTTAGACCTTACATATCACATTTACTGGTACCCATCTGTCACAACTCAATCCTGACACTTTTCTCCAACCTCTCCATCCTGCCATCTTGCCTGTACTCTCTTCTTCACCTATCCACCACAGTCGTCATTACTCTGAAATGTTGATCCCAGTCATTTAAGTACATCCACCTTTGCCAAATCTGCCCCATGCATTCTCAACATTATGCTATTCTCCCTCTCATTCACACACATATATTCGGTCGTAGTCCTGATGACCTTCATTTCTTCCCTCTCTACAGCATATTTCCACCTCTGTAGGGTCTACTAAATTGATTCTCTACTCTCAATACAGATCAAACTTCAATGTTATCCCTCAGTAGTTACCACAGCTCTGCACATCAACCTTATACTTAAAACCATACCAACGCACTTTCTCTCCACTCCTCATGCAACCTCACACCACCCAAGATATCAGTAAATAGTGTGGCTAAACACACCACTTCCAATTCCCCTACACACCTCCATGCTTCCATAGGTATGTAATGTGGGTCAACAGCCTTGCCAGTATTCATCCGCTTCATAACTATCCTTACATCTTCCTTGTTAAGCTGTTGCACTTCTTGATTCACCATACCCACATCATTCAATCTCCTCTGTCTTATTCTCTGCAGTCATCAGCCTCTCAAAGTACTCTGTCCATGTGGTCAACACACTCTCCTCACTTGTGAGTACATTTACCTCATTATCCTTTATCACCCTTATCTGCTTCACATCTTTCCTAGCTCAGTACATCTGTCTAGCCAATCGGTACAACTCCTGTCATCCCTTCTTACTGTCCACACTGTCATACAACTCTTTATATGTCTCATCATTAACCTTTGCCACATCTCTCTTTGCCATGCACCTCATCTCCTCACATTCCTGTCTACTTTCCTCATCTCTCTGACAGTCTCACTCCATCTTCCCCATCCTCTTTCCCTGTATACTGTCTTGTACTTCCTCAGTCCACCACCAGGTCTCCTTGTACTACTTCCTCCATCCACATGTCACACAAAGCACCTTTCTAGTCATCTCCCTTAGTATCTCTGCTGTACTTAACTAGATATGTGGTAAATTGACAGTGCCACCCAGTGTCTGTCTTAACTCTTCCTTGAACTCCACCTCATGATCACCATTTTCCAATTCACACCATGTGATCCTTCATACTGAACTCACACTCCCCCTCTTCTTGATCACCAACATCATCCTGCAGACCAATTTTCTATGCTGCTTAAATACACTTTCCCCTTCACCACTTTACAGTCTCCAATCTCCTTCAAAATGGCCCTCCCACATTGGACATATTCCACCTGTGTACATCTTACTACAGTCTTGTAACTCACCCTATGCCTCTCCCTCGTGTTATAGTATATATTCACCACAGCCATGTCCATCTGTTTTGCAGAATCCACTACCATCTCACTGTCTGCATTCCTTTTAACACTATGCATACCCATCACTCCTACAGTCCCTCTGCTTCCCTTCACCAAGAAGTCCATTGACATCTGCTGCAATGAACACTCTGTCACACTTGGGTACAGTCATCACCACATCATACAAATGACTTCACATTTCTCTTTGTCATCTATCACACAACCAAGTTGTGTAGCAGATGAGCCCCCACCAATCTTGGGGCACACACCCCAGTACAACACCAAGGTACAGAGACCAACATGCTGGAGGTGAATGGCACACATACAATGGACATGCAGCTTGCAGGTAAGGGCCCAGTGGAGATTGTTACACTAATGTATCAGACATACTTGTATCTGTATTGCATCTACATCCATGTGTCAGGTTCATTTGCAGTTGTGGATGGGGTTTTCTAATGTACAGAGGTGCACATCTATTGTGAGGACAGAATATTGTGTATTATTGGTGTTTGTACTGTAAATGTGCAGACATGCTGCAACCATCCTGCACCAAGCTCATATGTGAGTCTGCTGATAATACCTCTCTCTCACAACTACCTAGGACCCTCTGATCTGCATATGGGACAGCAGCCTGAAGCTGGTGAGTATGACATTGTTCTATTGTGGCCTGGCAATATCCCAGGCATGTTGAAGGGCATGCAATCTACCATGCACACAACTATCATTAATAGCCATATTGCTTTATGTGCATGTTCACTTGTGGTGGAGTTAACTGCATTGCATCACAATGGTCACCACTGGAGCCTATCTGAGGTGAATTCAACATTCCTGTAGCATACCTCACAACTTGTCAGTGTAAGACATCTGGACAGAGGCCAGCAAAATGGGCTGGACAAACGGATTAAGGAAGGGACATGTGTGATACATGACTAGTATACAGTGTATACAAGTTGTGTACACACCCCTGTTAAGATGCAAGGTGTTTCTGATACATACAAATTGAGACCACAATATGTCAGTCACCACCTCTTCCAACTTATAATGTGATTCATAACAGGAACAGTTCACTTGTAAAACCAAGCATCTGGACTCATGTATTGCACCTACAAGGCTGGTCACCTGAGAGGGTGGTAGACATTGTATCAGCATGATGTTTCAGTCAGGTATGATACCTGTTGCTGCCATATGTGCCAGTACACTCACTGTGGCTTATTTGGCTACAATATCACATGCATGGGCATTGTTAAGACACAAAGACCACTTCCAAACATGTATAGGTTGCAAACATCTTGATTTTCCAGATGCATCTGTACAGAGGGCTGTACAATGGTTTAACTTGCTGAATGTGAAGCAGATGCTGTTACCACACTATATAAAGTAATGGCAATGGGAGGTGGTCATCACCCATATATGGTACACACATCAAAATAGTATAAGCCACACAAGATATGATCCTCACACACACACAAAAACAGTTGCAAGCATTGCGATGAACACTCCTGCCTAGCTAGTTATTTCTACTTTAGTGCTACTCAGTTATCAGACACTCCACAGAGCCTATACATTTTCACCTAGTCCAAAGGTACTTCTTAGGTGGATGACATCAACAGGACTACTAAATTGGAGCAAGACAAAGGGTAAAGTGTGATACAGAAGTTGAAAATGGTATAAGGCATACACTACATGATTCTCACACAAACACAAAAAGTTGCCTGCATTGGGATTAGAACTCCTGTCTAACTAGTTATGTCTACTATAGTGCTACACAGTTATCAGGCATGCCACAGAGATTATACATTTTTACCTACTCCAAAGGTACTTCTAAGGTGGATGACACTAGTATGCTCAGCAAACTCCCCATCAGATCTACATTCTCTAACTCAGAATGTATTTAATATAGTTGAAACATGGTTCACAAAATGTTGCCTCCTTCTCAATGCTAAAAAAACTAAGCTCCTTCTCTTTACACCCACCAGTAAGTCCTCCCCCCATAGATTTCACTGTCATCTCCAATAATGGCACAATTATATTCCCCAACTCTACCACTAAATTGTTAGGAATTACTATTGACAATAACTTTGCATTTGACAGCCACATAAATAACACCATAAAAACTGTCAACAGAAAAATAGGCTCCTTATATAGAATTAAACCTTTCCTAACGCCAATAGCCAGAACTAAGATTGCACACTCCCATTTAATTTCAACTCTTCTGTACGTCTCACCCATATATACTAATCTAAAGAAAAATGATCTTATCAAACTAATTCCTATAATAACATCTCCAGATTTGCCACCGGCAATCCCTTTAGAACTCACCACTGTCTGAATCTAATGCAGCTAGGCTGGCTTGAATTTCAAAACCAACTGAAAGTCTTCAAAATCACCATTGCCCACAAGATATGTTATCAACCTAACAGCACTCCTATACTCTCCAATCTCATAATCCCCTACAACAATGTAAATTCTCTACGCTCTTCCAGCAAACTTCTTGCTAGCATAAGCAAGTCTAACAACATGGCTGGAGTTTCTCTGTTTTCCAACTCTGTGGGAAAAAACTGGAACCTACTGCCTAATGAACTAACTTTACTTTCTTCACTGCCTCTCTTTAAACAAAACCTCAAAAGACACCTCAAAACACACTGGTTATGCCCCTGCAGCAACCCTGATTAACCTTCTGCTTCACTACTGATATTTCTCCTCTTGAACCACAACTTTAATTCACATTCCCTGGAAGCAGGACTGTAACTGCTGAACAAACAAAATTCAACATACTGGTGTAATATATCCTGCTTGATGCTCTGAAGGTCTCTATCCTGTTTGATGCTCTGATAGTCCACATAAGTCACACTGTATAATAAATTATCCTGTACATATTGCCACCTTTACTATTGTAAATACCTACTTTATTTTATTATTACTTATGGTATTTTTTAGTATTCTTATTACTTCCTGTATTTTTAGTAATCTTTTTATTGAAATCCTTTCATTTACTATGTAATAATATTGATTTTTAATTTTTAATTTCAGTTTTTATTTGTTGCTACTGGAGCTTTTCTCCACGGGCCTCTACTGAAAATGGAAATATATCCAGTTGGACTAGCCCAGTTAACAAATTTAAAATAAAAATAAAATAAAAAATAAAACAGGACTACTAAATTGGAGTGAAGGGATGTGTAAAGGGTAGTATAGAAGTCGAAAATGGTATAACACATGCACTCTACATGATTCTCACACAAACACACACTCACACAAAAATAGTTGCCAGTATTGGGATTAGAACTCCTGCCTCGCTAGTCATGTCTACTATAGTGCTATGCAGTTTTTAGAATTGCCACAGAGGTTATACATTTTTATCTCGTTCAAAGGTACTTCTAAGGTGAATGACATCAACAGGACTACTAAATTGGAGTGAGGGGAAGTGTAAAGGGCAGTACAGAAGTAAAAAATGGTATAATCCACACACTACATGATTCACTCAAAAACACACGCTCACGCCCAAACAGTTGCCAGTAGTAAGATTAGAATTCCAGCTTATCTAGTTATTTCTACTATAGTACTATGCAGTTATCAGACACAGCACAGGGATTATACATTTTCACCTAGTTCAAAGGTACATCTAAGGTGGATGACATCAACAGGACTACTAAATTGGGGTGAGGGGAAGTGTGAAGGGAAGTACACAATTCAAAAATGGTATAAGGCAAAGAGTACATGATTCTCACACACTTGCCAGTATTGGGATTAGAATTCCTGCCTATCTTGTTATGTCTACTACAGTGTTATACAGTTACCCACATGGTACAGAGCTTACTGAGCTTTCAAATGGTCAAAGCTTCCGATAACTGCACAGCTGAGGTAAAGTATTACAGGAGGCAGAAAGTATGCCTTTAGTTTCACCCTTACATCATGCTAGTTCTTTCTGTCTTGCACTTCATATAGCATTATAGCTTGGCACTTCACTAGGTTATTGTATAAATAAGTGTGGCACACCTGGTAGCCATTAGCAGTACTCATTCATCACAGAATTAGACCCAGTACTTACTAGTTATGCCCACCCCTCCTGGCATGATTGAAGTGCAGTTTTCTGTGCTTTCACCCATTAACATGGTGCATTTGTCCATTCTAAGGCACTGTTGCAATTGCCTCATGTACACAGACAACCCTCTCCTCTAAACTCCAAACACTCAAACCTGTGAGAATTACCCATATATCACGCAATGTAGACATATGCACTCTCCAGCAAAGACTGGACTAGCAGGTCAAGAGGATAAGATCAACACCTGCACCACACCATGTGGAACACATAGCTCACCATGAAACCCACTTTGACAGTCATGACATACACTGAAAAGCCACACACCCACCTTCACAGAGGTGCTCAATGGACATTTACCCAAACAGCACAGACAAGCAAGGCAGACACCCACTCAGACACCACAACATGGCACATGCCAAAGGACACATATTTCACCTACACAGTGTGCCCCTTAACCTATGCTTTTAAGGCTAACCACCTTGCACAATACAGTGATCATGGGTAACACAGTTCTGAGGCACACACATATCCCAATCACTAACTTGAATATGGAGCATGTAACAGCCAAATATCTATTACATGCTAGCATCCAACACATGACACAGCCAGTCAAGGCACTCCAAAACAACTACAAGTATCACTCTGTATCCATATGGGTGTGAATGACCTGAGACACACCTTCCTAGACTACATCACAAAAGACATGGTTGAACTCTCTGATTATGTGGTCCAGGCAGGTGTGACAGTAGCCCTGAGCAGTATACTGCCATCATCCAGAATGATGCTGCAGTACTATCAACAGATGATTGACTGCAACATTGGCTTACATATTTTGAGTCATTCTCAGGGGACCTAGTAGCTCTCTGCTTGGGATAACATGATTGACAGACCTCAGTGACTTGCCACAGATGTCATACATCTGTCAGTCCTGGGTTTCCAGGTACTGGCTAAGTGTCTTGCCACCCCTATAATGCCTCATTAGGCAGTGTTCCAAATGTAATTAGTACCATAACAGCTAGACATGTATGCAATCTGAGGTCATTCTGCTCAACAGTAGACATCTGTCAGGATTCAGTCACTCAAAGCACTCTTCAGAGTGGAGGACATTAATATTTCTGCTGTAATGGAGAGGTGGTTCACAGCAGCAAACAGTAGTCCTGCAGTAACGGGCTATAATGCATTCCACAGCTGTCAGCCCCCAAACATGGACCACACCAAACCTCCACAAGTGGTGTTGTCTGCATATTCATTATGGATAGGAACACCTCCAGACTTGTTCCCAGCATAATGCATCGGAGATACTTCTGGTACAACTGCCTTGGGATAATAATGCAATCCAGACCATAGCCTACTATTGGTCCACATGTATGTCCCTAGACTGTCAATGCACATTCCTCAACACCCTGCCATCAATGAAGGTCCAGCACCACACTGACATAGTAGGAGACTTCAACTACCCCTCCATGACCTGGGGAAAGTAACCAAGTGCCAGTACATGGGCCCAACACTTCCTGGAATTCATCATTTCCAATGCCCTGGACCAGCTCATACTGAACCCCTGTAGAGGATGCAACAACCTTGACCTGTGTTGACTACTTAAATATGGAACTGTTGCCCATCCACAGTTGTCAATCCCTACCAGGTGAGATCCACACAGGTTGTAATCAACATGGAACTTAACATGTCAACCACACACCTCCGAAGGTAACCATCTTGCAAAACCTCTCCAAAGCTGATTTGCAGGCATAAAAACAGAGGTGGATAACATCACTGCACCCATGGCAACGGGAAATAGCTGCATGACTGTGGAATCATACACATAGGCACTGAACAAACAGGTATATGAATGCATGGTACTAGCCATAGCCAACAGAACCCAGGCACAAACACTGCGAGACAATGTGATGGCCCCCTGCCATTACTAAAGTGTACAACAGAAGGAGGAATCTGTTGCAAAAAAGGTGGTGTTCCATGACTGTTGAACCCCCTTATTAGCCTCAAACACAACTTGGGATCCCTCATGAAATCCCCTACAGGCATCTATGAAGGCAGAAATGCAGCCTACACTGACGACAATCACAAAAGCCTTTGATAGTTACATCAACAACCTCTACAGCATTAAACAAAAGTGCTGTGAGTTACTCCTCAATGCTAATTCCTATCCTGAGACAACAGATATTGGCCTCAGTCTTGGCAACATTCAGTGCCAGCTTTAACCCTGTCTCCCCTGACAAGTGTACAATCACAATGGTAGATGAATGGCAGGCACCCAGCAGTACTGCAAGCCAGGTTAGAACTGCATTATCCACAGGCAAGAATACAGTTTCCATGGGACACCAACATATCCATGGCTGTGTTCTACATGACATACAAAGTGACCTTGGACCAAATTGTAAGCAGGGGTGCTCAGAGGAGAATGGCTGCCTGTCCAGCCCATGTTGAGAATGCCACTGCTGCAGTAACCAGGTGCATGTTTCGGTCTGTAATGGATGCACAGGCACGTAATGAATATAGCACCAGACAAATGCACAGGCTGGTTAAAAAACATCTTCCTGGTACACGTGACAATTTTTGTGAACTCATTGGGGTCCTGCATGAGGGCAATGAGATTGCTGAAAGACAGTGGGGTCAGGTTGTGGCACTCCTCCCCCATGGAGTATCAAGTATGTGCTTGAATGTTTGGTAGAAGGAAGGCAGCAGCCATGTGGAGGTAGCTCAGCACCATGATCAGCTGGGCATGCACATGGCCATGCACCATCATGCTCCCTTATGGGCAGTTACAACAGCAATATTGAAAGTAGTGTGATGTCCATGCCAAGATGTGGCAGGCCATTGGCACATGTTCCTGGCCAGTCCCAACAGGGACACTGATCCAGCGGACAACAATCACCATCAGGAGGCAGTACTATGTCCCGCCTTGTCCCTGGTGGTGCCCTTGATACCCCTGGCAGGTCTGGCTCCTGTGTCCATGGACAGAAATGATGAACTACACAACCTGCCATGTACTGGCCACAGCTGTCCAAAATACATCAGTGTAGGGCAGCCACATGGTGTGTCTGTGTGTATGCAGACACACACACACACACACACACACACACACACACACACACACACACACACATATCACAATCAGTAAAAGGTCACCTTCACATACATGCACCACACCTGCACAAGCCATGCCATTCCCACACCCCAAACACACACCCATACTGTCAACCAAATTACACAGCCTCTGGAAAAACTGCACCACACCCTGTGCATATGATGAAACCTGGGCCAGATCCTGCCATCAAAACCATTGATGCAGGGACATGCATATATGGGTCTGATGCAGAGGCTGAACTTACTAAATTGTAGATATGTAATGCTGTGTAAGTTGCCATCATCTGGCATTTGTAAGTGGTGCACATCATAGTGTGTGTACAGTGTTAGCCATAATTCATTATTGCTATTATTAATGCTGAGTGAATGTGTTCTCACATGCTGTATCTGGTTTCTGTCCTAGATGTCTGTGTGCCACCAGGATGTGGCCCTGCAGCAAGACCAAGGGGTATGGCAGTGTGGTAACACATCAACCATGTCATAGGCAGGGTACAGCTGTATCTGCATGGATTTCCCAGTTATGTAACACAGAGATTGCATATAGCTCACAGATTATAGGGCTGAGGGTTATACATAGGTATATGTTAATTTGCATCTGCTGTAGAGAGGAGAATGGTACGTGCTGTGATTTGGACACACCTATGATTGCTAATAACCACAGCCACAGGGGATATTCAACAGCCAAACACACTGAGATTACTATTCACATACATGCACACACACACACACACACACACACACACACACACACACACACACACACACACACACACACACACACACACACACACACAAAATTGCCAGTACTGAGATCCATGGGTTCATTGCTTCATAGGTGTGTAGTAGGTGAATGGGCCTGAAGGCTCTACAAGGCTATACCAAGGGAATATCCTGGCATCAGGCCACACGACAATCGTCCCCAGTGTGGCTCATGAGTATAGTAATTTGAGTGGTCCCCAGGGGTGAGTATTGCATTCCCCATCCACTCATTCAGATTTCTATTGTGGGTGGCCGGTGATGTGCACTGTTTCACATGTATGTGATTTATATTCCATAACATGGACAGTGTCTGGGTTGTGAGCCTGTCCCACAAGCATATCCTTTGAAGTGTGAAAGTGTGCTTGAGGTCTCTGGGCCATGTTGTGTGGACAGATTGGTATCTTCAGATGTAGCATTCCTGACCTAGTTTGGAGAGACATGGCTGTTTAACTGAGGTAGTGATTGCACCTACAGAGACAGTATGATACGCGGATTCATTGGAGTTATTGAAGTCTGTCCATACAGGGCATGGTATTCTCTTTGTGGGGTACATTTGCAGACGCTACATTTGTTACAGGTGTCCAGTGAGTACACGGCAAAAGGGCCACTGTACACATTGGGCTACTGAGGGAAGGGTAAATGGTGACCATGTCCTTTTACTTGCTGGATAGCACATACGTAGTCAGGAAATGTAACACATCAAAGTACTTACTGACGTCAGTGGCACTGTTGTGGCCAACAGACAGCTGACTGTCAACTTGTGTTCCCCATTCTGTTATAACAATGTCACCGTTCAGTGGACTACCACCAATGTATTACTTCATGTGAGCCATGGTGTTCCCAAAGGTAAAGGCGGCACATCTCTTGGCATTTTTGTAATGTCCAAGGATCTGACAGCAGTCATAGGTGTCAGAGTGGCCTTTGTGCATGATGTCAACATCACATGGATTGGAAATGCTACCACCCACCTTACTATTGTATGCAAACATTTTCAGCCAGGATGCCTTTGTGTTCTCCTGCACCTCAAAAGGGTAGATCCCAAACATGAGAGGACATGGGTCCATACCCTGTGTGACACTAGCCATGTTTGGTAATCGGTTTGACATGGAGTCCACTGCAATCACACTGTAGGTACTATCTGTGAGGCAGTTTGCAAGAGAACTACTGATATAGTAGTTGATGCCTAGCCAAGTGTGTTTGTGTATGATTCCTGGGTGGAGAGTGGTCTGTGAGTATTAGAAGGGTTGCCTGTATTGTTAACTATTCCATACTGTCACATAGTCATTGCACATGGCACTACACATTTAGGGTTGTAGATTGTCTACACCGACTTCTATGGTGTTTGACAACTGTTTTCTTTGTAATGTGGACATTGGGACATATACTAGGTCATCAGTATAATACTTTAGCAAAACTCACCCCCAGTGGATCCTGTTATTACATAATCACACCAACACCCACACAGGATACTGATGATAGAGACACACACACTGGCTAGTACTGAGTTTTGAACTCCTATCTATCTGTGCATTGCTACTACAGTGTTACACATTTATCGCATGCACCATGGAGCTTATAGGATGGATGTTGTCCCAAGGTACTTCTAAGGTGAGGGACATCACCAGCCCTTGTAAATAATGGCATTGGGTAATGTTGTGGGTGAGAGATTTCATAAAATACTTTACCATACACACACATTTACCGGGAGTGAATTTTGAACCTCTATATAACTATGGTTTTAGACCTTTATGTTACACATTTAACGCATGCCCCACTGAGCTAACATGATTTAGGGTTGCCAACAGGTACTTCTAATGGGAATGATATCTGCAGGACTGCTAAAGTAGGGCACTGAGAAGTGTACTGGGTGCAAATAGGGCCAAAATCTTTATGTCTATATATATATATATATATATATATATATATATATATATATATATATATATATATATATATATATATATATATATATATATATATATATATACACACACACACACACACACACACACACACACACACACACACACACACACACACACACACACACACACACACACACATGCCACAAGCAATTTCCAGGAATGGGATTCAAATCCCTACCTATGTAGCCATTGCTATTACATTGTTATGTATTTATCACACAAGCCACGGAGCTTACGGGTAGAACAGCATCCAAACATACCTGTAAGGTGAGTGACATCAGCAGCCATTGTAAAGTATTGCACTTTGAATTGTACTGGCTGTGTATGGACACAAAACACTTTAACCTCCAGATATTCACACACATGCATGCAAACAGACACACTTTTTTAATTGCCAGAACTTAGCATAAAATTCCTACGTAAGTACTGTTTTGCACTACAGTATCACACAGTTGTCATGAGCACCATAGAGCTTATCTGTTGGAGAGCTGTCCAAAGGTATCTTTGATGGTGAGTGACATCAGTAGCAATGCTATAGGAGGGGTAAGGAAAGTGTAGTGAATGAGAATGGCCTCAAAATCATGTTTCTACAAAGACACACACACTCTATCACACAATCACACACATTTTTACTGTTGCCAGGTCTGGGATTAGAACTCCTACTTATCTAGTTTACTACACTATAGCATTATACAGTTATCATGAGCGCCACAGAGCTTATAGGGTTACAAGCTGCTCAAAGGGTTATTTCAAGGTGACTGACATCAGCAGGAGTTCTAAAGTAGGGCACTGGGAAGTGTAATGAGTGTGAATGACCTCAAAATCATTCATCTAGAAACACACACACCCTCACACACAAACACACACATTTTCACAATTGCCAGGACTGGGATTACAATGCCTACCTAACTAGTTTGCTACACTATAGTATTACACAATTATCGCAAGCACCTTGGAGCTTATAGGGCTGCAAGCTGCCCAAAAGGTTATTTCAAGTTAGCTGATATCAGTAAGGGTGCTAAAGCAGGGCAATGGGAAGTGTAATGAGTGCAAATGGCGTCAAAGACATTCTTGTAAAAACACACACACTTTCCCAATTGCCAGGACCAGGATTAGAACTCCTACTTAACTAGTTTGCTACACTATAGCATTTTGTAGTTATCGCAAGCACCATGGAGATTATAGGGCTACAAGCTCCCCAAAGGGTTATTTCAGCAGGGGTGCTAAAGTAGGGTAATGGGAAGTGTAATGAGTATGAATGGCCTCAAACTCATTCATCTAGAAACACACACACACTCACAAGCAACTTTACATTTGACAGGACTGAGATGACAAGCGTTACTTGAATACTTATTTGTACTGTAGTGTTACACAGTTATTACAAGCACCACAGAGACTATAGGGCTCAGGGCTAACAAAAGGAATTTCTACAGTGAATGATATCAGCACATCATGTGATATAGGCCAATGGAATGTGTACTATGTGGGTAAGGCCTCATAATGGGATTCTCTCTGTCAATGTCTGTCTCTCTCTTTCCCATATCTCTGTGTGTGCATGTTTGACATATTATATTATATTATGTTGGATTTAGATATGTGTAAGTATTCCTATCCAGTGTGTTTGTGTGTGTGTGTGTGTGTGTGTGTGTGTGTGTGTGTGTGTGTGTGTGTGTGTGTGTGTGTGTGTGTGTGTGTGTGTGTGTGTGTGTGAAGTATAAATGGTGTACAATTTGGTGTGTGTGCACAGACATCTTCGAATAACAGATATCTATAGTACACTGTGTTGTTAGACATGGGCTTCATTTCACTAAGTGTAGAAGCTTGCCCAGTATGACCTTCTACATTGAGTGTGTCAATCCATTCCAGGAAGGGTTGCACTCCAGTCCTGTTTTTTTGTGCTAGAGCTACACCTCGCAACCTCTTTCTGCAGGATATATGTAGATAGGGTACCAATATGGAGACACAATGGGCGTAACATATGGGGGATACTGTAACTATTGCTGTCTGTGCTGCTTGTGTAACATAGTTGGTTGTAGCATAGATTTTCTGACATATGTACTGTTTTATACTGTGCTGTATCGTGTCATGAAGTACTGACAGATATCATTCTTTGCTCACAGTTATTTACCAGGAAAATACAAGATGAATGAAACTGAGACCAATATTCTGAGGCATAGACTACACATTCTGGCAAACTCCTGCCATTGTGGAGGGGTAGCTACAGACACTAGACTGCTGTCTCTGTGTAAATGGTCCAGCACCTTGGTAGTATGCTGGTTGGGGATCCCCTTCTAGTGCTTTTCTCAACTTAACAGAATGGCCATATCCTGCTGGGGCCATACCTCTCAGTTGTACAGATACACCCAGGTTATCCAGAAGCAGGACTCATATATCTGGTCAGTTTACCTTCACATTGTGGTTTACAAACAGTTTTGTGGCTATTCATTCATGGGTTTGCAGTCAGGGGGTAGTATGGGCAGACAATAGAATTTCAGACTTCACACACTACATGACAGCCATACTTCTACACCCCCATATGTTATTCTCTCCTCTTCTTAACATTATGAAAGCAATATCTCAGAGGTATCCCTATATTTTGGCCTTTATCCCAGAATTTATGGCATGGTCCATAGTTCTTGCAGTAGGACATGGGGAGGCATGCTACTGGCATTTGTCAGTGTGGCCTTGCATTTGTTTTCTGTTTACTGTGCTAGGTTGTTAGTTAGGACCCCCTGACATTCCGTACATTGGCACTATGGGTGAGGCATGGGCCTTTGCCAGAGGACTGTAGGCCATTTGAGAGTGCTGCAGGACATCTGTAGCAGGCCAATGCAGTTCTGTCACTCATACGTTTCCAGGCTACAAGCCAGTGGATTACCCTGGGGTGACAGTGGTAAGTGGTCAAGGTGTTCCTGTCAATCCTTCCTGTTCATACTGATCCACAAGTCTGGATGTGGTCAGGTTGCTGCTGGCAGCTAGGGACACACCTGCATTGGACACCTATTCAGCATGCAGCATCATGTATGCATTCCCATACAGAGATGGTGTCATGCTGTACTCATTCCCTACAGCAAGGATATGACCTGTGATAAACCTGTGGCTGATAGTGGGATGAGCTGATTGTATGTGTGATTTGGGAGCTACTGGCACCTGACTCACAGATATACCTGGGATATTCCCCTTATGGTGCCTTGTGTGTGAACATGGGCAGCCTGTCATTACTTTATAACTGTGCCTTGTGGTCTGCCAGTTATTGGCCAGACTACTAGTATTCCATACTAGAGGGACAAATAATGTGATGCTAACCTCTATGTATAACTCCAAAGTTGTGTGCAGTTGACAGTTATTTTACATGCACTCTGAGTAGGGTACTTCCACCGGTGTACTGTGTCTATGTCTGGAATCCCATTCATGGTTTGTCCAGCTTTCCGATGGTGACAGATATTGACATCTGGACAGTGAGTATGTACAACTGCTGACATGGGTGTAGATGAGAAGCAGTGTGGTTCGCACTGCAGCTGTTGGAACATGGCCCTGTTGACCACAGTACTGTACCGAGGCCACTGAGACACAACCATGCAGGCCTACATGTTGACCACAGTACTGTACTTAGGCTACTGAGACACAATCATCCAGGCCTACACGCTGACCACAGTATTGTACCGAGGCCACTGAGACACAACCATTTGGGCTTACATGCTGACCACAGGATTGTACCTAGGCCACTGAGACACAACCATCCAGGCCTACATGCTGACCACAGTACTGTACCTCGGCCACTGAGACACAACCATCCAAGTCTACATGCTGACCACAGTACTGTACCTAGGCCAGAGAGACACAACCATCCAGGCTTACATGTTGACCACAGTACTGTCCCTAGGCCACTGAGACACAACCATCCTAGCCTACATGCTGACCACAGTATTGTTCCTAAGCCACTGAGATGCAACTATCCAGACCTACATGCTGACCACAGTACTGTACCTAGGCCACTGAGACACAACTATCCAAGCCTACATGCTGACTACAGTACTGTACCTAGGCCAGTGAGACACTGCCATCCAGGTCTACATGCTGAACACAGTACTGTACCTAGGCCACTGAGACACAGCCATCCAGGCCTACATGCTGACCACAGTACTGTGCCTAGGCCACTGAGACACAACCATCCAGGTCTACATGCTGACCACAGTACTGTACGTAGGCCACTGAGACACAAACATCCAGGCTTACATGCTGACCACAGTACTGTACCTAGGCCACTGAGCCACAACCATCCAGGCTTACATGCTGACCACAGTACTGTGCCTAGGCCACTGAGACACAGCCATCCAGGCCTACATGCTGACCACAGTACTGTACCGAGGCCACTGAGACACAACCATTTGGGCCTACATGCTGACCACAGGACTGTACCTAGGCCAATGAGACACAACCATCCAGACCTACATGCTGACCACAGTACTGTACTTAGGCTACTGAGACACAATCGTCCAGTCCTACATGCTGACCACAGTACTGTACCGATGCCACTGAGACACAACCATTTGGGCCTACATGCTGACCACAGGACTGTAACTAGGCCACTGAGATACAACCATCCAGGCCTACATGCTGACCACAGTACTGTACCTAGGCCACTGAGACACAACCATCCAGGCCTACATGCTGACCACAGTACTGTACCTAGGCCACTGAGACACAACTATCCAGGCCTACATGCTGGCCACAGTACTGTACATAGGCCAGTGAGACACAACCATCCAGGCCTACATGCTGACCACAGTACTGTCCCTAGGCCACGAGGCCTACATGCTGACCATAGTACTGTGCCTAGGCCACTGAGACACAACCATCAAGGCTTCCATGCTGACCACAGCACTGTGCTTAGGCCACTGATGCACATTTTGACATCTGGACAGTGAGTGTGTACAACTGCTGACATGGGTGTAGTTGAGAAGCAGTGTGGTTGGCACTGCAGTTGTTGGAACATGGCCTTGTTGACCACAGTACTGTACCGAGGCCACTGAGACACAATGATCCATACCTACATGATGACCACAGGACTGTACCTAGGCCACTGAGACACAACCATCCAGGCCTATATGCTGACCACAGTAATGTACCTAGGCCACTGAGACACAACCAACCAGGCCTACATGCTGACCACAGTACTGTACCTAGGCCACTGAGACACAACCATCCAAGCCTACATGCTGACCACAGTACTGTACCTAGGCCAGTGAGACACAACCATCCAGGCCTACATGCTGACCACAGTACTGTCCCTAGGCCACTGAGATACAACCATCCAGGCCTACATGCTGACCACAGTACTGTACCTAAGCCACTGAGACACAACCATCCAGGCCTACATGCTGACCACAGTACTGTACCTAGGCCAGTGAGACACAACCATCCAGGTCTACATGCTGACCACAGTACTGTACCTAGGCCACTGAGACACAGCCATCCAGGCCTACATGCTGACCAAAGTACTGTGCCTAGGCCACTGAGACACAACCATCCAGGTCTACATGCTGACCACAGTACTGCACCTAGGCCACTGAGACACAACCATCCAGGCTTACATGCTGACCACAGTACTGTGCCTAGACCACTGAGACACAACCATACAGGCCTGCATGCTGACCACAGTACTGTACCTAGGCCACTGAGAGACAGCCATCCAGGCCTACATGCTGACCACAGTACTGTACCTAGGCCACTGAGACACAACCATCCAGGCCTACATTTTGACCACAGTACTGTACCTAGGCCACTGAGACACAACCATCCAGGCCTACATGCTGATGACAGTACTGTACCTAGGCCAGTGAGACACAACCATTCAGGTCTACATGCTGACCACAGTACTGTACCTAGGCCATTGAGACAGTCATCCAGACCTACATACTGACCACAGTACTGTACCTAGGCCACTGATATACAACCTTCCAGGCCTATATGCTGACTACCTCCAGGTAATATTAAACACACAACAAACTTACCACACTGACCCCTGCATATTGTACACATGCAACAATATATCATGTAGATTGGGACAGCTCTGGCAATCTGTGCTCCAGTGATATTACTCCTCATACTTACATGTTACTGCATCTCTACATGGGATTGTGGGGTGGGGTGCACACCTGAAGACTTTAAACATTTGCAATGACTGTACTTGTATTTCAGTTACTCTGTTGGCTTCCATTTCATATTGTATTTTGACCTATCATGCAGAAAGGAAGCATATCAGTAGAGTGCTCATATTAGATGTTAATGGCATAAATTTCAGTTTCAGACTTCTTACCCTTCAGAACTAAAATGCAACTGCCAGACCTGTAAATGGTCCAGCACCTTGGTAGTATGTCTGTGTGGGTCTGGAGGGGGGCTGTTCACCATTACCATCATTTAGAGGCCTTAGCCCAGCCTTTCTTTATGGTCATCTACACCTGTCCTACTGGGTGAGTCTGGTGGTGGGTATTTGACTCTCATTGACATCCGTGTGTGTGACGTATGGACACCCACAGTTATTTGCGCCACCACATGTACTGCAGTGGGAGTTTTCTCCTTGTGTATTACTGCCTAGTATGTTGACCCCAGTATTTGTTATGGATTTCCTGCTGTCCCATATAGCTGTCAGCTGTCTGCTGCTATCCCATGCAGACACCCAATTCCCTTGTATGCTTGCATTCATGCCATACATAGAACTATCAGAACATACTACTCCAGTTACTAATTGATAGGAAGGGTGACTTAACTTGTTGCTGGGCCAGTATTGAGGATGGTGCTGGAGGGCTGACTATGTCGGATGCATGCAGTACACTCCCTATACATGGTAAAGTACAGGTAGTGTCATGTTTGGCATCCATTTTACTGTATGTGCGAGTCAGAGAGAGCTATCAGTCCCTGGGTCCCTACAGTGTCAGTGTGTGTGCTATGCGTTGCCTCTTTGCCAAGGCCAGGTCATACTGGGCATGCCTCCATCTGCCTACAGGGGCAGGCTCAGGATATTCCTCCTCCAAGTCCCTCTGTGCCTGTGAAGGCCTTGGCAATGGTGGGGGGCTGTGTGGCCATTCCCCATTTTGTTCCTGCTGCAGCTGTTTCTGCAGGAACATATTGTGTAGCATGGCACATACTATGACCATGTGTGCACATGTGGCTCGAGAGTACTGCAAGGTTCCACTGGATATGTCAAGGCAGTGGAACCGTGAATTGAGCATCCCAAAAACATGATCTACAATGATCCTGGTTTGTGTGTGTGCCTCATTATGGCATTCTTGTGTGGGTGTGGGTGCATTTCTGATGGGTGTCATCATCCACGGCTCCAGAGCATAGACAGCATCCCCCAATAAATGGCCATACGGGCTGTCCCCCCTGGCAAACCACTGATACAGCTGTGAGGAATGCCAGATGTGGGAGTCGTGATAGCTTCCAGGGCAACCAGCACACACATTCATGATAATGCCTTGGACATTGCACACAACCTGGCAGTTGATGGAATGGAACCCCTTGCAGTTTATGTAGACGCTACCCTGGTCACCAGGTGGTGCTTTGATGTGGATGTATGTGCAGTCTTTGGCACCCAGAACCTCCTGGTAGTCTGCTACATGGTGGAAGAGAAGCATATTGCGGTTCCTCTCCTCATGGGTGGTGGGAAATTTAATGTGCTCTTCGGCATGTGGTCACATGGCATCCAGGAACAGGTGGAGTATCCTGGATGCAGATGCCTATGAGACCCTCATGATATCCCCTGTTGGTCTTTGGAAAGTACCTGTAGCTAGTATTCTTAGAGCAACACATACCTTGGTATCCACTGGGATGGGTTCCCCTCTGTTTGCTCTGGATGTGAGGCAGGCCAGCACAGCTCCACAGTTTGCTGCAGTATGTCCCTGTCCACCCTGTAGCACTCTACTATCTCCAGATCATGTACCCCCTGGTAGGTTACCCTGGGCCTGAACACTCTTCTCCTCCTCCTCATAAGTCTGGGGTGGTTGTCAGGATTGTCCTCTTCACCACCCTCAGCCTCTTCCACATACTGATGTATGAGAGCGACAGCAGCCCCTAACATTTTGTTAGTTTTGTCAGGTAAAATTTCCCCATCTGTGTACACCAGTGGTGTAGAGTTTGCAAAAACCAGACAGAAATGTGTTTGCGTTATTTATAGTGATGTGCTGCAGCTGCTGCCTGTGTGAATGGCTGAGTATGATACATTCCACCTGCCAGCCCTACTATTTGTATTTGAATGCCTCTATTCTGCTATATCCTTTTTTTTCTTGTTCCACTTGCCATTTGCTGTATTTTTTATTATTTTTGCGGTTTAAATCCCGAAGCGCACAGTGGAAACTCATTTAGGCAAGGTAAACAAGGCTATATAGTGCCGGACACACCCCCTTGCTTACATAAACACAGTGCTGCCATTTCTTTTTTTTTAAGTCCCAGTGCATGCATGCAAACCCGTTTAGCTAAGTTAAACAGGTTTTAGCAGAAATGTCCCTTCCTGGCTGTGAACACGCTCTTCATTTCATGGTGTAAGACATTTCAGCCTCAGACACACACCCTCGCTTAGCTGTGCTGAGATAAGTGCAAACCCGGGCAACAGACCTCCAATGTGCTTGCAGCAAGCATTACATACCTCTTTTTCATGTTATTTGCTCCTCCTGCCTACACGATCCTGTTCTAGCACCTACATGGTTAGGTGCAGGTTTTGGACTTAGAATATTTTGTGATTCAGTAAACTTCCCCTCATTTGCATACCCCATTGCCTTACCCCATAGATACTGCATGACATGGAGCCTTTCCCCTTGACAGCCACTGTCCCCTGGTATTGTTTTGATTCTGCATGCCATAGACTATAATGGAAAAATGTAGATTTTCTTTAAACTTGGGTTTTCACATTTTTTTTTATTTTCGGCATTATTGTGTTTGAGCACCACTGCTCTATACCTAAATGGCTGAGATCGGCCACAAAAAAAAAGTTATTTTATATTAATTTAAACATGTATTCATGCCAATGGCCATATATTTGGCCATTGGCATGCCTAGAGATGTGAATACTTGCTTCATTTGTGCTGTCATGCCTTCATTTTCTTTTTTGCAGAAATGTGTTCAGTTAGTAACTGAACAAATTTCAGCACTGACACTGTTCCTGCACGGAGACATGGCAGCTTCCTGAATCACTAATTCACTTCATTTGCATGGTTTTCACCAGCAAATGAGGTGATTAGCATGCCACATGGTCTTCCATGCAGAAACAGTGTAGACAGGCTCATGCACATTGGATCAGCTGTTTGCTGAATCTCTCGGCATACGAACTCCATGCAGGAGCTGCTGCACTGTTCCTGGATGGTGTTTTAGCCTTCATGAATCCCGGGGCTTATCTTAGTATCAATGCATAAATGACACTAAAGTTTTAGACTCTCAGTTTCTTATAAAAGACCATGATTTGCATCCTCAAAACTGGTTAATTCTACAAAGTATCTTAACTTATTCTCAAGATTTATGCATAATACTTAAAAACTCATCTTATCAAGAAACACCAAAGATGATAACTCTCACGTGTGAAATTTTACATAACAGCTTCAATACAAATAACATTATTTTGAAATTATATAACATATTAATTGTTTATAAAACTAGTATAAATCAAAGTTACTGGAACTTTATGTTCAAAGGCTGTTCTTTTAATTTCGCACATGATGAAAAACAAAAATATTCTGTTATCCATCAAGCATACTTCATGGTCTCATTACTGGAGTATTTTTGCTTAGCAATATCTCCATATGGAATTTCTGACACCAGATAACATAGTTAAAATTAATAATAGCTCCAGGCATCCTGCTGGAGATGTACAGAACATACGAAAGCCGATTGGGCACATATTTTTTATGATTGTTCTAAATTAAAGGGTTATTGGGACAGCACAGAAGATTTTCTCAAAGCATTATTCACTGATTCCTTCTTATTGTCCCAAATCATTAGTTCTTTTCAATGTAAATGAATATTACTTTTTGAATAAGAGTAATTTGTATTTACTATGATCAGTACTTGCTATCGCCAGAAAATGATCACCAGAAGATGGAAAACTAGCTGCCCACCCACTGCTGAGGATTTGTTGTCTTCAGTGAAAGACCTGGCAATCAAAGAAACTAAGACCAAAGAACTTAGAATCTATCCAAAGACATTTGTTGATAATCCTTGGACAAAAGTTTTAGCACTTATTGAGATTTTACAAATGGACCATAACTCTTTCTGAATTGATACTTATACTAAAAAATGTGTATTTTAACTCTGCTCTACAGTTTTGCTTCAGGCCTATGCATATATTTTAAATTGTTTTTACTTTGTTAATAATTTGTCTTAGAATGAGAATACTGTCTGTCATTTATTGTCTTTTACCTTTCATGGAAAACTTAATAAAATATTTTGAAAAAAAAAGCATTTCACCCTTGATGCTGGTTGTGTATGTGAACTAGTGGCTTCCCTGTTACTGGCAGACTCTATTGGGATGGTTTAGGCTTCCCGCCATGAGTTCCCTTAGACCCATGTGCAGCACTCCCTTTCCTGTCCAGTGATGCCCTGCTTCCTAGGTATAGGTGTCCCTTTTTCCCCAAATCATCTCTGGTATTACATTCTCCATCTGCCAACCAGATTCTCATGTCCTCAGACAAAGTGATAAGGGCTTGTTCCCTCACCAAAAGGTATGTCAGCCCTTCAAAAGTGGTGACCTGACACCCACTCAACCACCTATGAAAATAAGTGCTTAACTCAGCAATACATTCACACACGCTTTCATCTGCTTTGTGCCTATGCTCAAGAAACTTTTTTCTATAAGCTTCAGGTGTTAACTTAAAGCATTCCAATAGACAATTTTTAACTGTATTATAATTTAAGCAATCAGCATCAGACAATTTAGAAACAGCAGTTACAGCTTTACCATGGAGTAAGGGGGTCAGGAACTGCACCCAGAGCCCTTGGTGAACATTACACTGGTTACAAACCCTTCCAAACATATCAATAAAACTAACAAAATTATCACCTAACTCTTCCCAGGGTCATGGAGGTAATGAGGAAGGGAATAACTGAACCGCAGAAGCAATAAAGGTCAGTAAATTCCACAATTTACAGAGAGTGATCCCTGGGGTGAATTTTCTATTTCCCATCCACTCATCAAGATTTCTCTTGCAGAGGGCCATTGAGGTGCTTTGTTTGACATGTATGGGAAGTCTATTCCATAGCATGGGCAGTCTCTGGGTTATGAACCTGTCCCTCAAGCTTGTTCTGTTGATTGTGGAAATGAGGTTGTGGTTTCTGGAGTGTGTGGTGTGGAGGGATTGGGATTTCTTTACATGTATCATTTCTAACAGAGCTGGGTCAGACACGGCATTGTAAGTCAAGTAGGTGATATGAGACAGAGAATAGTTGGAATTTTTTGAGTCTGTCCATATAGGACAGGTGTTTAAGGCCTAGGATCCTCTTTGTGAGGTACTTTTGTAGCCTCTCCAGTTATTGCAGGTGTCTAGTGAGGTACATGCCAAATGGGGCATTGTATTTGATGATTGACCTAATGAGGGAAGAATAGAGGGAGACAATGACCTCTTTCTTCCTGAATGCAAAACCCTCAGTAATTAGATGTGACACATATAAGGACTTTCTGACCACAGTGGCAATGTGGTGGTCAAAAGAGAGGTTGCTGTCAACCTGTGTTTCCAGATCTCTTATAACATCTTCTGTGTTCAGTGGACTTCCATTGATGTGGTAATTCATGGGAACTGGGTTTTTCCCAAAGGGGATGATGAAATTTTTTTTGGCATTGAGCTTAAGGCCATGGTTCTGATACCATTCTTTGATCTCAGTGAGGCCTTTCTGTAGGGTGTCAACATCACTTGGGGAGTTAATAATAGCTCCCAACTTGCAATTGTCTGTGAACTTTGTCAGCCAGAATCTCTTCGTGTTGACCTGGACTTCAGAGAAGTAGATACCAAACAGGAGAGGACCCAGGACCAAACCATTTGGGACTCCATTTGTGGCTGGTCAGCAGTCTGACTTGGAGTCAGCTACTGTCACACTGTGGGTTCTATCTGTGAGCCAGTTTGAAACCCACCTAGTGATATAGGGGTTGAGTGGGGAATGGTATCAAAGGTTTTGGCCAGATCAAGGTAGGCTGTATGAACCACCTTGCCTTCATCCACAGCTTTGATGACTGGCTCAAAGAAGCAGGTTGAGCAGGCATGATCTACCCTTCACAAAGCCAAACTGTGTGGGATCCAGAGTTTGGAGATTCCCTATATCCTTGTTTATTAGGTCCATGATGATGCGGTCCATACCTTTGCATATCAGACTCATCTGGCTAATGGGGCGATAGTTCCCAGGGTCTGTATTCACTCCTCCTTTGTGCCAAGGGATGACTGTAGCAGTGAGCCATTCAGTAGGGACAAAGCCTGAGGTGAGGCTGTGATTGAACAGGGCACACAGGTGAGGTGTCAGTTCACTCTGTAGTTCATGTAGAACACAGCCAGAGATATTCTCAGGTCCCATAGAAGCTGTATTCTTGGCCTTGGACAGTGCTGTTTTAATTTGTGCAGCAGTAATACTGGGTGCCTGGCAATCTACTGGTATTATGATTGGTCCTTTGGTGGGGAAGGAGTGGTAAAGTTGGCACTGAATCTGTTGGCCAGTATATTGGCAATATTTGTCAGCTCGGTATAGGAGGTACCATTGTGCAGTAGCTCAGAACAAATCTCAGTATTGCTGTGGAGATTCTTTACATAACTATAGAAGGCCTTGTGATTGTCTTTACTATCTGCTGCAATTCTGTTTTCATAGCTAGCTTTACAGGATTTGATGAGGGATCTCAACTTTTTGTTAAGGCTGATAAGGGAGTTTTTTCCAGTCTTGGAACTTCACCTTATTCTGCATCAGTTTCCTCCTTCTGTTGTAGAGTTTGTTAACAGCAGGGGATCACCAGATTGGCTTTTTTTTTTTTGCAGGAGAACTTGTCTTGGTTCTGTTTGGTATGGCGAGATCCATGCATTTGTGTATGCGTTCGTGCAGTGCATTGGTGTATGATTCGGTGATCATGCAACTATTTTCCATTTACGTGGGTGCCATGAAGTTAGCCACCTCTGTTTTTAGTAGCCCAAAGTTAGCTTTGGAGAAGTTTTTCATGGTGGTTACCTTTGCGGGGCAGGTGGGAGGGTTGTGGATGTCCAAGGTGATTAGCTTGTGGTGGGATATAACCAGGGATGAGTTGAGTATTGGTGTAGAGCAGTGTTAGTATGTAGAATGATGTCATCTGGTCAATTGACTCTAGGTTCTCAGAGATAAAGCCATATGTGATGATAGGAAGTACTGCCAATCATTACAGGAGAAGTATGGCAATAGATGTATGACTTGTGCCAGCACAGCTAGCTGGAATTTTGTAAATAATTATATGTCATTTGTATATCAAACTGATTTGTACAAATGCTTGTGCTGAAAATTTATTTGTGAGGTTTGCTTGTGTTAAAATGTATCAACAGTGCACCCTGCTGGAATGAAAAGAAATGTACATGTATTATTTTAACTGAATCAGATTTATATGTTTTAATGGAAGACATTCTGACAGCGAAGGTTAATCAGCTAACTTACTTTAAGAAAAATAAGGGAAATGCAAATGAGCTGTTAAACCATTAAAATGTCACCCTGCAGTACTGAATAGGAGCATTAACAGTGGGTCTGGAAGAAGCCTTTGCTCATTAGTTCAGTAAAATGAGGGGAAGCCTCAGGTGCTGCCATAAACATTTAAGATGTGTATTGCAGCCATCTATTCTAAATTCCTGTTTCATCTTCAAAGGTGGTTATTGTGAGACCCTAGAGTCAGGTGACCAGATGAGGTCATTCTGTAAGCCATCTTGGATATTATATTTTACAGGGAGTAATCTCTGAGTATTGAGTATTCTGTTTTTGGGAACCTGACTAGAAAGACTGCTTGTGTATTTCATTGTGCCTTGCTCTATCAAATAAGTTATTATTGAATAGTAATTCTCATAGATTCAGTCAGGAATGTAGTGAACCTTAGTTTAGAGTTTGTTTTTCTTTATTTGTCTGAGTCTGTCCATCAATGTTGTTTTCAGTATTTCCTGTGATTTGAACTCTGTGGTTTACTGTTAAATATATATTCAGTATTGTCATGCTCTTTTATTATTTATTATTAAATATATTTAAAACTTTTATTGTGGTTGGTCCTTGTAGAAAGTATTTAACCTTTGAGAGTGCTTATATTTATTTCGTGACACTATGTGGGCCACGTCATAAGGCGTAGCCATCTTGGTCAACTATTGCCATTTGCATTAGTATTAATATTACACAGTATAATTGGACACCTTTTGTTAAGGGCCTTAGAGTAGCTGATTGTGGAGTGTCTGGAGGCAGTGATAAATACCTTATACTCTGGGCAGAAGGGGGAACAGCAGGTAAATTTGTGTCAGCCTTTCCCAGGTGTGTGTGTGTGTGTGTGTGTGTGTGTGTGTGTGTGTGTGTGTGTGTGTGTGTGTGTGTGTGTGTGTGTGTGTGTGTGTGTGTGTGTGTGTGTGTGTGTGTGTGTGTGTGTGTGTGTGTGTGTGTGTGTGTGTGTGTGTGTGTGTGTGTGCGTGTGTGTGTGTGTGTGTGAGCTACTTGGGGCAGGGACATGAGGCACTGCGTATACAGAGAAGGTGCTGGAGGACTTGGCTTGGATACTCAGCTGAGGACCTAACCCTACAGCTGTACCAATGGGAAATCTTATTGGGGACCTGGAGGGAGACAGATATAGAGAAATCCAAACCCTGGTCTGATTGTGTTCCCTGTGTGCACTTAAGGAAAATTGTCCTTGATGCAGAGAGGTATGCATCTGGAAATACTGAGTGTATCCATTTGTATTCCAAGTGGACATCCCTCTCCAGTGTCAGTGGTGAGGAATCAGGCTCTTTGATTACTGGCCCAGCATGGGGACTTCACATCATAGTATCCCACTTTTCCTTTTATAGCAACAATTTCCCTCCCATAAACATTACATCACCATTCATATATTAACAAAATTCATGAATAAACATGAGGGAATATAGAAAAAATAAATATTGAGAATATGATTTTAAAAATGTAGTGAATTTATACTTAGAACCTTGCTATAGCATACATTTGACAGCTTTGTAGTTGTCTCTGAAATTTTCCCACAAGTGTGCTTCACAAAGCTTTGAAAGCATACATTACTAAAATCTTCTCTAGTATCAGCCATTCTCTTGCAAAGTGAAAAAAAAAGTAACTGCATTTTCTTGTAATGTAAGTGTTTCTGCTGCCACATTGGAATCCATGCTTTAGATAAAGTAAAGCAGGTGTATCCTCCATGCAGGTGTATCCTCCAGTGCTAAATCAGTGTCCTAGCCAAGTTTTCCATAGTCTGTATTAAATACCATCCAATGTCTCCCCTGAAAACAGGCCTATTTCCCATCCAATCATTATGTCATATTCTAAAAGGGATTGAACCCAGACTTATAATGTCATACTCTGAAAGGGACTGATCTTAGGCTTATGATGTCATAATCTGAGAGGAAGTTAACCTAGGCTTGTGATGTCACAGTGCATCTGCTTGTTCACTTTAAACTAGAAGTACCACTTCTGACGTGCACATCAGAAGGGAATGAATGAGTACAATTTCTTCTTGCAAAGCACAATAGTTCAAATTATATAAAGTTAAGCATGTTGTTTTAAACACAGCAATTCCTCTGAATTTACCAAAAGAAAGGAAAAAGGCAAATACTTTATTTTTGTGCAGAAACTCTTATCAGACGTTTATTCACATAGTGGTGATTTTGAAGGGGATTACAGGCATCAAGGCCTGTGGGAATATAAAAGGTATAGTAAAATTTTTAAGAAATACAACAAATCATAAAAATATGTAAAAACAAAACTCCACAAGGAGAATATAAGTGACTTTCCCAGACACATAAAGCCCTAATTTCAGACAAATGTCCATTCTATTTCTTCTAATCTCAGTTTATACATTCATGCTACAATAATCACTGTCTTTTCATAAAACCTGAGACTGCTATGCCTCCTTAGCCTGAAAAACAGAAACATACAAGGATACAGACAGCAATTAATTAAAGGCAATAGCATAAGTATGCAAGCACATTACACTTGACAAACAGACAACTAAAATGTCTGAAACGCTAAATATATTTTTTTCTATAGGAAAGCAACATAACATTATAGCAAAGATGAATGGAGTACAAATAACAGAAATATAAATTCACTGCTACAGTATTATTTTTATCATTTCATCCAACAGTTGATTTCACAGGTGTGTTTCAGGTAAGTTCCTCTTGTGTTATGATTTTTCTGCAATGCCTACAGAGCCAAACAACACAGTCAATCTATGCAGCAGAGAATAAGGAATGATACATATGTAATAAAATAATTATCTTTATCCGTATGAATTTTCTTATGGTAAATCATTGAATTTTGTTAACATCATCGCTGTTTATCAATCATATTACCTTTGATTTCATTTCATTCTAATGTGGTTAAAGTCTTTGATAGCAGCACCCCAGGAGAAGTGATGTATGTGGACTTAGCCTAAGCTTTTGTTACATGGCCACATAACTCGGTAGTTAGTTCTTTAAGGACATTGGGCTAGAACAGTATGCAGTTAGATGGATTAAGAGGTGGTTGATTGATATGAGTGTTAAAATGTATTTACAGGATGTGTTTTCTAAAGAATATAGTTTTAACAGCGAGGTCATTCATGATCTTTTCTTGAATCTTTCTTCTTCCATAAATTTATGTTCATATTCCTGTAAGGAAGGAAGTTTATTACATTTGCAGATGATATTAAAATATTAGTATGTGTTATATCAGTAAACATTCAGTTGAATCTACAAAAGTATTTGGATAATTACCTTGAGTGGGCAAAATTAAATTATGATAAATTCAGTAATTCAAAATGTGGCATAATGCATTTTGGAAAACTGAATTAAGGCTATCCATATTCTTGGAGTTCATATATCATAGGTTAAGTGTAATGAGTGTATTGATTTAGAGTAAATTTAATTAGCAACCAAAGTTTTTAAGTCATGTCATTAACATTCTGAGGAAATGCTTGTTGATTCTAAGGTTATCTGACTCCAAGAACTTGATTTAGAAAAAATATCTTCAAGAAATTTTAAGATTTTGGATCCTATTTATAGATTATTGATGAGATCAATAATGGAATATGCTGTGTGCTTTTATTTTTATACAATATGCAATTATAATACATTGGAGAAAGTAGAAAGATATTTTACAAGGAAAGGTAAAAAGTAGATAACATAGGATATGAAGAAAAAATAAAAAAATGAACCTTTTTCTGTATGATATAACATTTTTACAGGGAAGGATTAATTTGGATTTTTAAATGTGTAATGAGCAGTTTTTGAGAACCACTTTGAATATTCCTCTATTTGAACCTACTAGACTAACAAGAAATAATTGCTGGATTTGAGGAAGATGGTTACTAACATATGCAGAGTTTTTTTTTTTTTTTAATATTAGGACAGGTAAGGCAGAAGATAGAATAAGTTGCCGATTGGTGAAAAAAATGCATCTTAATATACATTCCTTTCAAATAAAGTTAGATCAATCTTATGGGGAAAGAATTTTTGTTTTGGACAATTAACAAATGAAGCTTGGCTGCAAGTTATTTCCTTTGAGGTCCTTTAGCCAATATTAAACTATTAAAATCCTTAAAGTCATTATAACAACCGAAAACTACACTAAACAAACTACAGATACCCCAATCTGCAATTCTTACGACTGGCAGCAAGAATTCTATATACTGTAAAAGATAACTAAATAGCGTACAGCATGACAAATAGAAAGAGCAACAACTTATACCATAGTGGGAGACTCGATCTGAACAAACCAGAAAGCATTTTAGTGCTTATTTTACTGCTGTCTAGAACAATACAATTTAAAAGGAAATGAACACTTACCATACCATATTAGATGTACATAACCCCATAAGGAGTATTATCAATTTTAATAATCTGAACATCATTTATGTCTAAAACAACTACACTTCAGAACATAGTTTACATTGATACACTCTAGGACCAAGAAATTGCAATGACAAATAATTTTATACCCTAGGCTGTTGTGTTGCTTCTCACTACGTCCAGCCATGTAAAATATCTCACTTGTCCTTGGTAATTAGATTCACTGGTCTGTTACTACCTGGCCTGCTTTATGTAACACAGTATGATTTTTCAGAGTAGGTCAATACTTCTTGGTTACACAGCAGAGTTCTCTCTTTTTTCTGATTTCATTTTCTTTTAGCCGGGGCTTGTATTAAAAAATAAAAATTACCTATTAAAAATCCAAACACTTGCTAATGTTTATTATATAAGTAATGAAAGGGGCAGCTGCCCTGTTTCCGTATGTGTGCAAACATGACCACTACCATTTCTTCCAGTATGGACTGGCTAGGATGGTGTAACAGTCTAAAAGAATGCATGCAACTACATTTCTTTGAGTTAGGAAAAAAAACTACTAGGGTGATAAATTCATCATCATGTAAGCTGGTGACAGTCCTTTACAATATCTGAAGGCTAAACTGCTCACGTGTAAAATTCAAAGCAGTACTACCTCCAGAATGTAATTCTTCATAGCAAAAAATGAGTGAAACTAAAAACCTGCATTCAATAAAAGGGCAATCTCTGAGATTTTGTAATCTTGCATATGGTTAAGGGAGGGGCAAAAACTAAAACTGTAATTTTATTTTATTCTCTCTTACCCATATAAGGAAGCAAGCACCATGCACACCCTGAAACCTATATGTACCAACTCCATGGTCACAAAAGGCAAACTAGAAAGAAGTCTCTCAAAATAAAGGAATCATTGCACACAAAGAAACCTCACTGGCAGCAATTTTCACTGGCTACCACTCACTGATGTTTTGTACCTCCATGTCCTATGACACCGTGAGGTAACAGGCAAGGGATTTCTGCACAGTGTACAGACTCAGAGAAAGATGAAAACACACTTTAAAATGTGTTTTTCTGCTGCAGTCTTTTTCCATGAAGTTCCATCTTACTCAGTAAACTAAAAATAGGTCCATAGGTGGCTACTGGGGTATTGACCCAAAGGTCTTTATAAGCCTAGCAGTGTGCAGCCGATATAATACTAGAAACACCCAATATAAAGGTTCTTGCCTAAACTCGAGATCTTACTTAGCAATGACTGCCTATATCTAGGAGGGTCATAGGTGAAATCCCTGGCAGGAATTTACTGTTTCCCAAACAGTCATTCAGGCTATGCTTAAACAGGGTTATAGAGGCACTTTGTTTGATGTGAATTGGTAGCCTATTCCGGAGGAGTGGCAAACATATCTATCTCTCCAGCAGGTCATTTTATGTCACAGGCTAGGTTAAGCTCCTTGGAGCGGATGGGGTCTATATTACATTATGGAGAAGTAATTTAACTGAACAACATTTTACATTGAAATGCCCTTCATTGAGATGTTTCTAGTGAGATCATGGTACAGTGAAGATTGGAAAATTTGCTCTTTCCTCACTGTAGTGCGATCTCGGAGTTGGTATATATAATTAACGTGGGGGGGGGCACAGCCCCCCCCAGAAGAATGAATTCAACAAATGGCATTTTCGATGTAAGTGTCGTTCAATTAAATTACATTTTGATTATGTAATATAGACCCAAAGCGGATGATCCTTGTCCCATTTGACTTGTGGATGTGTAGCATTTCCATTAGGTATGGATCCAAGATTGCTAATTAGGCCAGGCACAAGTCTTGTCTAAGTAGTTTCTATGCTACTGAGTACAGTAACAGTGACATGCTGGAGACCCTGAATTTTCTTGGTTCGAAATCTCTGAGGTCTGTTAAGTTGCTGGAGGAGCCTGGTAAGGTACATTCCAAATAGAGTATTGTACTCCATTATGGACCTGATGAGGGGTGTGTACAGGGGTGTTATGACCTCTTTCACTCTTGAGGCAATACCTTTGCTAACCAGGTATGCGACGTAGAATGCAATCCTTACCACAGTAGACACGAGGTGCTCAAAGTTTAGGCTACCGTCAACTTGCATTCCCAAGTCTCTCACTACTGAGTTGCTACTTAATGTATTATTATTTATATGATAGTCTGCAGGCATATCGTTTTTACCAAAGGGGATGATAATGCATTTTTTAGCACTGAGTTTAAGTCCATGACTTTGGCACCAGTCATTGGTTTGTGCAAGTCCCTCTTGAAGTATATTGACATTGTTTGGGGATTCAATTATTGCACCTAATTTGTAGTCGTCAGCAAACTTGGTCAGCCACAGCCCCTTTGTTTTGGCCTAAACGTCTGAGAAGTATATTCCAAACAATATGGGGCCCAGCACTGACTCCCACAGAACACCACTGGTGTCAGGTCTGCTGGTTGATGTAAAGTCCCTAACTTTGATTGAGTGTGATCTGTTGGTGAGCCAGTTAGCAACCCACCTGATGACATAAGGGTTGATATTCAACTTGAGAGAGTTTATCAATGATGCCTGAATGTGCAATTGTGTTGAAGGCCTTGGCTAAGTCAAGGTAGGCTGTGTGCATAGATTTGCCATCATATATGGCTCTGGTGATGTTTCTAAAGAAGTCTATCAGGTTTAACAGGCATGACCTGCCTTTGACAAAACCAAACTGTATTGGATCAAAGGTGTGGAGATCACCTATATCCTTATTTATAAGGTCTATGATGATTTGTTCCATGGCCTTACATATAATGCTGGTTAAGCTTATGGGTCTGTAGTTCCCAGAGTCTGTTGCTGTACCCCCTTTATGAAAGGGGATGACAGTTGCTATGTTCCATTCAGCAGGAACAAGACCAGTACCGAGGCTGTGGTTGAAGAGAGTACCTAATGGAGTTGCTAACTCATGTTTTAAATGCAACCTGGGATGCCATCTGGTCCCATAGAGGCCATGTTTTGGCCTTGGAGAGAGCATTAATGACTTGCTGTTTGGAGACACAATGCGGGGCAGATGTAGAGGAAATGCTTTGTGGAATGTTTGGAGGGGACAGAGGGGTGACATTTTGCCAAAGCTGTTGGCTAATAGGTTAGCTATTTTCGCAGGATCAGTGATGTGTGTGATGTCATCCACAGCTAGCTCAGTACACATGTGTGTCCTACCTTTTAGGTTTCAGATGTAGATGAAGAATGCCTTATGGTTATCCTTAGCTATAGTTGCTACATTTTTTTCGAAGTTGCTCTTAGAGGATGTTACAAGTTCACTTCTGTGAGAGATGAAAGCGCTTATTAATTGTGTTTTGTTTTATTAAAGGTTTTTATCTTTCTACACTACTGAATCCGGTCTTTTATTACTGTTTTTAATTGCTGAGGATTTTACAAGTTATCTTATTTGCTTGGTCAAGCAGAGGAGTGTGTTTTCTAGTGCCGGGACCTCTCTTTTTTATTCTTAGACAGCAAGCTCTTCCTTTTGCTGTATAAAGGATTAATGCTAAACGTCCACCAGGGTGGCTTCTTTTTTCTTGAAGATCTTGTTTTGATCCTATCAGGTACAGCTATGTCAATACATTTCTGTGTATCTTAGTAAAGTTGTCAATTTCATCTGTGGGAAGAGGAGTTTGGAAATTATTTCTGCCATACCTTAGGAGGGTATAATTAGCTTTGGTGAAACTTTTTAGCATGATTTCACCTAATAGGGGTTCAGGTGTTATAGCCACTTCAAATGTGACTGATTTGTGATCATATTTAACCAGCGAGGGTCCTATACTTGTGGTGGTGCAATGGTCACCCATGTTGGTGAGCCTAACGCGATAATTTTTGATCCTCTTGTGGGGTCGCATACTATTTGTTCCAGGGCATTAGTGTTAACAAAGTCCAGGAAGTGGAACCTTTGTACGAGCATGTTGGTACTCATATAGTTAAATATAGTTAAGCCCATGAGTAGAGTGTTTGGTTGCAGTTTAATTATCTCAAGTACATATAAATAAGCAGTGTGAGTATCTTGGTTCATTGAAGGGTGCCTAGAGCTAATGATGACTTGATGGGGGGGAGGTCTTGCACCCAGTTTGTTGAACTTGGAGTAACTCCATGGAGTTTTCCTGTCTAAACAGTCAACAGGTGTATTTACCTTTGATGAAGATAGATACGCCTCCTCCTTTGGTTCTCACATATTCATTTTGCAGTCTGAAAGTGTGAAAGGCATTGTAGCCTTGCAAGGCCAGGGTACTCTCTGCAGCCCTGAACCAAGTTTCTATGATTGCACAGATGTTAACATCCTGCAGGGAGAAGAGTGCTTCCAGAGAGTGCATTTTTTGAATTAAACTCCTAGCATTTAGCAGCATAACCTTCAATTTATTTGTGAGTGATATTTTCACACCAGAAAGTTTGTTCTTGAGACCTTGCCTAAAAAAGGCACCATGGGGAAGGCAAGTGCCTTAGTCAATAACCAAAAGCCCAGAGGTGACAGATGAAGACCATCTTTGGCAAAGCAGCATGGTCTATCAATAATGTCATCGAAGGCTGACAGGAACTGGATCCCCTTAGAATGACATGAGAAACTAAGCCAATTGTTGAAGTCAATCATTTTTTGTTTATTTTGTGGTATCATCATAAGTGATAGGAGAATGCTGCTCAAAGCTAGGGACATATCTGCCTGGGACACATATTCACAGAGCTCAATCATGTCTCTCTTCATATAGTCCCATGAGGTATGTCTCCAGTCATTTGCACTAACATGAACTATGTCAGAGTCATAATGGTACTTGTTGAGAGACTTGAGTGCATCTGTGATCTGACGCATCCTGGCACCCAATAGACAGCTGACTGTAACCTTCTCCTTGTCCAGCCTCGTGAGTGGGACATCTGTGTGTCTTACAATGGAGTCATCTATGACTAAAAAAAGTGGTTTAGATGTGCTTTTCTTTAAGGGCTTATTTGGTGAGACACAGATGCTTGTGTTTTTATGTGTATTGAGGGATGTAGGTGCTGTATTAGATGTAGCATGTTTGTGTTAGGAAGGTCACTGGGGTTTAGGTAGGTTTCTGGTGAGTACCTCCATATATGATGTTTTATGTGTTGAGTACATAGTTTGCATAGGAGGTGTAGCATGTGAGCTGCCAACCTGTTCTGTGCATGAGAGAGCAAGGATTCCAGATTCTTAGTGTAGATGCATCTCTCACAAATTGTACTTGGGTGATTTAGCAGTACAAGGTTGTCAGTGTATATGAGGCAGTTGCTGCAGTGCCTCAGGATGGATTCACTTCATAACACTGAAATACCAAAACACTGAAAATGAGAAGGCTTCATAATATGGAACCCAAATACTGAAAATCCAAATCCTGAAAACTCAAAATACTGAATGTCAAAATACTGAAAACAGATAAGATACATATACTGATTGTAAACAAAAAAACCTAATTACAGTCCTTCAAATATAAGCAGGGGGCAAGCCCCCCTGCACAGCCCATGTGGGGGGCTGCACCCCCCACTACTTAAATATATCAACTCCAAGATTGCACTTGGTGTAGTGAAGTGCAATGTTGGAGTTGATATATTATATTATACTTGGTGGAAAGTAATATGATCTATCTTGTTTAAACTCAGTATATGTATGCTGTGTGTCTTCAGTATTTTGAGTTTCAGTATTGTGAGTTTTCAGGATTTTGAACTTTCAGGATTTTGGTTTCACTGTTCTGAGTTTCAGTATTGTGATATTTCAGTGTTATGAAGTGAATCCCTCAGGATACCCATGTCAATCAGGCTGGTAGGGGAAATGGAGGGAAAATGACCATCCATAGTGTTAGGTTAAATTTCTGTTTTCACAGTGGAGAGACTAAATGGAGGGGTGTGGTATAACTGGGTGCTCAAAACAGGTCAGATCCCAGGCAGCTACTAAAGGAAAATTTATCTATTGAAGTTTTTGCATGTATAACCACCAGTGGTTACCCCCACTGTTCTGTAGTGCGTGATGGTGGACAGAAGTGCAGTACTTTTAAACAGATGAATACAGCAGAACAGTGGCTGGTCACCTAACTGTGTGGAGCTGTGTTAAAACAAGCACAAACCCACTCAAATGCGTGGCTTATGTAGCAACAGTGAGCAAACTGAATTAAACAATTTAACCAATAGAAAAGCTCAAAACTAAGCCCTGTCCTAGCAGCCTTCAATCAGATGAGTCCGAACTGCACTCTCCTGCCACAAGGGTACAGGGGGGCCCTCTCCAACAAAAGATTGGCTGGTTTAGTGCTCAATATAACAAACAGAACCAGATTCAGCAGGTCTGAATCTAGAGTATAGTACAGCAGACAAAAGTGCAACAAATCAGCAAAAATGGTTTAAAAAATCAGCAATATAGCAAAAATACAGTTTAAAAGTGCAAACTGTAGCATATAATTGTACTTATAGTTAGCAGAATGCAACAGAATCACTGGATTGAAATTAAACAATTTAACCAATAAAATTCAATCAGATGAGTCCTAACTACACTCTCCTGCCACAAGGGTACAGGGGGACCATCTCCAACAAAATATAGCCTGGTTTAGTTGTCAGTTTAACAAACAGAACCAGATTCAGCAGGTCTGAATCTAGTCTATGCTACAGAAAACAAACGTGTAACAAATCAGCAAGAACAGTTTAAAAAAGTCAGCAATATAGCAAAAATACAGTTGAAAAGTGCAAAATACAATATAAAATTGTACTATGGTTAGCAGAATGCCACAGATTCCTTAGATTGCACAGATTAATACAGCAGAGCAGTGGCTGGTCACTTAACTCTGTGGAGCTGTGCTAAAACAATATATGGGTAAGTCAACAACAGCAAAAACTAAATCAGTAAAAAGTACAAGGGTTATTTTATTAGCACTCAGGGGTAAATCATTGACATCAGAGAGAAAAAGAAAAATTATTGAAGAGGTAATTTTTTTTTCATTTCATTTGCTCAGAACCATGCCTGAGAGTCAGGTATGCATGTATGGATGCATGCACAAATGGATACATTTATTTATCTAAGAGCCAGGTCTGAGACTTGGTAATTTGTATCCCTTGTATTTTTGCCCCAAGCCATGTGCCACAGAGACAATCTGCAAGCATATACGATAAAGCATGTAGTGTAAAGCAGTAAGGAATATTTTAGAAGGCTTAAATTAATAATTAAATAAATACTAAAAACAGCATTGACATCTAGGAATAAGTCCAAGCTATAAATCAATTTGCTTGGCTCCAAAACATGTTGGACAGGTTAGACAGGAAAACAAGAAGGATGCTTCATGCTCATCAAATGATTTTTAAAAATTAGTGCATACCAAGATTATATATCCCACGTTCAGAAGGAGGTATAGGCCTCCTCAAAATTGATTACATGCATAGGTCTGTATTCGTGGGACTGCACACATATCTGTTGACTTCACAAGACCCAGATGTAGTGAAAGTTCTTAAACATGAGGAGAAAAAGTCTAAGATGACTTCCCTGCTTAGTTTAGCAGAAGCATATCGGCGTTAAGTGGGAATGGAAATCAAACCAGAAGTGATAAAAATCAGGCAGCAACTGAATGTGGCAAAAAACAAAATAAAGCATACAAGGTGAAGGATCAGATGAGAAGTCAAAAAATGCAGAATGTAGAAATGCATAAATATAGCTGCAAGTACAGGAAACTCTTGGAACAACCTTATGTTGATCAGGGTTGAACGCAGGAATGGTTAAGGAGAGGTGAATTTAAAACAAAATATGAAAGGTTAATATTGGAGGAGCAAGATAGTGGACTACGTACATGTTGGTTTACAAAGTCCATTGAACATGTGGGAGAAATGGACAAATGTAGGCTTTATAAAACAGAATTGAAACAGTCACACATCTTCTAGCTGGTTGTGATATACTAATGGCAGAAGGATTGTATACTGAAAGGCATAACAATGTAGCAAAACAGTTGTATTGGGAATTGGGCAAACATTATGGTACTGATGTGGCTGAAAAACATTGAAAGATTGAGCCAAAAAGTATCATAGAAAATGATGACATTTGTATCTCATGGGATCACCTACTACCAATAGTTCAAAAAATAAATTCATAGGTTCATCGGTTCATAGGTAGGTACTAGTATTGGCCCTAGGGCATATATAAGCCTAGACAAAAAAGTACCCTGGCTTTCACCACCCAAGAAAATTATCTTCCTGTGCCCCTGCCGAGCAGAGCCACAAAAGTGATCCCCGGGGTGAATTTCCTATTTCCCATCCAATCGTCAAGATTTTTCTTGGTGTGCTAATGAGGAACTTTGTTTGATATAGCTAGGTAGTTTCTTCCAGAGTATGGGAAGTCTCTGGGACAGGAATCTATCCCTCCAGCATGTTCTATTTATTGTGGTGACAAGGTTTAGGTCCCTAGAACATGTAGCTCGGAGGGATTGGGATTTCTTTAAGTGGAGCATGTCCAACAGCTCTGGGTTTGATATAGCTTTGTATTTTAGGCAGAGATCACCTCTGAGTAGGCAATATGCAATGGAGTAAAGCTGTGGAGTTTTTTGAGACGGTCTGCATAGGGCATCTGTTTGAGGCCGGTAATCCTCTTTGTGAGGTATTTCTGCGGCCTTTCCAGTTGTTGTAGATGTCTTGTGAGGTACATACCAAAAGGGGCGCTGCACTCTATAATGGGTCTAATGAGTGATGAGTAGAGGGGAACAATGACGTCTTTTTTCCTGGATGAGAAACCTTTTGTGATGAGGTGTGCCATGTAGAAGGATTTCCTGACTACTGTGGTGATATGATTATCAAAGGAGAGACTACTGTCCACCTGTGTCCCAAGGTCTCTTATCATACTTTCAGTGTTAAGTATACTACCGCCTCTGTGGTAGTTCATGGTACGGAGTTTTTACCAAAGGGGATGACAATGCACTTTTTGGCATTGAGCTTGAGGCCATGGCTTTGACACCAGGTATCTGTGAGGCCCTTTTGTAAGATGTCCACATCGTTAGGAGTTTTGATTATGGCTCCTAGTTTGCAGTCATCTGTGAACTTTGTTAGCCAAAGACCTTCTGTGTTAGCCTGTACTTCAGAGAAGTAGATACCAAACAGGAGAGGACCCAGGACTGAACCCTGTGGTACTCCACTTGTCACTGGTCTGAAGTCGGATTTGGAGTCTGCTACTTTCACAGTGTGGGTTCTGTCAGTGAGCCAGCTGGCAGCCCATCTTGTGACATAGGGATTTATACCTAGTTTAGTGAGTTTATTTATAATTCCAGACTGGGGGATGGTGTCAAAAGCCTTGGTGAGATCTAGTTAGGCTGTATGAACCACCTTACCCTCATCTATGGCCTTGGTGATTGCTTCAAAGAAGTCTATCAGGTTTAGGAGACAAGATCTGCCTTTAACAAACCTGAACTGGGTGGGTTCCAGAGTTTGGAGATTACCAATGTCTTTGTTTATAAGTTCCATGATGATATGTTCCATGGCCTTGCAGACCAGGCTTGTCAGGTTAGAGGGGTGGTAGTTCCCGGGGGTCCGTGGTGGCTCCCCCTTTGTGGAGTGGGATAACCATCACTGTGCACCATTCAGTGGGCACAAAGCCTGAGCTGAGGCTATGACTGAACATGGTACTTAGGTGGGGTGCCAGTTCATTCTGTAGTTCATGTAGAATGCAGCCTGGGATGTTGCTATGTCCCATGGATGCTGTGTCTTGGCTTTAGAGATGGGCCCTTTAGGGGATGAGAGAGGGGTAAAGTTAGCACTGAACCTATCTGCCAGGATGTTGGCAATATCAGTTGGTCTTGTATATGTAGTACCATTGTCCTGTAACTCAGAGCAGATCTGAGTGTTGCCATTGAGATTCTTGACATAGCTATAGAATGCTTTGTGGTAGAATAAATGGCGATTTTGTTTTTGTAAGTAGCTTTGGAGGATTTTATGAGGGATCTCAGCTTCTTACTGAGACTGACCAGGGAGTTCCTCCAATCATGGGATTTTACTCTTTTTTTTGCAACAGTTTCTTTCTTCTGTTGCAGAGTTTGTTAATGGCAGGGGACCACCCGATTGGCTTCCTTTTTTGGAGGATAGCATCTTGGTTTTGTTAGGGATAGCACGATCCATGCACTCGTGTAAGTGCTTATAAAGTTCATTTGTGTAGGATTCAACAGTCGTACCTCTATTGTCCGTGTGCATGACGTTGTGAAGTTTGCCACTTCTGTCTTAGGAAGCATGAAGTTGGCTTTGAAGAAATTTTGTACGGTGGTTTCCCCTAATGGGGGTGGGATGTGGATGTCTGGGGTGATTAGCTTGTGGTCAGATATGGCCAACAAGGAATTGACCTCTGGTGTGGAACACTGGGCGCCCATGTTGGTAGTGACCAGGTCTATGATATTGCTGCCCCTTGTGGGGGTGTGGATAAGTTGATCCAAGGCAATGGAATTTATGAATTCCAGAAAACGTTGAGCAAAAGAGTTGGTACATGAGTAGTTTTCCAAGTTAATGGTGAGGTAGTTGAAATTTCTCATTATTAGGGTGTTGAGTTGTACCCTAATATTTTCCAGTGTATCAAAAAATGAAGAGTGAGAATCCTGTGGCATGGTGGGGGATCTGTAGCAAGCTACAATTTGGACTGCGGTCTTTCCCAGAGTTAGTTGCACTTGGATAATCTCGGATGAAATATGCTGAGCAACAAGCCTGGAGGTGTGGATATCCTTAATGAATATGGATACACCTCTGCCTTTAGTGTTTTGGTCCAGGTTAAGTGTTAAAAAGGTGTGGTATGAATTATAGCCTGGTAATGCAGGGGTGCTCTCTGGAGCCTTGAACCAGGTCTCTGTCACGGCACAGATGTCGATGTTTTCTATTTTGAGGAGTGCCTTGAGTGAGTGCATTTTGAGGTTTAGACTTCTAACATTGAGTAGAATTACCCTCAGATTTTGCTAGCTTGTACCTGTTATTGTGGTGAATTTGTCATTTGAATCTTGCTTAAAAAAGGCACTATAGGGGTGGCAAGAGCATTAGCCAATATCTGGAATCCCAAGGGTGACAGGTTCAGGCCATCTCTGGCAAAGCATCATGGTCTGTCGATCATGCCATCCAAAGCAGATCCCCTTAGAATGACACCAGAAGCTTAGCCAATTGTTGAAGTCAATCATTTTGTCCTTGTACTGTGGGGTCATTCTGGGTGATGGCAGGATACTACTCAGGGCTAGGGTCATACCTGCCTGGGCTACAAGATCGGAGAGCTCCTCCATGTCTCTTTTCATGTAGTCCAGGGAGGTACATCTCAGGTCATTCACACCAACATGGACAATGACAGAGTCATATTTGTACTTGTTGTGAAGCGAACTGAGTGTGTGCATTATGTGGTAGATCCTGGCACCTGACAGGCACCTGACAGTAACTTTCTCCTTGTTTAGCCTGGTGAGTGGAATATCAGTGTGCCTGACTATAGAGTCACCTATGACTAGAGTGCTGGGTACGTTGCTCATAGGTTCATAGGTAGGTAATAGGCTATCTGCCTGAAGGCATTTATAAGCCTAGCCGGAATATGTGGCCTTTCACCTCCCCCTTAGATTAGTTCCCTGTGCCTCTGTCCAGCAGAGCCATTGAAGTGATCCCTGGGGTAAACTTTCTGTTTACCATCAACTTGTCAAGGTTTCTCTAGAAGAGGGTTAGCGAGGAGCTCTGCCTAATGTAGATTGGAATCTTGTTCCAGAGCATGGGAAGTCCCTGGGACAGGAATCTATCCTTCCAGCATGCCCTATTTATTGTTGTGGTGAGGTTTAGATCCCTGGAGCATGTGGCTCGAGGGGATATGGTTTTCCTTAGGTGGAGCATGTACATCAATTCTGGGTTGGACATGGCCTTGTATGTCAGGCAGAGATCACCTCTGAGTAGGCGGTATGCAACCAAGTACAGCTGGAGTTTCTTCAGTCGAGCTGCATAGGGCATCTACTTGAGGCTAGTGATCCTCTTGGTGAGGTACTTCTGTGGTCTTTCAAGTTGTTGCAGGTGTCTTGTAAGGTACATCCCAAATGGGGAATTGTACTATATGATGGGTCTGATGAGCGATGCGTAGAGGGGCGCAATTACCTCTTTCGATCTGGATGCAAACCCTTTTGTGATTAGGTGGGCCACATAGAAGGATTTTCTAACCACTTTGGCAATGTGATTATCAAAGGAGAGGTTACTATCTACTTGGGTCCCCAGATCCCTTATTATGTCTTCCATATTTAGGGGGCTACCACCTATGTGGTAGTTTGTGAGTACTTTGTTTTTTCCAAAGGGGATGACTATGCACTTTTTGGCATTTAGCTTGAGGCCATGGTTTTGACACCAGGTATCTGTCTCAGTGAGACCCTTTTGGAGGATGCCTGTGTCAGCTGGAGAGTCAATTATAGCCCCTAGTTTGCAGTCGTCTGTGAACTTGGTCAGCCATAGTCCTCCTGTGCTTGCCTTTACCTCTGAGAAGTATATGCTGAACAGGAGGGGTCCTAGGACTAAGTCCTGGGGAACACCACTTGTAACCGGTTTAGAGTCAGACCTAGCTCCCGCAACTCTTACCATGAGGGTTCTGTCCATGAGTCAGTTGGCAACCCATCAGGTGACATAGGGGTTTATGTTCAGGCTGGTGAGTTTGTCTATAATACCTGACTGGGGAATGGTGTCGAAGGCCTTTGTGAGGTCTAGGTAGGCTGTGTGGACCACCTTTCCCTCATCTATATCCTTGGTAAATGTCTCAAAGAAGTCCACCAGGTTTAGGAGGCATGATCTGCCCTTAACAAAGCCAAACTGGGTAGGGTCCAGTGTTTGGAGGTTTCCAATGTCTCTGTTAATGAAATCCATGATGATACACTCCATAGCTTTGCAGACCAAGCTAGTCAGGCTTATAGAGCAATAGTTCCCAGGGTCAGTTGTGGCTCCACCTTTGTGGAGCGGAATAACCGTTGCTGTGCACCACTCAGTGGGCATGTAGCCTGTGGAGAGGCTGAGTTTAAACAGTGTGTTTAGGTGAGGGGTTAGTTCATCTTTGAGCTCATGTAGGATGCAGCCTGGGACACCGGCTGGTCCCATTGATGCTGTGTTTTTGGCTTTGGAGAGGGCTGTTTTAACCTGTCTGTGATTTCAGGGACACTACATTGTTCTGGTATAGTTATGGGCCCTTTTAGGGTGGGGGGGTGCAGTTTGCACTGAACCTGTCTGCCAGGATGTTGGCTATATGGGTAGGTTCAGTGTATGTTGTGCCATTCTGCACTAACAACAAGCAGATCTGGGAATTGACACTTAGATTTTTGACATAGCTAAAGAATGCCTTGTGGTTATCTTTGGAATCTATGACAGTTTTTCTTTCAAAGCTAGCCTTGGATGATTTTATGAAGGGAACATAGTTTCTTGCTGATACTGATCAGGGATGTCTTCCCTTCTTGGGATTTTACTCTTTTCTGTACTAGTTTCCTCCTTCTATTGTATAGCTTGCTTATGGCAGGGGTCCACCAGACTGGTTTCCTTTTCTTGGAGGACTGAGTCTTGGTTTTGTTTGGGTTATGCCTTATGGGCTGTGGTTTAGCGGCACACTGAGTTTGTGGGCTATGTGTCATTTGAGTTGTGTTGGAGGGTGGAGGTTGCTTGCATTTCTGCTTTGGAGGTCTCTGTTGCTTGAGCAGATTTTTATCGAGAGCCTCCATGAATGTAGGTGTGTGTTTTGTGTTTCTATGTATGTGCTTTGGTGGTGTAGGTTTTGAGGGACTATGTGATGAGTGTGGTGTGGTGCAAGTGTTTACCTTCTCCTCTTGACTGTCTAGTCCAGTTTTGGGTGAAGAGAGTTTTGCTTCCAGTTTGGCTATATAAGTGCATCTCTCACAGGTTGTAGTGTTGGGTGGTAGGAGGAGAGAGTTGTCTGTATACATGAGGCAATTGCTGCATTGCCCCAAGATGCCCAGATTCATCAGGTAGACAGGAGAAAACACCAGGTGCTGACCCTTAGACATGCCTGGATATGTGCTTATTTATTAAGTACTAAAAACTGTTTTCCTCTAGACAAGTGAGGAAAGTCGAGTGCTGTAGTAATTTGTAGCTTATTTAGTGCTTACAATGTGTTCTGAACAAGTGCTGAGCTCAAAGAAACAGATTTGAGTGCTATAACTAAAATACTGGCTAGTTCTAAGGGAAAGTTTGAAGAGCATACTTTATGGCACCAGGAATAGTTTAACCCTAGCTAAACGGCAATGCATAAAGTTTATTTTTTTTTAATATAACAGCAGCAAATTAGCAAACTGATTTAAACAAATTAACTAATTACCCAATAAAAAGCTAAAAACTGAGCTCCATTCCAGCAGTCTTCATTCAGACAAGTTCTAACTGCACACTCCTGCCACTAGGGTGCAGGGGAATCTTCTCCAAAAAATGATGGCCTGGATTAGTGCTCAAGTTATATAAGCAAAACTAGATTCAGCAGGTCTGAATCTAGTCTATGCTACAGCAAACAAAGCATACCAATTTCAGAAAAAAACAGTTCAAATAAGCAGGCACAATGCGCCTTTAATCAGAAACTCCCAGCTCAGAAGGGCAGAAGCTACCCTCTCCTCCCACAATAGTGCAGACCACACCTTCTTAATGTAAAATAACTGGCCCAAAGCCAAAGTGCTTAAACCAGAAATAATACACTTTTAGAATAACAGACAGTAAGTCTTCAATCAGCAACTCCCAACATAGAAGGATGTAAGCTACCTGTCCTGCCACAACAGTGCAGACCACAAACCTTCTTAATCTAAAACAACTGGTCTGAAGCCCAAGTATTTCAACCAAAGGCTTAGAATAATAGTTACTATTTAATCAGGCTACTGACGAGCAGTAATGAATGCAGCAGAATAAATGCAATTAAGTACATTTAGGAACAGGCAGCAAAAGCAAAATAAAAAAAAAAAGTAGGAAGAAGCACAAAAAGTGCAAATTTTTTATAACAATAGAAAACGAGCAAACCGATTTAAACAAATTACCCAATTAACCAGTAAAAAAGCTCAATACTGAGCCCTGTTCCTGCAGTCTTCAATCAGACAAGTTCTAACTGCACATTCCTGCCACTAGGGTGCAGGGGAACCTTCTCCAAAACAAAATGGCCTGGATTACTGCTCAAGTTATACAAACAAAGCTAGATTCAGCAGGTCTGAATCTAGTCTATGCTACAGCAAACAAGGCGCACCAATTTCTGAAAGAAACAGTTCAAATAAGTGAGAAAACCAGATATAGTAGTCCATGAAAAAAAGTAGCATTGATTATTGAATTTGCTACACCCAGTGACTGCAGTGTCTTATGTACAGAGAGACACAAAGTCATAAAATACCAGGATTTGCAGGTAGAAACGAGGTAATGTGAAGGAAGGCTACCCAGACAGTTCCAGTAGTAGTAGGGACAATAGGTCTTATAAAAAAGGATTTACAATCATAATTGGATATGTTAGCAATACATGTAACTCCATACGAATTTCAGAAGAAGTCATTACTGGGCACATTGTGGGTGCTGCAAAGATCTCTTCTGGCTGACATCCAAGATTGAAACAATACTAATTTCATGAACTTTAATCATACTTTGACATAGGAATGGGGTCCATTTGCGTCATGGTATTAAAAACCAAAAAGACATAGAGAAATGAATAAAGCAGAATAAATGTAACTGAAGCCATAAAAAGCATAAGTGTGACAACAGCAAACATCCTACATATGAATACAAACATGAAATCAAAAGAACTTAATTACAACAGCAACAATAATATTGCAGGATATGCACTGTAAATACTGTTTATGTTTTATACACAGGATAACTGCTATAAAATTCTCACAGGTAAACAGTGTTTCATTAATGATGTGTTTGTATCTCCAAGGTGGTAATATGAAACCTATCCTGAAATCTCAGAATAGAATTCTACACCTCTGGTAACATTATCTCAAACTGCCTTTAAATTGCTCAGTTTGTCCACTAACGATGGTCCAAATATTTTATCACATTCTTGTAATTACCTGGTCTCAATACTAAAGCATCAGTACTTGTTTTGTTAATCTCTATATAACTGATATGTCTTTCTTGTATCTGTGGTAGCCATTGCATAATCATTTTGCACTTTGAAATTGTTATATTTCTTATATAATTTGTTGTTAATTCTGTAATGTGGAGCTTTTCTCCCTGGGCCACAACTGAAAAAGGGCAGTAATTCAGTGGGACTATTCCAGTCAACAAATGTCAAATAAATAAATAAATAATAAAAATAATAAATACATTTTAAAGCATTTGCCCTTATTGTCATCTAAGATGGTAATATATTGTATTTGTTTTTTATGTTGTTTATAAGATTTCTGTTTACTGGTGCATTTTGTTGTTGAAGAGATGAAACATCACTTTTATCATTTTACGTTTGTGTGTATATGACAACAATGTTTCTGCAAAACTATGGCACTGTACAACATATGTTGGGATAAGAATAATACAATATTTAGAGCACTGTGGTGAGTATGAGTTCAGAAACCCTCAGATGTTTTCAATAACTATGTTGTATACTGTTTTTCTATTTCTGTGCAGTCAGTAAAGATATGATTCTAGGTTGTCAAGCTTACAATGGGGCAGATGGAAAGCACTTTATATAATGAATCCGTTTTACATTATTACAGGAAAAGTTCATGGGTTCTGTCCTCTGGAAATATGATTCACTCACCATGCAACTATTATTGAATAACTGGATTCAGGTACTGACAGAGATGATACTTTATAATGATGGTGCATCCTGTATTGCAACCACACTGTTACTTTCATTAAAATCCTCTACTCTGAACAGATCTATACCCACGTGACTAGTAAGAAAATGTCACCATGCATGTTGCTTTCTGTGTATATAATAAGAATTTTTTTGTGAAAACAACTTGTATGTCTATTGCAATAGGCTCATTAAGGCAGGAGGATGATCTCCATTTGTCACTGACAGTGCAAAACTGATGGGATATTTTTTCAAACATGACCAGCTTGTATATTATTACAACTTTTACTCTAACAGCAAAAAGCCTGGAATAAATGAATTCTGAGCAAAGTAATGTAAGAGCATATATGGATTGATTATTTTGTTGCATAATGGCCTCAATAAGGTCTTTCTTGAAATTTGTGTTGAACAGCTCATGGTATAAGGTCATGGTGCT
>NC_056735.1:77198421-77388421 GCF_019279795.1 Protopterus annectens | reverse complement strand
TAAACTTTAATACAGAAAGTCCTTTCTATGATTCTGCATATCAGATTTACAGAGAAACCAACTTGCAAATCTAAGATTGCCAAAAATAATAGGGCTTCCATGATTATTGGTAAAGATAGTTAGGTCCTTCCAGCACATAGTAAGCCTGGAGCAATGCCAAGGGTGGGGACATTTAAAGCAGAAGTGGACAAATTTAAATAATCGTGACTCAGTTAAAGAAAATAAGAACAACAGCTCACTAAGTCATTGGAGCAGGACACACAAACGATAAAAGCTATCAAAGAAAAGATTCCGTCTAGTCAATTCCAGGAACTGATGATGCCAGGCAGAGGATTACTGCAATGGAGGTTTCTCTGGAAGCCCTGAAATCTATACATGTGAAAAGAAAAGAATCTTCACCTTATAGGAATCTAGTAGCAGGATGAAGCTAAAGACTTCTTCAGTATTGTTATTGAAAGAGCTTATCAGATGTTGATACATTCTCCAAGAGGGTAATGTTCCATTGCCCCATATTGGTAAAGTTCATTACTTTTGCGTTAAAGGAGAGGCTGAGATTTTCCTTATTCTTCCCAAAAAAGTCAGAAAAATAAATGGATTCTGAATGTTTTTATGAAGAATGAGTACTGCTGCTAAACCAGGAATTTGAGATCATAGTCTTTTTTCCAGTGATTCTGCAGAAGGCTGGGAATGAAGGAAGGCTAAGCTAGGTTGGGAGGGTGGCCTAATGGTTAAAGTGTTTGCCTTATAAACACAAGGTGCATGGTTTCAGTCTCACGAGGAATAATTGGCTATGCTTAAAATGCCTTGCAAGGGCAGTTAACTTAGTATGAACCTATGAATTTTAAATTAGTTTATTTTGCACTCACCAAACTGTGGCCACCATAAGGCACCATAACTTTTCTGGATCTAGAGAAGGTCAGTGAAAAAATACATTTCCTCTCTGGTGAAAGAGATAGCAGAAAACTCCACCATTGTCAATACACCTTCCTTAACTGAGACTCAAACCCATTTCCTCTGTTTAGACATAGGATGAAGGTCTATAAAAATTAGCATTTTCTCCATATCTATAAATCACTTCAGAATCCAGATGACATTATGCAGGGTATGACTGTTGAACTTTGGACATATGATATCTGATTTTTGGGACACACTCAAGGCTTTGGATATGTACTGTTAATTTCTTTGGTTGGGCAGATATATACTAATATACTAACACATTAATAATGTTCAAAATTTATTTAATGTGGTCCTGTCTGTGAAAGTTTTTTTTTCTTCTGCATAATAGCTCAGTGGGGCTGTGAGCTGCTATTAAAAACCTCAATAAGTGGTAAATGTGTTTCTATTTTACACATGTGGGGGAGTTGCATTTTATAGCTGCCATTTTCTAAGAGACTCCTTGCCTCCTTGGAAGCAAAAGGTGTGAGGCAGTGCTCATTCTGCAAATTGTTATTAATGTAGTTTAATCATTTTTGTTTAGCTGGTAAGAAAGTGTTGTTAAATATCTGCTGATTGCTTTCCATGGTTGAGGTGTGTTATGGATAGATACACTCTCATATTGTATTGTATCTTCTTTAACCCTTTAAATGGTTATTTATTATGACATATTCACTTGTGTCATGAAATATTAATGGTCTGATTTCCCCTATAAAACAGTCTGAAGTATTTTGCTTTCTCAAAAAGGTTTAATGCTGCAATAGTTAAGTTACTGAAATTGCATATGGACCACAATAAACATTCTAAACTAAATACATTTGGTTTTCAAATGTCTGTATCTCATCCTATCCTGGAAGGAAGAGAAGAGGACTCTGTACCCTCATTCAAAGTGGTGTCCCCCTTTCAATTCAAAGTGAACTAAAGGATGATTTGGGCCATTTTGTAGCATGCAAGGGGTGACTGGGTGTTATTAATTTCAATGTAATAGGTGTATATATTCCTCCTGGCATATGCAGTCAAAAAGTGACCAGGATATGTAGAGACTGTACGGCCTTTAGGGAAGCTGTAAACATCATTGTAGGATATTGGAATACAGTATTTCATTCAGATGAAGTTCAAACAGATACCAGTACCTCTCCTGGTTTGGGCAGATTTCTAACAAAATGTTTTTGAATTAATGAGATTTGCAGATATGTGGAGACTTTAAGCAGTAGCATAGCTAGGGTGGGGCAAAAGGGGCAACAGTCCTGCGTGCAAAGTGGTGAGGGCTGATCCTAATCACTGTTTAATTTAATACGGGATTTTAAAAGCTGTATTGCATTTGTAGTCAAATCTGAGCACTGTAGTATTCTGTGCGATGTTTAAACTGTAGCAACTGCTTGCTACATTGTAGAAAACAGTTTGCTACAATTTAAAAAAATATATATTCTTTTTATTGCGCTCTGTGCAGGCAGGGTATAAACTGCAGCAGCTGTTTGCTGTATTTTTACCAAGCAGTTTGCTACAGTTTAATAAAAATAAATGTTTTTTTTTTTTAACTAAAACATGAGCGCTTTGTACCGACAGGTATAAACTGTAGCAATTGTTTGCTACTTCTGTAGCAAACAGTTTGCTACAGTTTTAAAGAAGAAATGTTTTTTTTTTTTATTTTGAATAAACTGTTAATGGAATGTTGGGGCCAGGGCCGAAAAACTGGACCTGAATGGCTGGGGCTGGAGGGAGGGGGACACGTCATGCACATACCTCGCAACCTCTTAGAGCAAGAAATCTTTCTGAACAAAGCCATAAATAAAAGTGGGACAAATGCCCAAAAATAGGGATACTTTTGAAATATTATTCTTACAAACTTAAAAAGTTGATGGAATAACACCTTTTACATTAGCATGAATTTCCTGAAGGGTATAAAGTCTGAAACTCAAATGTTTGTCATTATTTTCTAGTTCCAGTCTTTAATAATTTACCAGTAATTTGCTTCAAAAACCGCAATTTTATATAAAATGGACTGAAAAATAAGAAGCCAAAATCTGGACATTATTCAAAAATCTGTACAGTTGAGAGGTATGGTCATGTATCTGGCCACCTGGTTGGTGTGTTGTAGAAGGAGCATCCTTTTTTAACTTTACATGAAGAGCTGAGGGAGTGGGGCACTGTTTCATAGCACTGGCCCAGGACCCTAATTAAGCCAGCTATGCTTCTATGATTTGATGACTTGTACTTGTTCCAGAATGATAAAATATTCCCAAATATCCTTTCCAATCATGCACCAGTTCTGCATAAGTCTTCCTATAGTTGGATATAAAAGATTTATAAAATAGATATGAATTTTTGAAAAACCCTAGTAGCTGCTGACATAAAGTTTTTCTTTTTGGCAGTTGGCTTAGCAGGGGATGTGGGATGTAATTAAAGAGAATTTAAGGGTTATTATATGAAATTATAGCAAGAAAAAATGAATGAACACGCTGCTCATGCTCAAGACAGAACGTATAGGCCTCCAGGATGGAAACCTGTAAGGCTCAATATACTCAAGCTGAGCCTTAGATAAATAATATTTATGACAGTACAGCCACTAAGATACTGAGCATTTTGAAATTGAGAAATTTGACATATTCCACTTTGGGCTAAAAATCTTTAACGGCCAGACTGTGTGCATAGACTGCAGGTGGTTTAATAACAGAAATTTGTGATTTTAGTGCAGGATATGCTATGTGAGCTCCTAATCAGAATGTGAGGACATTTAGCCTATTTCATAAAAATCTCTACCAAAACAAGTCTAAAAGTCAAGCTAGAGAAAAGGAGATATAACATTTCCTCCAGGGAATAAATCTTCCATAAACAACAGAGAAACAAAAAATATAATAGCCCAGATTTCTAAGGAGGAGGAGTTTATTCAGGTAACTCAAATTCTAAAATAATGGAAATTTGTAAGTGCTGAGGTGTTGACAATCAATTCATTATTACACTCAGGCCTATTATTCTAAAGTGGTTTTCTTTGTCTTGCAAATGGTATCTTAAAGGTAGATGAATTACCCCAGAGCAGGGATGAAGCAGCAATGTCTGTGAGTCTAAAAGCAGGAAAGGACCCACTTCTACTAGATTTCTATTGCCCAGGTTCAATTCGGAATGCTAAATGTAAATTGCTGATGCTAATTATCACCCATTGGTTGGCTACCTTATTATATTCATAATTCATAATGACCAAAATCTCTGTTATGGAGTGCAAGACATGTGGGATACCTCTTGACTCAGTGACAGCAGTTTCAGTGAATGCATATAAATCAAGAGCCCTTCATTAAAACTAACTCCATCGAACCTCAGACACACACATTTTTGCAGTGTTCATAGGTTCATAGGTTCATAGGTAAGTACTAGGCTATCTGTCCATGGGCATTTATAAGCCTATCCACAGAGTGATGGCTTTCGCCTCCCCATTAGATTAGTAACCTGGGCCTCTGTCAACAGGGCTCCTGAAGTGATCCCAGGGTAGAACTTACGATTACCCATCCACTCATCAAGATTTCTCTTGAAGAGGGTCAGAGAGGAGCTCTGTCGAATATGGATTGGGATTCTATTCCAGAGTGAGGGGAGTCGCTGGGACAGGAATCTATCCCTCCAGCATGTCCTGTTTATTGTTGTACATAGGTTCAAGTCACTAGAATGAGTGGTTCTGAGGGATCTCGCTTTTTTGAGGTGAAGCATGTCCATTAGTTCAGGGTTTGACATGGCCCTATAGGTCAGGCATAGGTCACCTCTGAGCAGACGGTAAGAGACTGAGAAGAGCTGGAGCTTTTTTAGTCATGCTTCATAGGGTAATTGTTTAAGGCCCTTAATCCCCTTAGTGAGGTACTTCTGTGGTCTTTCTAGTTGTTGCAGGTTTCTAGTGAAGTACATCCCAAATTGGGCATTGTACTCTATTATGGGCCTAATGAGTGAGGAGTAAAGGGGCACAATCACCTCCTTGGATCTGGATGAGAAACCCTTTGTGATCAGGTGTGCCACATAGAAGGATTTCCTGACCGTTTTGGCTATGTGGTTATCAAAGGAGAGCATGCTATCTACTTGGGTACCCAGGTCCCTAATTACTTCTTCTGTACTTAGTGGATTCCCATCTATGTGGTAGTTTGTAGGTAATTTGTTTTTCCCAAATGGGATTACTATGAATTGTTTGGCATTTAGCTTGAGGCTGTGACTTTGACACCAGGTGTTTGTCTCTGTGAGACCCTTTTGCAGGATGTCTGTGTCAGCTGGAGAGTCAATTATTGCACATAATTTACAGTCATCTGCGAACTTGGTTAGCCACAGTCCCTCCGCCTTTGCCTGTACTTCGGAGAAATATATACTGAACAGGAGGGGTCCCAGGACTGAGCCCTGTTGGACTCCGCTTGTGACTGGTTGCCAAGCCTCTCCGTACCCCCATGTGGACCAGACACCCCTCATGCCCCAAACTTAAATATACTATCTCTAAGGTCAACAATAGTGAAGACAAATAAAAACTCCTCTGCTAGCAGAAGTGGCTTTGGAGAACAGTTTGTGATCTATTTGACTAGTCTGAAACTACATACAGTGATTTTACAGCAACCTGACTTTTAATACTATTTTTTAAAAATCTTCTTTTACATTCAGTTTCCTTACTTGTTTGTAGATTTGAAGCTGAAAATGTATTTGACAGAGTGGAGGGGCCTTATCTGTTTGATATATTGTATCATTGTGGTTTCCTTGTTACATTTATAGAAATGTTTTGTAGAATATACAAGCATTGATGATGACAATGATGAAAACAAGAGGGTTATTTTCAGATCCCTTCTTAATAAAAGGGGAAGAAAAAAAGGCCGCCTCCTATCACCCATCCTCTTTGCACTATACTTAGAGCCCTTGGCATGTAATATTAGGAAAACAGAACAATTTGGCTACAGATGTGGACAATTTAACCACTGCCATTTGCTTCTCTTCTAGTATGTATGACTTACCCCAAGGCACATGGATCCCTTATAAACACAATAAAACTATTCAGTATGATTTCAGATTACAGACTTAATAAATCCAAAACAATGACCTTGATAGTGAATTATGAAGTGTTGGACACTTGCAAACTTTAATACTCCTAGCCGCAACTCCATAAATTAATTAAACATATAAGAGTCCATGTAGCCCTAGGGGAAAACCTATGGAAAGATGGACTCTTTGACTTCCAACATGGACTCAAGCAGTCAAAATGTTTATCACACTCCTTACTTTATATATTACAAGCAATTCCCAGCCACCCTCCTAAATGTTTCTATAGACGACTCACCAAGCAAGTCAGTGATTTGATCTCAGTGTACCTGCACCATAGATTGTCATGGAAGATTATGGTGTTCCAGAAGCAATTTCAGGACTGACAGTCAGAGAACCAGGATTATAAAACTCGTCAGACACTTCTAAGTATTTTCACAGTCTTAATAGATGAATACACACTGCTGGTTGGAGATGTCTTGCTACAATTAAATGTCATGGACTTGAGGGTTTATATTTACAGTATTTGTCTATATCTCTCCTCTCTGGGACAGGGACAGTGGATTATGTACCTGTCAAACATTAGAAAAAGAGAAGGTCAGAAACTGATGGTAAGAGCTCTCCTGTGGTTTGCCAGCACTCAACATGGGAATGTGGTGAAAAAGTGTTCATTAAATGGATACATGCTTATTTCTCTTTTCTTTTCTGTAAAAATATGCTCTGATGGAGAAATGTCCCAACATATTTAAATACAATAGACTGCTAACATTCATCAGGAGTTATAGTTTAGGACTGTGGGAAGAAAACAGACAGATCTGATCCAGAGAAATAGAGTTTGGAGGTGAGAGGGGCAGACCCTTGTTCTAAAACTTATAATAAGCAATTATAAGATACAGAAATTATGGAGGTAAGAGGGGCAGATCTAATAAGATTATGATAAGCAATTATAAGATACAGAAGTTACATTTGGGGACTTTGTGTAAAGCTTGGGAGAAAGACTTAGAAATTCAGTTACAGGAAGAAGTTCTCTGGGAGAAAGTGCTGAGAATTTAAAGAATGCCACAATTTCATTGAAGTAGAATTTCTTTTGTTGGCAATGCCTAGAGATTTTTTCCTATACACAAAGAAACCTACTAGAATGTTCTCTAGATGTGACCCCCACCTGAGTGAGGCACAGAGTACCATAAGTCAGAAATTAGAAATGTGATTTTACACAATGTACAAGTCTAAGTAAACTAATGACAGATCTGCAAGACTTGCCCCCAGATTTAATAACCTCCATGTAGGAATAGTGCAAGCCCTACACTGAGTGTACCATGGCCATGTATGCAACTCCCCCTCAGCGGTGCACCATGCATATTAATGAAGGTGCACTACTGAGGGACAGCCATGTACATGGTTACTGAATCAGTGTAGGGGGTACTTTGCAGTGCTCGGAGATGTGTAACACACCCCCTATACTGTCAAAGTGCCAGACAGGACTAATATTACATAAATATGTGTGTACTCAGCCAGTTGCACCAAGTTATATGTAGGGGTGTGTTACAGTGTTCGTAACACACACCCTGCACAGTCAAAGTGCCAGGTGGCACTAAAATATTCAATAAATATGTGTGTACTCATTCAGTTGTACAATTTCTATGTAAGGGGTGTGTTACAATGTCTGTAACACATCCTCTGTACTGTCAGATTGCCATATGGCTGTGAAATTAAATGTGAAAGTGTCATTGTCCCCTTTTTTTAACATTTTTTTTGTGTTTGCACGACACGGTGTTTAGCAAGAAACACATGCCAGGCATCTAAAAATAGAAACCGGATGCTTTTAATTTTAATAGAAAATGTTAGGTTTAAACATAGCTGAGCGGGTTTGTGCTGCATGGTGCATTGCTCAGCAGTGCTTAAACATAACTGAGAGCTATACAAAACTGTATAGGTCTGATCACTATATCCTTGGTAGCTGAAAGCTTAGAATGACGGCCTCATGTGCAGTAGGTGCATGGTTTGAATACACACCATTCAGCTTTTTACATGTGACACCATTCAGCTTTTTACATGTGATAGGAAAATATGTTTTTTAATGTATACATTGAAATTTGTTAACCAGGTTAGTCCAGCTGGACCAGAAGCCCATTTTCGGTCATGACCTGAGGATAAAAGCCACAGCTGCACACAAGTGCCCAATACATTAAAGTTGCACTACCAGATAATGTAGTGAAATGCATATGTTTAGTGGATATAAAGTAAAATAGATATACATAATAATAAATTATCATTAATGAGCAAATACTTTCAATAATTTTTTTTGCATTTTAAAAACTCAGGTTTGCCCATAGCTAAGCTCTGCTAAGCCAAGCCAATCAATGCTCAAACAGGACCTGTTTTAGCAGTACTTAGCAGCACGCAGCTCCGCTTAGCTGGTTTGTGCACTGTTAAGCAATCCCAGTTTAAAAAGTCATCAGCTAAGTGGGTTTGCACACCATTAAGCATTGCTAAACATTGCCAGTTTAAGCACTGCTCAGCTAAGCTTAGCAGGTTTGCACAGTGCTAAGCTTTGCTTAACATTTTTAAAAATGGTCCAATGGCAGGAAAGGGTGGGAAAACAGCTTTATTTAAACTGAAAAGGTGATAATACAGCCAGAACCTGTTGGAGTTTAATCACTGCAGGAGCTATGGCTGGATTTGGAGAGGGAGCGTGCTTCCAGGTGCAGTGCTGGGGCATGTTGGAGTCCAGCCTCATTGTTGGGTTCCTTATCAAAGACCATAGCAACAGACTGCTGCAGGGCCAGTATCAGGGCTCTGAATACAAGTCCAAGGCCTGGGACTGTCTGGCACATGCCCTCACCAATGCAACTGAAATCCCCCACACTGGTGAGCAGGTACGTCATAATTATGATGACCTGAAGTAAAGAAAGGAGGGCTTTTGGCCCAATGGATCCAAAATGCTTAAGACCAGAATGCCCCAGAAATTTTTAAGTATAGGAACCAGTGATTTATCAAATTGTAGTATGAATATCTGATAGACAGGTGTGCATAATGGTGTGTTTTTGCCCCACAGCTGCAGAGGAGAGGGCTCACAACCTGGAGGTACACACAAGGTGCCTGGCCAAGATACTCTGAGAGTGTAGTGAGTACAGATATATCTCACAATATATAGTAATCTAATTAAGAAAGAGTACAGTAGTAACTGCCAGTAGGTATAGTCTGTTGTGAGTGTACTGCAATGAATGTGTACATAGACCTGGACTGATATAAGTGTGTATTGCCATGTACAGTTCAATATAGATGAAAGCATGAAACATGCTACTGTTACATAAAGACAGTTGATACAGCATTAATAATGTATGGGAATAATGTGTATACCATATTAATAATACATGTTCTGGTAATAAAGTACACTGTTATTGAAAATGTGAAGGGAATAAATTAACTGCGTTCCTAAGCTACAGCAAATACAGTGCAACTTCAGTCAGAATTGTGAAGAAATAAAGGAAGTACTGCATAGATTGTGTAATAACAAATGTCTTCCAGTGCTTACATTATTTAAAGCGTAGAACAATAAAGATTGTCAGCTGTATACCAATCAATGTGTCATGTCACCCCCAATAAGTCGGTGTTGTGAGAATTGTTGTGTGCATTCTGGGCTGCTGTTCAAGAAATCAGATGTTACAGCTTTTGTGAAGTAAACATGGGCATAACACCATGAAGTAAACAAAGGCTGACCAATAAATAATTGTCATACTAAAGTGTAGATGTGGAGCTGTACTACAATATATAATGCAACATATTTGTTCTGCACTAAGATCTGAACCTAGAGTAGTACTGTCTAAGGTATTATAGTGTGTTTCTCCCAGGATTGTCTTGTGTTAACCTTTGCATTTCAGCTATATGCATCCCTGAACGTAAGTACACTGATGTAGGCAAGTATGAAAGTGTAATAGCTGTAGACTGCAAATATACCATCTGCAAGTATATATGGGTCAGGTAGGCAACCCAGCACCCCGATATGGCCTGTAAAGATCACACATATTCCCATCCACAAGGGGTTACTTGTGTACACCTGCATTCCAAGTATCAATACACAGTTCAACTACTGTCTCTGTCATGCATGAATCTCATGCATGTATGTTCAACTATCACTGTAGTCTTGTGTGACGCTCTACCTATATCACCAGGACATGCATTGTCACCAGGTGAACTTTAGGTACATATCACTAAATCAGCACACAGCAGTAACCCAGTAGCTCAGTGTGATAAGAAATATGTATGTTGTTGATTTTGCCACACACATACTGGGGTTTGAATCCAGGGACAGGTACTAAGATATATTTATAGTAACAGACAAGAAGTACTGACTATTTATAGAAGCAGTCATGTGTTATTAACAGTTTTCCCGCCCACAGGACTTACAGGTAAATAAATGTCTGTAGTAGCTGTATGAAGGGTATAGTAATGTCTATGTTTAGATGTAGTAGTGTGTAAACAGCATTTCTAAGCAAGGTGATAACACTTCATTAAATAAAACAACATTAAGCACACTACTATTCCAAGTTAATAAGACAAATTAAATGGTCTATTGTTGGTGCAGCTGTATAGCTGTTGCATCTGTGAATGTCTGCTGATAGTCTAACCCCATGCCTGTTAATGACAGCAGGATAAGTGTAAACTCTCTGTACTGTGCAAGATACATGTCTCTCAAGCGTAACACCGGCAGTTGGTAATGGAATGTCTTTCTCTCCCCAACCCCTTATCTGCATCACAAATTATTATTCTTATACTACACGTATAGTTCCATTTTCAAATACGTTGTTCTCAAAACCTAATGTTGGGCCTTGTGTTGTATTATTGGTTATACATTATAATGATTGCATACTAACATACCTTGTTGAAATACCAATGTTGTTGGCCTTTTGCCGTAACTGTTACTGGCACGCTGTTACAATAATGACTGTTATTCCATTTATGCCTGTGTTCTGTATGCTGTGGAATTCTATTGTTCTGGGTTAATTGGAACACCCATGCATGTTGTTATAACTAACATTGAAATGTTGTGTTCATAACTAACCGATGCACTTTGACAAACCTCAACACAATAGCTTGCTTGGGTAGGCCAGTCCCAGTGGATCTGCCTATCCTACCTCATTTGGCCATGGCACCAGGTCCTACCACATCTGGGACCCAACCTGGAGCTGCCTCCTCTATTGGTCCTGCACCACCCGCAGCTGGAACTGCCTCAGGGGATGTGGCCCATCCCCCCAGGCTTGGGCTCAGAGAGGATGGTGTCACCTGAAACCAGTTTCCGGGTTGGTGCAAAGGGTTATCCAGCATGATTTGGGTGACTGACTGCACCAGTTCAAGGGCAGACTGGTGCACCTGGGGAGGCAGGCCAGCTCCAGCATCAAGCCCCCAGTACAGCCACCTTCAGGGCCATGAAGGGATAGTGGTGACTGCCTATGGGTGGGGAAACAGTCCCACTGTTTCCATCTGGGGGCACTTGGTCCTCCAATTCCAAACACCCTCCCCATCCAAGGTGCTTACCCTCTCATGTGCCATACACTGCCCCTGTCCTCTGTCTTGTCTGTTTACAAATACAAACTCTCCTACCCAACTTACCTCCCCAGACATACCTACAACCCTTCCCCAACATTCCAATCTCTCCTTAAAAAAAGGGCATTGTCCAACAAAAAAAAATATTGTCCCATACATAGCTTTCCATTTCACCCCACGTCCACTGCCATCAGTCAATCATCCCAGCAATTAATCAACAAAGTTATGTCACCCACACCCCTGCCTGTGGGATGTGAGGCTTCTTCTTCTTCTTTCGGCTGCTCCCATTAGGGGTCACCACAGCAGATCAACTGTTTCCATTTCTTCCTGTCCTCTGCATCTTGCTCTGTCACACCAACCACCTGCATGTCCTCTCTCACCACATCCATAAACCTTATCTTAGGCCTTCCTCTTTTCCTGTTACCTGGCAGCTTCATCCTTAGCATCTTTTTCCCAATATACTCTGCATCCCTCCTCAGCACATGTCCAAACCAACGTAATCTTGCCTCTCTGGCTTTGTCTCCAAACCTTCCAACCTAGGCTGACCTTCTAATATACTTATTCCTAATCCTGTCCATCCTCGTCGCACCCAGTGCAAATCTTAACATCTTCAACTCTGCCACATCAAGTTCTGACTCCTGTCTTTTTGTCAATGCCACTGTCTCCAACCCATATAACATAGCTGGTCTCACTACCATCTTGTAGACCTTCCCTTTCACTCTTACTGGTACTTGTCTGTCACAAATCACTCCTGACACTCTTCTCCACCCACTCCATCCTGCCTGCACTCTCTTCTTCATCTCTCTTCCACACTCACCATTACTCTGAATTGTTGATCCCAAGCACTTAAACGCATTCACCTTTGCCACCTCTACTCCCTGCATCCTCACCATTCCTCTACCCTTCCTCTCATTCACACACATATATTCTGTCTTAGTCCTGCTGACCTTAATTTCTCTTCTCTCTAGAGCATATCTCCACCTCTCCAGGGTCTCCTCCACCTGTTCCCTACTCTCACTACAGATCACAATGTCATCTGCAAACATTATAGTCCACGGGGACTCCTGTCTGATCTCGTCTGTCAAATTGTCCATCGCCATTGCAAATAAGAAAGGGCTCAGAGCTGATCCTTGATGTAATCCTACCTCCACCTTAAATGCATCCGTCACTCCCATCATAGACCTCACCGCTGTCACACTACCCTCGTACGTATCCTGTACCACTCTTGCATACTTCTCTGACACTCCCAACTTCCTCATACAATACCACAACTCCTCTCTAGGCACCCTGTCATATGCTTTCTCTAAATCCACAAAGACACAATGCAACTCCTTCTGACCTTCTCTGTACTTCTCCATCAACACTTTCAGAGCAAACATCGCATCTATGGTGCTCTTTCCTGGCATGAAACCATACTGCTGATCACTAATCATCACCTCCCTTCTTAACCTAGCTTCCACTACTCTTTCCCATAACTTCATGCTGTGACTGATAGGTTTAATCCATCTGTAGTTACTACAGCTCTGCAAATCACCCTTATTCTTAAAAATAGGTATCAAAACACTTTTTCTCCATTCCTCAGGCATCCTCTCACTTTTCAAGATTTCATTAAACAATCTAGTTAAAAACTCCACTGCCATTTCACCTAAACACCTCCATGCTTCCACAGGTATGTCATCTGGACCAACAGCCTTTCTGTTCTTCATCCTCTTCATAGCTATCCTTAGTTCCTCCTTGCTAATCCACTGCACTTCATGATTCACTATCCGCACATCATCCAACCTTCTCTCCCTCTCATTCTCTTCATTCATCAAACCCTTAAAGTACTCTTTCCATCTGCTTAACACAATCTCCTCACTTGTAAGTATGTTTCCCTCATTATCCTTTATCACCCTTACCTGCTGCACATCTTTACTAGCTCAGTCCCTCTGTCTAGCCAATCGGTACAGGTCCTTTTCTCCCTCCTTAGTGTCCAACCTTTTATACAACTCTTCATATGCCTTATCCTTAGCCTTCGCCACCTCTCTTTGCCATGCACCTCATCTCCTTATACTCTTGTCTACTTTCTTCATCTCTTTGACAATCCCACTTCTTCTTCGCCAACCTCTTCCTCTGTATACTCTACTGTACTTCTTCATTCCACCACCAGGTCTCCTTGTCCTCCTTCCTCTTTCCAGATGTCACACCAAGCACCCTTCTAGCCATCTCTCTTGCTAGCTCTGCTGTAGTTACCCAGCTATTTGGTAACTCTTCAGTGCCACCCAGTGCCTGTCTTAACTCTTCCCTGAACATCACAACGCAATTACCCTTTTTCAATTTCCACCATTTGATCCTTGGTGCTGCCCTCACACTCATCCTTCTCTTCTTGATCACCAATGTCATCCTACAAACCACCATCCTATGCTGCCTAACTACACTTTCCCCTGCGACCACTTTACAGTCTCCAATCTCCTTCAGATTGGCCCTTCTACATAAGATATAATCCACCTGTGTGCATCTTCCTCCACTCTTGTATGTCACCCTATGCTCTTCCCTCTTGTTAAAATATGTATTCATCACAGCCATTTCCATCCTTTTCGCAAAATCCACTACCATCTGACCTTCTGCATTCCTTTGCTTAACACCATACCTTCCCATCACTTCCTCATCCCCTCTGTTCCCTTCACCAACATGCACATTGAAATCTGCTCCAATCACCAGTCTCTCACCCTTGGGGAGGGTTGTGTCAGGAAGGGCATCTGGTGTAAAATTTTGCTAAATCATACATGCAGATAACTGGGATGTGAGACTCCAAATTCCAAATTGTCCACAACATGCACAGCTGTTGCTGTAGAGGAAATGAAGAGCTATGGTCCTTTCCTACACCCGTCCTGCAAATCCCTACCTGCCTTTCATATTGTTTTTCCCCCTGCTTGCCCCCATTTCACCACTTTCCGATCACCCCTTTTTTCTTTTCTTTTTAGTAAATAGCGCAGGTTTAAGCAGAGCTAAGTGCTGCTTGACATCATGACGCAGTGTGCAAATCTGTGCAAACCTGCTTAAAATTGCTTTAATCACCTTATCTGAGTCGGGTACTGTTCTGCATATCAATAAAATAACCACCCCTGCTAAGGTCGCAAACCCAGCACCCTCTGAACTATACATAGTGCATTAGACCACTAGGCCAACTCAGTTCTGAGGAGTTGCAAGTGTTCCTATAAATATATCATGCACTACAGTGATGTAACATTAGGAAAATTATACACCCCTGCCATGTCTCGAACCCAGGACCCTCTGCACTACAGTATAGTATATGAGCCCACTAGGCTAACTCAGCTCTGAAGAATTACTGGTGTTTCTGTAAACATATCATGCAGTGCAGTGATGTAACATTAGGAAAACTATGCCCCCCCCTGCCAAGTATTGAACCCAGGATCCTCTGCACTACAGAGATAGCGAATTAGGCCACTAGACCAACTCAGCTCTAGAAAACTGTTGGTGTTTTTACAAAGATATCCTGATTACCAGTGACACTACTTCTATATATAATGTGATAAACGACAGTGTACTTGGGCCTGTGATGCACACACTGAACCAGTACACAACCACAGACATGTTGATGGATGCACAGAAGGCCTATGATATCAGTTAGAGCTAACAACTGCACAGACTGTTGCAGAATGTCCACAGTTGTGTCACCTACTTATGGCATGGTTGTCATCAAACCTATTCTGTGTGGTGAAGTACTGGCAAGTCAGTGCTGATTGAGGTTACAAAAGCACGACAGACAGGTCAGTGTCACATGTCATAGCCATCTGAATACACATGTTCATGCCACTCCTGTGTAACACACAGTATGCATGCACATATGTCTTGCACCTACACCTCACATAATAATGACTCAGTAGCTCTATCTGTTATATTCCTAGCATGTCTGACATCTGGACACCCACAGTTCTGGCTCACAGTCCAGTCTGTTGCACAACTACATGCTTGTCAATACAAAATAGAAATAACTGATCCTTACAATGTCCAGCAGAATTGGTTGCTGCTACTGCAGTCACTTCCACCCACAGTGGCACATCAAAGGCCTGGAGGGTGGGACACATGTCACAAATATAAATATGTGTCCTAAATGTCCCCTACCACTCTCTGGATTACACTACTAATTCACATATGTACCAGAGGCACATGCGTCACTTGGACTGTTTTGGGTACCCTCACCTTGGCCATGCTGTGACACAAGAACTGATTCTGCTCTGTCACTGAAATACACAGCTTGCTGTCCCTCAATGTCTTCACAATCCCCAGTATGACTCCTGGCCAGAATGCAGCATCTGCGGCCTGTTACACATGCAGCACTATGTTCACCTACCTGCTACAGACCTACCATACCTCCCAAGCACCTATGACAGGACATCCACACAGCACCCATATATAAAGGGTTGGGGAATGGTCAGATGACAGGGACATCTGTCACAGTCTCCCTCTACAAACATACACAGCTGATAAACCAGCATCAAATGCAGCAGCATGCACACTCAGATAAAAATGATGTATGACACTCACATATGCATGTATCCTTACTGATCCCAATGCACATTGTTAAACAGTAACCTGCACAGTATCAGAAAGTCTGTTAACAATGGCCAAATATAGCATGGAAAACTGTGGACATACCACATCAATCCAAGCAGTGAACAGTATTTCTATCTACCCTCTGTGATGCTGTAGCTCACACACCTCAATAATGTCCTCCTCACAGGCCAGGAAAAGGCCCAAGGCCTACATGAAGGCCTTAATTATAGCACCGTGTCATCATGCCATTGGATAATGAAAATGCAGCCCAGCTGTTCTGGATGCTAATAGCCAGTGTGAGTCAAATACTGGTGATCAGGCAATCACCTGGTCATGAGCATTACATACAAAAGGCACGTTGCTGCCTATGGTAATCCGGTCTGTGACTTACTTCATGAAGACAGACTGTGATTTCCAAGGAAAACTACTACTGGATTTCTGCTCACAAAGGAGTACAGCAGTATACCAGGTATGTCAGAGAATTAACTATGTAATGGAATGCAGATGAGGGGATGCAGTCATGGGAAATACGATTTTCAACAGTAGGTCTCAACAACATATCTTGGAATGACATGTTGCTGTTATTCTGCTGTCCAGCACCTACAATCTTCCCTTTTGACTCTGTCTGCAGTGACATAGATCACAGGTCTGGCCCCTGAGTCCCCCCAGCAATGGTCAGCTCATATATGAATGCTACTGGATTGTCTGTTGTACAATAGTGACAGTAAATACTGCTGGATACAGCTGGCATATCACATCATGTACTGTCAGTGAGCCCCTCTCAGTCTGTGAATGTCATACAGGGTTAGTTCAAACATTGTTCAGGTGTTCCTGACTGTTCCTGACATATTCTGGCTAAGTAACTATGTATTCTACACCTGTATGCCACTGCCTGACATCTATGACTATCATACCTGGTGACCCCCTGCAGCAGGACAGCAGGTTATGGGCAATAGTAGTGGGGGGACAGAGGCTCCACTTCAGCAATGGGGTGTACATATTGAGCATACAATGTAAGCAAATGAATACAGTACCAGATATTAATGTACCCTTACTGTGTGCTGAGGGGTCTGATATGTCACAGACCCATTCCCCACACTCAGGGGTCAGCCATTACATATTGTCTAACTGGTTTCCAGACATTCATATGTGTCAGGCAGGGGGTCTACATATATCAGGCACATGTACATATTCTGCAAACATCTGGGTGCTGCAGATGTCAAACACTTACGAGGTTGAAACCCTACACCACATATGCACTGCTTTCTGATATTGTGCAGCACAGATGTTACTGTAATGTCCACATGCACTTGTAGTACCACTCACCTATCTGTCATATCCTGGCTGTATGACATGGTACTGTAACATTGCCCATACAGGATACACCACAGTTGATGGCAGTGATAGGTGTGGTCACATAACAACACAGTCTGCCACAGCACACAGGCCATAACCGGCATACCTAGGACCATACAATGTTACCAGGCTATGGGCCCTCAGCCCCCATAGGCCAGATGTTAGCCCATGTGCATACAAGGCAGCACCTGATCCCCCAGTCCAACAGGGACACAGGTGGTATCCCAAGGGTGTATGTACAGTTAACCATCCAGTTATCCAGGTTCCACCTGCAAAGGTGTAAATAGCTACCCCACCTGATGTGGAGAAGGTGACCATTTCACAGCAGGGTGAGTGTGTGGGACACACATCTGAGGCACCACCAAGGCCAGCTGATGTCACACACCAGGTTGAGTGTGTGTGTGTGTATGTGTGTGCGTGTGTGTGTGTGTGTGTGTGTGTGTGTGTGTGTGTGTGTGTGTGTGTGTGTGTGTGTGTGTGTGTGTGTGTGTGTGTGTGTGTGTGTGTGTGTGTGTGTGTGCGTGTGTGTGTATGTGTGTGTGTTAATAGAGTGGAACTTGAGTTGCACTTGTGCAAAACTCCCATCGAGTGCATAATTGCCTTGTATGCCAGATAAGGGTCACCTCTGAGGAGTATCTATGAAACCGGGTAGATGGTTGGCCTTATAGCCTATCTGTGTATGGTAGATGTTTGAAGCCCTGATATGCCCAGGTGGGGAACCTCTGTGATATCCCCAGCTGCTGCATGTGCTGTGTGAGGTGAATGATGAACTGGAGCATTTTACACATTAATAGGGGGGAAAACAGAGATGTTATGACCCCAGGTCCCTGGATGACATACCCTTTATGTATGAGGTGGGCCATGTAGAAGGTTTACCATACAACAGAAGCAACATGGTGGTGAAATGTAATGTTACCATCCATCTGTGTGCACAGATCCCTCCCGACTGATTGTGCTCCTAGGATGTTGTTAGTACTGTGATCATATGTGGTGATATCACTCTCCCCAAAGGGGTTGACACTGCATTTCCTGGTATGTGGCCTGAGGCCATGTGCCTGGCACCAGTTATGGATCTGCATGACACCCTCCTAGCAGATGTCCACATCACTAGGGAATCCAGTGACAGCACACAGCATGCAGTCATCTGCAGACATGCTTGGCCATAGGCCAATGGCTGTGATCTGCACTTCAGATTTGTACATCACACATAAAAGAGGCCCAAACACAGAACAACAGTTTATGCTACTAGTTATGTGTCAACCACTTGAGGTGGATTCCCCAATGTTTATTAGTTGGGTCGTGTCAGCATGCCAGTGTGCTACCCCTATGATAACATACGGTGTGATGCATACTTGGGAGCATATATCTATTATGGCCAAGTGTGTTTTACTGTCAAAGACTTTGTCCAGGTCAAGGTAGGCCGTATGCACTGTCACACCCCATCCATGGCTTTGGTGAATGTGTCAAAGAGGTCAACCAAGTGTAACAGACATGATCACCTCCTTGACAAAGCCTAACTGTGTGTGATATAGTATGTGGAGGTCGCCAACACCCTTGTTAATGAAGTTCACTATAAACTGTGCTATGGCCTTGCAGAACAACCTAGTTAGGCTGATGGGTGTATAATGTGACAGACTGGTGGAGCCCTACCTTAGTGTAAAGGGGTGACAGTGGTTGTCCTTCACACAGCTTGGAAAAAAGCAGTAGTCAGGCCTCCTTTGAATACAGTGCCTTATGGTGTTTCAAGGTTATGCTTGTGGTCATGTAGGATGCATCCTGTGATGTGATAGACTCCCATGCCAGATAGATACTATCTTTCACATGGCACTGGTGACCTGTTCCCTACATATAGGAGAAGGGGGCAGGTACTGTGGACATCCTGATGTACTGATGGGGTTGACAGGTGGTGAAGCATACACTGACTCTGTCAGGCATCAAGTATGCTATACCTACACCACTGGTATAGCTGGTGTCCTTGACCACCACAAGTGAGAAGATTCAAGTGCTTCTTGTGATGTTGCAGACATATGTGCAGAATGGGAGATGATTGTCTGTAGTGGATGTCGACAATGTGTGCTCTGGGTTTGCTGTGCAGTTTTCCAGGAGTGATCCCATTCACATGTTCATGCTAAGGAGACAATGCTGCAAAATGGGCACCTGCTCCTACTTTGTCTCAGACAATGGTATGTCATTCCTATAATAGATATGTATGTATTACAGATGTCCAACAGACAGGTGTGCATCTCCTTGCAGCGGATGATGTAGTCCTGTTGGGTATACCTGACTCCATGAATCTGTAGAAATGCACATATAGCACTGGTGTGTATGTGTGGATATTGTTGCCAGTCCCTAAAGAGGGGCTGAGGGCTGTGAAGCTGTGTATACCACCCCCCAGGAGGCTATATTCCACACTGGAGTTGTATATATGTCTGACCATAGCTAGATGTGTATTGTAGGAGATGGTGACTGCAAACATGACTGCATGATGGTTGGTATTCCACGGAAGATAACACTATAGGGATGCTGTAGTGGTAACCTGTGTTGTGTAATATCAATTCTAGCACACCTTCATCTCATGTGGGGGTAGCCCCTAGCTGCACCGAGGTGTTTGTAATACCACTGTTGATAGCTCTCTGACCATTTATGTGCTAGCATGGGTACATCTTCCAATGTATTTTTGGGTCATTCAAGTGACCCAGGATCAGGGTACAGACCCAAATTGTAATACAGCTGATGAGGTCCATATAGGCAGTATGGGCTTCCTGGCACATGTGGTGGCTGGTAGCTGGCTATTATTTGCATAGGTATGTCACCAATGGTGAAGTGCCCCTGCAGTGTCCCCTGTGCATCTTACTGCCTGTAGAGAGTGGAGGTGCGTACGTGTGTCATATATACTGAAATCACATGTCCCATGGCATTTCTGCCCACACTTTGTGGTATGACTGCATGACAGGATGTTTGACCAGGTAAGGCCGGGGTGCTCTCTGCAGCTTTGAACCATGTTTGTGCAACTGCACAGATGTCAGCATTTCCCAGGGATAAGAATGCTTGCATTGACGGCAGAGTTCTGTGTAGAGTCCTAGTGTTTAGCAGCATAGCCTTCAGTGTGTGATGCACTGACAGTTGTATGTTGGTAGTGATAACCTCACCTCTTGTCCTACTGAAAGTACTATGAGGGTGGTGAGAACCATTGACAGACACCTGAAGGCCAGTTGAGACAGCCATCTCTGGCAAAGCATCGTGGTCCATTGGCCATATCAACCCAGTATCACAGGCACTGGAAACCCCTGCAATATCACAGGATAAAAGGCCACATGTTAAGTCAATCATATCCTGAATGTACTGCAACATCAGTCTGGGTGACACTGGAATGCTGCATAATCAGTGTGATCACTAATGACTCGCTGCATATAGTCCAGGGACATACATTGCAGGTCAGGCATGCCAACATGGACTGTGTCAGACTCCTGACAGTACCTGCTGGTGAGAGACAGCAGGGCATATGCGATATGGTGGATTCTGTCACCTGACACACACAAGTAACACTGACCATCCACATATACAGTCAGAAGAGATGTACATCAGTGTGTCTCACAATGGAGTCTCCTATGTGTAATATGCTTGACATGTATTGACTCCTTGGTGGCTGTGGTGGCTGTGGGGCACAGTTGTGTGGCCATGTGTGGTATGTGCTATGTAGAGCTGTGGTGTTCATGTGTGGCTTTGCCTTGGAGGTCTCCTTTGTTTGTGAATGTGTATGTTGATGACCTCTGCATATGTGAGTCTGTGTTGTGTAGGTGTGGGTGGAGTGTGAGGTGTACTGATTGTGTTCACAACCTGTTTGGGGACAGATATGTATGCTTGACAGGGAGAGAGCTTGGACTGTAGGTTCCTAATGTCATTGCATCTCTCACACAGTCTGTTCCTTGCTGGTGTTTGTAGATGGTTGTCCATCCATGTATATGAGGCAAGTGCTACACTGGGCCAGGATGCCCATATCAACTGGACTGCCAGATAAACTGTGGAACATTGTCCAGCCATATAGTGCAGAATCTGAGGGAGAAAGACCATGGACAACTAAGGAGTGGCCCCACAGCCCAGGTGCCTAATACAGCAGTAGGAGGCTAACACCACTGCATACAATGTAGACAGGCTATGAACATGCAGTAATAGGTGCAACAGGACAATGCATTTGAACACCTTATGGAACATGCAGCAAGTACAGGAAGCATCAAGATCAGGAGGGCAATGCATGATGTATTGCCACTATGTTGCTGATAGCCACATACAAATCGTGGTGATAGATGGTGAGGTAGGATGTGGGAGCTAGCGGTTGGATAGTGGTGGCAATTGTGGATGTGCAGGGTGTGTACATAATTGTGAGCAATGTATGTGGTCCTGTGATGCATTCCCCTCTTCATGTCTTTCAGGTGGGATGTACTGCTGGAGGAATCCACCTTTTCAGAAGCTGAGACTGCCAACATAATTGATGCCCTGAGACTCCATCACTAGGTGCTGTTGTCAAGGAGTCACCATATCCACCAAGAATGCACTGCACTGTGGGCAGACCTCATGGCATAGGTGTATCATGTGGGGCAGTACGACAGGAGCTATGAGCAGGTCCAACACTGGGCCACAGATATGATACATCATGCAAGACAAAGGGCCGCAGCTGTGGCCAGGGAATATGCTGGCACCAGTAGAGGGCCTGCTATACAACAGCCACTCTCGGCCACAGAGGAGTTCCTGGCAAACCTGTGTTTAGCCACCAGCTCACAAGAGTCAATAACACCATATGTTGTGGAGGTGGGTGGCAGAGCTTTCACAGCCATGGAGTAACCAGGTAAGCATCCAGTTGTCATCACGTTAATACTGTAGCATTCATAGTGGTGGCCTTTGCATACCTGTACACATATGTCAGATCAATCTGAATTTGTGGGGGGGGGGGTTGTAATGCACACGTGCACACATATTGTGAAAGTCAGCAATGTGGGTAGTATCACAGTTTGTACTGTAAATGTTGATATATGCAGATATTATCCTGTACCAATGCCACATTTGTGTCTGCTGACAATACCTCTCCCACACAAATCCATAGGTACCTCTGGTGTGGCTGGGGTCCATCATGCTGTAGCTGGTGAGTGTGGCACTGTTTTGTTATGGCTTATGTATACTCTAGGTATAAGGGATGCCAGTTTGCTATTGACACAACTGTTAAGCTTAGCCATATTGCAGTACTTGCATGTTCACTTGTGGAGGGTTTCACTGCAGTGCATTACATCAGTAATCACAGTAGCAAATATGAAAAAACTGTAACATATTAGCATGTATTTTTGTGAAGGTGTAGGCAGTCTGCTGTAAAGGGGTGTATTAGTATTGTGACAGTGGGTACACTGTGTTTTAGGTGAAAGTCCATCACATACACTGACATGTCACTTATCTCACAGCTGTATAGTAGTAGCCACATTAACTGGGCATAGCTGCACTGCATGTTGTTAAGGACATGTCTTGTGTATGTCTGATGTAGACTGCTTGTGTGTTGTGCATGGTATCAGTCATAACGTTTGATTTGTATAATGCATTTGTGGCACCTCACTTGTGTGTGTGTGTGTGTGTGTGTGTGTGTGTGTGTGTGTGTGTGTGTGTGTGTGTGTGTGTGTGTGTGTGTGTGTGTGTGTGTTGGATCAGCAGACATTATAGTGCATGATTTAACACAGTCATTTTGTCTTCCCCTTAGAGGTGACCATGGGGGTTGGAGTATGTCCCCCTCACAACCTGATGTCAGTGTCTCATCAGACTCTGATGATGATGGTGGCCATAGTGAGGCACAGGTCAGGTTGTTGGGGGCTGAATCTGTCCCATTGGTTGACATCTCACTTCCTCCCCCAATGTCCCTGCACACAGTCAGTATTCCCACACATATCCAGTCCCCAGAAGCCACAGATATTGGACAGTCAGAGGGTGGTGGCATTAAACAGGAGACTGTGGCAACTATGGCATCTGTGACGTTAGACAGTAGCTATAGCCAGAGACCTGGCAAGGTCCCACACAGGTAGATTGACAGGGTTGCTCAAAGGAGGACTGCTGCCCATCCAGCACCTGTCAGAGGCATCACAGCATGTGTCACCCGACGTATGTTTCAGTCCATTATAAAGGCACAGCCACATTGTGAAGGGTACACCAGATGGATGTCAGGGTCATGGATGCAACACTGCCTGTCATGCATGACTCCATCCACAGCATTAGTGATGCCTTACATCATTTCAATGATGTAGTGGATAGACAGTGGGATGAGACATTGTCAGTCCTTAACCATGCAATGTGCTTGAAAATGTGGTAGGAGTAGGACGTCGGACATGTGGGTGGAGGTCAGCAACAACATCAGCTGAGAACTCACATGGCCATGCACAGTCACACTCCCATAGTGGCAGTACCACCAGCACTACTGAAGGGGGGTGCTGTCTACACCATAACATGGCAGGCCGTGGGCATGTGGTCCTGGGTGGTCCCGTCAGGAATACAGACCCAGCAGACACCAGTCAATGTCAGCAAGTAGTACTGCATCTGGCCCTGGGCATGGTGATGCCAGTGTCACTCCTGGCAGAACCAGTTCCTGTGTTCATGGCCAGAGATGGTGAACTGTCAATTCTGCCATGTACTGTCCACAGCTGTCTACCATACCCTCGTGTAGGGCTGGCACATGGCTTGACTGTGTACATGCTCACACTCACACATCACTGTCACATGCAGGTCACCACCAGACACACACAGCCCTTGTCAGTAGTCCAGCTTAGCAGCACCCTGTTAGACACACACACACACACACACACACACACACACACACACACACACACACACACACACACACACACACACACACAATGTTAATTGTGGCACAGCCTAGGCCTTTGGCAATCCCACACCACACCCTGTGCATGTGATGATACCTGTGCCACAGCCCTGTCATTCATACCATCAATGCAGAGACATGCTAATATGTTTCTGATGTACAGGATGAATATAGTACAGTTAATGAAAGTTTGTAGTGCAGTAGTGTTATGCCCTGTGAGGTGCTGTCTGCTGGCAATTGTCTTGTGTACACATGAAAGTGTACTGACTGTTGTCTCACAGACCTTATTCTGTTTCTATTCCAGGTGTCAGTGTATCTAAGTCGTGGGGACGTGCTGCCAATACAGAAGCTCAGGATGGTGTAGTAGCAATATAGAGACATTTTCATCACCAAGGTACGGCTGTATATGTGCATGTTTACCTAGGTGCATATGCATGGAACAGTGTGTGAGGGAGAATGGGGGAGGACAGAGTAAACTTGCATGCATACCCCTTGACACAGCATGCCACTCTTGATACATGTCACCTGGAAGTTCCGTAGGATCGCAGGTAATGGGCATGTGGTCCTGGGTGGTCCCGTCAGGAATACAGATCCAGCAGACACCAGTCAATGTCAGCAAGTAGTACTGCATCTGGCCCTGGCCATGGTGATGCCAGTGTCATTCCTAGCAGAACCAGTTCCTGTGTTCATGGTTTCATAGGTCCATAGAAGGTCACTAGAGTACTGGCCGTGGGTCCCTTACAAGCCTAGTAATTATTTTATCTCCATCAGAATCATCGATCAACACCTATTGCCCCTGTCATTGATGGACACAGGTTGGACCCTGGGACAGGTTTCTGTTCTCCCATCCACTCATTACGGATGCACTTAATGAGGGTCTACATGGTACTCTGTTTGACATGTATGGGAAGTGTATTCCTGAGACAGGGCAGCCTCTGGGAGACAAACCTGTCTCTCCAGCTGGTTTTATTGCTGTCACATATGTGATTCAGAGCTGTCATGGTGATAATGCACAAGGATTTAGACTCACATATATGGGGCAGCTGTTGAAGGTCTGATCATAACATTGCCATCTAGGCATGAAACAGCCCACCTGTGGACAACCTGTCCGATACCAAGTGCGGCACTATTGATTCAAGGCTGTCTGCATGGAACAGGTGTTGACGGGCCTGGATAACCTTTGTGGGTGTTAAGATAGCCTGTCCACTTGCTGCAGATGTCTGCATAGGTACATACCAGATCGGCCATGATGATAATTTATTTTTGTACTGAGTGAGAACTATACAAAGATAATGTCCACTTTTTCTCTGGGTGCAGTCCCTTTACCTATGTGGGGAACCACAAGGCTTTTCTGACCACTGCCACTACTTGATGGCTGAATGCAACAGTGTTATCAACTTGAGTACCCAGGTTACCCAGGTCTGTCAATGCAGGTTGTGTGTTTAGGGGGTTGCCACTGATGTGGGAAATAGTGGGGCCTTGTCCTCACTGTATGGTATGATGGTACTGTTTTCTGCATCCAACTTGAGGCCAGGACCTTGAAATCATTCCATACCCACTGTATGACCCCATTGCAGTGTGTTAACATCAGTCTGTAGGTTAATGACAGACAGCACACTACTTACAGTCGCCAAAGACTTAGGCAATACCTACATATGTGGGTGATGGCAGTTAGCATTCATGCGTGGGTCATTGGGAGGCAGCAGCTACTCACAGAACCTACACATGTCTACATATTACGCACACATAGACAACACAGAGTAGAGTTGCCACCTTATCAAATGTGCAGTGTGGGACACTTCTTGTAGTATAGTGAGAGCTGGCAGGACAAATCATAACCACAGCAAATGCAATGGACAGGACTTCCCTTGGTTTGCCAATATGACAGCTTTTTTGTGTCACATTACCATAGGTTATGCTATTTCTCATAACATTAAGGTGTTTCTGATGTGAAGTAATTGCTTTATGCTACTAGTAGACAACTTTAGGAAATGTTTCTTGTCCTACATCTGGGGACCTCTGTATTGTTTAAGTCGTTGTCACAGGTCGCACCTGACCAAACATGGACTGCAACCTGCAGGGTGGGACAGGTGGTGGCTATACCTCTCACCTTTACAGATTTCTGCAGAATGTCCTGATGTTTACCACATATTTTTGTTCCGTTTGTCATAACATTGTGGTTTTCTGGCACATTAGTACCAAATCATTAAAGACTGACGTTAGACAATAATGGGACATATTTTCATTTCAGACTTCATACCCTTCAGAAAATGTGTGTGAATGCAAATGTTATGCTATCTACTTTCTATGTCTTTCACAGCAATATTTAAAGACTGAGCCTAATATTTGGTCTGTGTCCCACTTTTCTGTATGACTTTATCCAGATGTCTTGCTCTAAGGGGTTGAGAGGTATGGTGGTGGCCCTAACAGAGTCACACTGCTGCAAGGGGATATGCATATATACATACCCACTCATGAACTGCCCTTGCTGAGAGTAGAACCCCTACTTGGTTAGTTTTACATATGACGGCGCAGTGGTGCAGCGGTTAATGTTTTTGCCTCCCAGCAAGAGATTCTCCGGTTCAATTCTCGGCTGGGGTGCCTTCTGTGTGGAGTTTGCATGTTCTCCCTGTGTTCGCATGGGTTTCCTCCGGGTACTCTGGTTTCCTCCCACATTCCAAAGACATGCATCTAGAGCATTTCCCCTGGACCTCTGCTGAAAACAGGCTCTGTGGAACCTAGTTGGACTTTCCCGGTCAACAAATGTTAAATAAATAAATAAAATAAAAATGATAGTGATAAATACATATCAAATGTACCATGGAGCTTATATATTTTTCCACTGCCTGCCACTACTATTTAGGTGGATGACAACTGCAGGTGCTGTAAGGATTGCCACTGTGGGGTTACCAGGTCCTTAAAATAATATAACCACGTCTTTCAAACATACACACACACACACACACACACACACACACACACACACACACACACACACACACACACACACACACACACACACACACACACACACACACACACACGCACCCACACACAGCCACACACACACACACACACACACACACACACACACACACACACACACACACACACACACACTGTTGCAGGGGATATGCATTCAAACACACATACACACACAGTTGCTAGTTTTGAGATTAAAACCACTACCTATCTAGTTATGTACACTATAGACCGCCATACATATTGCATGTACCACAATGCTATTGTGTTTGAAAATGTCTAACTCTACATCTAAGGTGGACGACATCTCTAGGCCCTGAATAGGTTGGGGATAGGGGAGTTCACAGGGTGTAACTGGCACACAAAATGAAATAACCATTGCACACACACAGGCAAGACAGTCATGCTGCTACAGTGTATATGCATACACAGACACATACACAGTTACCAGTATTGAGATTAGAACCCCTACTGATCTAATCATATGCACTATACTGCTGTGGGGTCTATATTAGATCATCGAAATGGCAGAATTTCTAATGATCTAATATTGAACCCAATATTGTGAAAGCTGAAAACAGCGAAGCTGCACAAAACTGATTCTTTCCTAGAGAAAGAATTTGGTTGGGCGTTGTTGTGGCTTCACTGTTTTCAGCAATGCGGTGGAAAGTTACGGGTTGGGATAAGGTAAGGGTGTGATTGTGTAGATGTTTGGGTTCGGACATGGGTTGGGTGAGTTAGGGTTAGGGCGCAGGTCAGGTAAGTGTGCGATTGTGACAGAATTTCAGGTTAGGGGCAGGTTAAGTGAGTTAGGGTTAGGGTGTGGGTGAGTGTGCAATAGTGAGAATTTGGGGTTAGGGGTGGGTTAAGTGAGTTAGGGTTAGGGCACGGGTGTGGTAAGTGTGCGATAGTGGCGGACCTTGGGGTTAGGGTCTGGGTTAAGGTAAGTGGATAGATAGTAGTGTATGTGCAGTGTAGTGTAGGGTTAGATGTAACTTTTAAATGTATGTGTGTGGATTGCTGCTTTTCAATGTGTTTGAGGTGTGTGCATGTGTTTCTCAGAACAGCAAACTTTTTCCCCTCGAAAAAATTCGCTGTTTTGAGGTTTTGATATTGTTAGGGTTAGGGTTTTGCATCTCGATGTTACGGCATTCGATAATGAGCCGTTTTGATGATCTGATATAGACCCACTGCTATGTACTTATCACATGTGCCACAGAGCTTATATGCTTTGGGCATATCTCAAAACCTCTTAGAGCAATAAATCTGGAAAAAAACCTTCAATAATGGGAGGGATAAAGGCCCAAAAATAGGGATACTTTTTATGTATTGCTCTTACAAACTTACAGAAATGATAGAGTAACAGGTTTTGCATTAGCATGCATTTTGTGAAGGGTATGAAGTCTGAAACTCAAATGTCTGTCATTATTTTCTGACTTTAGCTCTAAATGATTTGCCAATTATTTGCCAGAAAACCACACTTTTATGAGAAATGGACCAAATATATGTGGCAAACATCTGGACATTCTGCATAACTCTGTGCAGTTGAGAGGTATGGCATGGAGAGGTCAAATGGTGTATCTAAGGTGGATAACATCATCCGACCCTGTAAAGTAATGCAGTGGGGGGGGCTCAACTGGCCTCAAAATGGTATAACCAATAAACACACACAGTTGACAGCACTGTGATTAGAACCCTACCTATCTAGTAGTATGTACTATAGTGCTACATACTTATTGCATGCACCACAGAGCCTATATGCCTGGAGAGTGTCTAATGGTGCATCTAAGGTGGATGACATCAACAGGCCCTGTAAAGTAATGCAATCTGGGGAGTCAACAGGGTGGAACAGGCCTCAAAATGGTATAACTAGCACACACACACACATACACAGAGGATATGCTTCACACACACACACACACACACACACACACACACACACACACACACACACACACACACAGTTGGCACTATTGAGATCAGAACCCCTACCTATCTAGTTGTATGTACTATAGTGCTACATACTTATCACAAGCACCATGGAGCTTATATGCCTAGAGAGTGTCCAATGGTACATCTAAGGTGGATGACATCAACAGGCCCTGTAAAGTAACGCAATGGAGGGGGGGTCAACAGGGTGGAACAGGCCTCAAAATGGTATAACATTACCACACACATAGACACACATACACACACACACACACACACACACACACACACACACACACACACAGTCTTGGCAGTGTTGAGATTAGATCCCCTACCTATCTAGTTGTATGTACTTACAGCATGTGCCATGGAGCTTATATGCCTGGAGGGTGTACAATGGTGCATCTAAGGTGGATTACATCAGCAGGCCCTGTAAAGTAGTGCAGTGGGGGGTTAACAGGGTGGAACAGGCCTCAAAATGTACTGGCACTGAATATACATAGGCAGAAAATACACACAGTCTGCCACTGCTGTTGGGGTAGATGACATCAGTATCTGTTGACAGGGAGACCACTGTTGTGGAAGACACTAATCACAGGGCCAAAACATGGGTGGCCATTACACAGACATAGGCCTGCTGAGCATGCGTATTCTGCTGTATGTGTAATGCATACAGGAACACGAACACACACACACACACACACACACACACACACACACACACACACACACACACACAGTTGGCACTATTGAGATCAGAACCCCTACCTATCTAGTTGTATGTACTATAGTGCTACATACTTATCACAAGCACCATGGAGCTTATATGCCTAGAGAGTGTCCAATGGTACATCTAAGGTGGATGACATCAACAGGCCCTGTAAAGTAACGCAATGGAGGGGGGGTCAACAGGGTGGAACAGGCCTCAAAATGGTATAACATTACCACACACATACACACACATGCACACACACACACACACACACACACACACACACACACACACACACACACACACACACACACACACACACACACACACACACACACAGTCTTGGCAGTGTTGAGATTAGATCCCCTACCTATCTAGTTGTATGTACTTATAGCATGCGCCATGGAGCTTATATGCCTGGAGGGTGTACAATGGTGCATCTAAGGTGGATTACATCAGCAGGCCCTGTAAAGTAGTGCAGTGGGGGGTTAACAGGGTGGAACAGGCCTCAAAATGTACTGGCACTGAATATACATAGGCAGGAAATACACACAGTCTGCCACTGCTGTTGGGGTAGATGACATCAGTATCTGTTGACAGGGAGACCACTGTTGTGGAAGACACTAATCACAGGGCCAAAACATAGGTGGCCATTACACAGACATAGGCCTGCTGAGCATGCGTATTCTGCTGTATGTGTAATGCATACAGGAACACGAACACACACACACACACACACACACACACACACACACACACACACACACACACACACACACACACACAGCAACTGATGTGAGATTACAACCTCTACGTACCTACTATTACACAATGGGGCTCACCATAGTATTTGCATGTGCTACTGGTTAAAATGGGTACATGTGTGGCTGCAGCAGTACATCACTCTATGACTTTCAGGGTTTCCAGAGGAAGTCTATGTGGATGAAAGCGGTCTTTAAAGTGGAGTACGCTAAACACATTTCTCCTGGTGGTTCTTCTAGAGGCTTGGTGTTGTGGTTTGTTTTGGTTTTTATCTTTGCACTTTTGTGGTTTTCATGTTGTCCATACCTCTCAAACTCTTGCAGCCAAACATCTGGACAGGGCCATATATAACAGTCGGACACAGGCCCAGACATGAGGACAGGATCTTAATAATGCTCTTCCAAATGTACACAGTTAGTAGAATGGTTTTGTATTAGCTTGCGTTTTCTTATGGGTATAATGTCTGCATCTGAACTGTCTGTCACTGCTATTTTCACATTAACCTTTATTGGTTTGCCAATAGTGTACCAGACAAATGCAATGTCATGACAAACAGAACAGATATACGAGGCATACATAGGGACATTCTGTGACACCCTGTCATTTGTGGGGTATGCATGGTGCCCACTGACTTGTTGTCAGTACTGACACAGTTACATGGCAACCTTTACATCCTGGTGCCAGACTTAACTTGTCAGAACCTGCTGTTCTACTAGGCACCATCTGGGTTACTCAGAGCTGTGTACTGTCCATATCTGTGGCCCCCTGTCCATCCATTCTCCAGCTTTCTTGCAGTAACAAATATTGACTTCTTGGCAGTCTGTAGATCTCCTACCATAGGTGTAGCTGACATGCAAAATAGTAGGAAAAGCCAGTCTCGAACCATGGACCCTGTTATCCACAGTAATGTACTTAGCCCACTAAGCCATGACAGCCACCAGTCAGTGCTGTTTACTTCCTGACACTATTAACCACACACACATACATAGCACATTGTACCTTGCATATTGTGGGAATGGAAATTGTTAGCAAGTTGATTGAGACAGCCCTGGGAAAGTGTGGTCTGCTGCTATTACCTTACAAACATAAATGTCACTACAATTCTATGGGAACATGGCTGTGTCAGGGGTAGGGAACCATACCTCTCAACTGTACAGATTTTTGCAGAATGTCCAGATGTTTGCCTCATATTTTGGGTCCATTTTTCATAAAATTGTGGTTGTCTGGAAAATCACTGACAAATCATTAAAGACTAAAGTTAGTAACTAATGACAGACATAGGTTCATAGGTGTGTACTAGGCTAATGACCCTGGAGCCTTTACAAGCCTAGCCCATAGAAGTGCCCTGGAATTGTGCCACCTGACATTAGTTCCCAGTGCCTCTATCAAGTAGAGCCACTGGACCGATCCCCGGGGTGAACTTTCTATTTCCCATCCACTCATCAAGATTTCTCTTGTAGAAGGGCAGAGAGGTGCTCTGCTTGACATGTATGGGAAGTCTATTCCAGAGCATGGCCAGTCTCTGGGTTTTGAACCTGTCCCTCCAGCATGTTCTGTTGATTGCAGTAATGAGGTTGAGGTCTCTGGAGTGTGTGGTGCGAAAGGATTGAGATTTCTTTAGATGTAGCATTTCTAACAGAGCTGGGTCAGACTTGGCTTTGCAAGTCAAGCAGAGATTGCCTCTTAGTAGATGATATGAGGCAGAAAATAACTGGGTTTTTTTGAGTACGATGTGTTTAAGGCCTAGGATCCTCTTTGTGAGTCATTTTTGTGGCCTTTCCAGATGTTGCATGTGTCTAGTGAGGTACAAGCCATATGGGGCATTATACTCAATGATTGGCCTAATGAGGGAAGAGTAGAGAGAGAGATGATGACCTCTTTCTTCCTGGATGCAAAACCCTTGGTAATGAGATGTGCCACATAGAAGGGCTAAAATGTTGTGTTACCACCATACGTTTCACTGCCAAGTCTTGAACCCAGGACCCTGTGCACTACAGTCAGATCAACATACCACTATGCCAAATCAGCTGCTTTGACATTTGAGTTTCAGACTTCTTATCCATCAGATAATTCATACTGCTGCAAAACCTGTTATTCTATCAACCTTCTAAGTTTGTAAGAGCAATATTTACAAATTGTCCCTGTTTTGGGGCCTTTGCCCCACATTTCCTTATGGCTTTGTACATATTTCTTGCTCTAAGAGATTAAGAGGTATGTATGGGACTCCAACAATGACATCCATGCATCTGTCCTATGATCCTGCTGTTTGTAAGTCCCTCACATATTGCAGTGGGTTTTGATGGCTTGGGGCCTACTGCATATTCTGGAACAGCAAGTATTTGGCAAAGAGTTCCTGTTGTCCCACATAGCTGTCAGTTGTATGCTGCTATCCCTGTAGCCCACACCATTCCCTTGCATACATGCAGCAATACCATACATATGTTACCACAGTTTACTACCCCATTCATTTGCTGTTAAGAAGAGTGACTTACTTTGTGCTTGCAACAGTTGAGAGGATAGTGCTTCAGGGCTGACTCTGTCAGATGCATGCAGTACACAGCCTATACACGGTAAGATACAGGTAGTGTGATGTGGCTGACATCCCTTTTACTGTGTATGTGAGTCAGAGTGAGGTGTCAGTTCCTGGGTCCCTAGGTTGTCAGTGCATGTGCTATGGGCTGCCTCTTTGCCAAGGCCAGGGTGTACTGGGCACACCTAGGTCTGCCTGCAGGGACAGGCTCAGTGGGTTCTTCCTCTGTGTCCCCCTGTGCCAGTGGGAACCTTGGCAATGGTGGGTGGCTGTATCTCCCTTCACTGTGATGTTCCTGCTGCAGCTGTTTCCACATGATCATATTGTGTTGCATGGCACATACTATGAACATGTGCACATGTGACTGGAGAGTATTGCAGCTCTCCACCAGATATATCAAGGCAGTGGAACCGTGACTTGAGCAGCCCAAACACATGCTCTATAATGTTCCTAGTTTGTGCATGTGCCTCATTATAGCATTCTTCAGTTGGTGTGTGTGCATTTCTGATGGGTGTCATCATCCACAGTTCCAGTGCATAGCCAGCATCCCCCAGTAGATGGCTGTGCAGGATGTCTCCCCTGGTAAATGCCTAGTACAGCTGTGATGCGTGCCAGATGTGGGAGTAGTAATATCTGCCAGGGCTGCCAGCACACATGTTGATGATAATGCCCTTGGCATTGCACATGACCTGGCACGTGATGGACTGATACCCCTTGTGGTTGATGTAGACTCTACACTCATCCCCAGGTGGTGTTGTGATGTGCACATGAGTGCAGTCTATGGCATCCAGTACCTCTGGATAGTGTGCTACATGGTGGAAGAGATGCATATTTCTGGTCCTCTCCTCATGGGTGCTGGGGAAATATATGTGCTCACTGGCATGTGCTAGAATGACATCCAGGAACTGGTGGAGTACTCTGGATATGGATGCCTGTGATACCCCCCATAATGTCCACATAGGTCTTTGGAAAGTATCTGTAGTTAGTATTCTTAAGGCTACACATACCTTTCTTTCCACTGGGATGGGTTCTACTCTGTTGACTCTGGGTCTGGAGGTGAGGGTGGCAGTGCTCAGTGAGTTCCTGTAGTATGTCCCTGTCCACCCTGTAGTGTTCTATCACCAGCTCATGTAGTCCCTGAAAGGTTACCCTGGGCCTGAACACTCTTCTCCTGCTCAGTCTGGGCCTATTGTCAGCATCATCATTATTACTGACCTCCGCCTCTAGTGCATACAGATCTAGCACGGCAGGAGCAGCCCCTATCATTTTGTCAGTTAAATTCCCAAGTGTTACTCCAATGGCGCAGAGTATGTGGGAAAAATCAGAATGAAGGGTGTACACCAACTTTATACTGGTGTGCTGCAGATGCAGCCTGTGTGATTGCCTGACTATGATACATTCCACCTGCTAGGTATATCATTGAGGAGTTTGAATGGGCCAGTGTCAATGGAACAAGGCTTAGCAGTTTTTTATACTTGATTGGCTTTCCCAGGCTATTTCCTTTTATTTTTATTTTTTTTTTCAATTTCTTCCACTGCTAAGCCCCACTGTGCTCTGCGCAAACCCACAGTGCTATTATAAACATTTCTCAGCAGTTTGGACCCTCCCCCTGTACACAAGCATACTTAGCTTTTCTTTAACCAGTTAAAACATGCACCATGGGGCTAAGTATAGCTTAGCAGCCTCAGATACACCCCTTGCTTAGCTGTCCTTAGCTGAGCGAAAATAGGTGCCACTAAGCTCTAATCTACTTAAATATAGTGTGACACTCACCCTTTTGATGTTAGCTATCTGCTCTGCCTACACCAACACAGTTCTAGCCCTACCACAGTTAGAACCTACAGACATGGTGGCCCTTTTTGCTATTCAATAATCCTGGCTCATTTGCTCACACCTATTTGCATATACCCTAGATACTGCACTACACCAGGGGCTATCTCCTTAGCTACCACTATAAACTGCCATTGTATGACTCTGCATGCTGGCCACTATAATGCGATACCTTTGCATAGCTTTAAATTTCATATTTTATACTTTTTATTTATTTATTTATTTATTTTGCAAAATAGCACATTTGCTTGTCACTGCTCGCAGCTTAAACATGGCATATGTATTAAAGAAAAAGTTTAATTTTTCATATATTGTATTACTTTTTTAACTCAATGACCATAGTTTTGGCCATTTGTTTGCATACTGTGCAATATACAACCTTTTATTTGGGCTGTTATAGCCCCTGCTTAAATTTTATACTCCCGTACATGGTTTGTAACTGCGTACTTTTTTATGCTGACACAGCACCTATATGGGTGCCTTTTGCTTGCTGAATTGGAAAGTCACCTCATTTGCATGGATTTCACCAGAAGATAAAGTGATTTGCATTCCGCAGACACCTCTGTGTCCGCATGGTGTCTGCATGCTTGTGCACTCCCCCAGCCCTGTTTCCTGGATCAATCGGCAGCCATATTCCATGATTGGGCCGCTACACTATTCCTACATGGAGAATTACTCCATGTACAGTTTATTGAATTACCCCCTTGGACATTCAACATGGCCAGAGACTAATCAACAGGTTGACTTCAAACAGAAAGTCAGAAACTACAGCCAGAGATATTATCATAGGTTCATAGGTGGGTACTAGGATATCTGCCCGAAGGCATTTATAAGCCTAGACAGAATGTGTTGGCTTTCGCCGTGCCCTTAGATTAGTTCCCTGTGCCTCTGTCAAGCAGTCAGATTGAGTAAAATTCAGTTACTTGGCAAGTAGTAAGTACACTGCCTCAATGCCTGCAAAAAAAGAGATAGAGAGCCTAAAAGACAATCAACTAAAAAGGTAGAGAAAACACTGACTGAGGAGAATCCCGCAGCTGTTCCGACTCTGATGCATAATAGGGCTTCCAGTAATCTAGAGGAAAAAAATAAGTCAAATGTTCACACAACTGATTAAAATAAATAAAACACTGAAGGAGTATGTCAACTCAAATAACAAAAGGCTGGAAAAGTGGAAGAAGCTTTAAACAGATATTCAGATAAGCTGATAAAATTTAAAAAATTAGAGGGTAAAATGAAGAAAAGGCTGGCTGAGTCTGTTCAAGAAGAGATGTATCAAAAATTGCAGAATTAGAGGAGCAGCATGTAGGGAAACTCTGAGCATTTCTGCTGTATGAGAAGCTGGAGGAAACAGAGTGTATTAATCTTATGAAGGCATAAATAAGCAACTGGACTGCCTTTCCACAGTAGGAACTGTTAATTAAAAGGGTACACTGTGTGCATGTACCAAATATGTCCACAAGGAAGCAACCAATAACTTTACTAGTAAAGATGCAAACCTACCAATGGAAAGAATTGATTCTCACAAAACTGTGGCAAAAATGCAAAGTATTAAAAGTTGGAGACAGCAGAGCGTTTGTGAAAAATGATTATTCACTGTACACCAGGCAGTAGAGAGAGACATTTACTCCAGTAATCAGGGAATGTTGAGAGGCAGGTTTGATATTCATGCTGTTGTATCCAGCTGAGTTCAGAATATTTTCCTGTAGGCTCAAAATCATTTTTCTATGCAAAACAGGCTAAGGAGGAAATGTAAAAGTTTGTCCAACAAAAAATGAGTCATCAAGTTGAAAGGGACTCTGCTTCTGATTCTTTTGATAACAAAAGTATACAGACACTTTGTCAGCAATTTTTTCCATTGTTCCAAAGGAAAACACTTACAATACAGAGAAAAACAGAAAAGTTGACCAGAAGAGTTGTGAGCACCATGGAAATGAACCACAATCTGGATTTGGAAGATGTAGATGAACACAAAGAAGATCAGCAATATAGAAATTCGTGGATAAATGTGCAACTGCGAAGCATTAATTGCATTTATGAAACATAGAAGAATAAGTGGAAAGACTGGACTTTTATTGACGTTGTTACACTTATGAGGAACTGAAGGCATTTGCCTCACTTTGTGTCATTTATGTTTGGAGGGCCTCTGAGGGGAGGATAGGAGAAAGAAAAAGACAAATTAAACAGTTTCTTTTCTTAACAGTATTCCTCTGAAACTTTTATCAATATGGGTTTCATATTTTATAATTAAGTATTTTTAGTTGTTCTTATATGTGATGCAGTTATTAAAGTAAGCAGCTGCATTTGTTTTGTCTTTTTTCTTACTTTTTTCCTTTTTGTGATTAAGAAATATAAGCATTAAACTGCAAAAAGAGAAGAAAAGTTGGACAAAAGCATGTTTCTTGGGTCATTAAGGTGGGAGACGGGATGTAAAAGTACACAGATCATAATATATGTAGAGAAGACACGTTTTCTCTTACTTTTGCATAGGTGACTGTCTGGATTAAGACACTTGGCTTAATCTAATAATAAATTTGACCATGGAACAAATAAATATGAGAGCACTGAATATAGTGAAAATGTTTTCCTTTAGCAATAAATGTTTCAGCTTGTCTTTCAGGCTGCTACAACGGAATACATTTTTTTTCTTTTTTTTCTTGCTTCATCATGGAGCCAGTCTAATAATAAGGCAATAAAAATAAAAGACAGAACACTGGTTTATTTTAATGCTAAAAAGTTAATTATTTCTCAAACTATCTAAGTAGCTTTCCCATGGGGGGGATAAAGATAGAAAAGAACATATGCCAATTAGTGTAAGTAGAAACACAAGCAATAACATCTATCTTACACAGATAACATCAATTTCAGTTTAACTACGGCCTGTGTTAGCAGCTTTCTATTTGTCAGAAATGTTTCTATTAGGGGGGGTTAAACTTCATTATTTGAAGATGTACATATGTGTGTTTTTATTAAGTTAATAGGTTCTGGGGTGTTTTGGGTGTGTTTCTTTGTTTGTTTTGTTTGTGTGTTTGTGTGTTTGTTTGTTTTTTATTTTTTTTTAGTAAAACAAAAAGTATTGTAAAATGTGATATAGGTTCCAATATTGATGATAAGAAAAACTGTATAAAGAATTAACCTGCCAAACATTTAAAACAGCTGCCATATATAACAGGGGGAATAATGACTTCTTATCACAATGGTGACACTTTAAATATTATCTTGAAATGTGAATGGTCTCACAGGTCTAGACAAAAAGGAAAGAATAGTTAATTATATTAAGAAATGTAGAGTGCAAATTGCAATTCTACAGCAGACACAGTTGGAAAGAACTGAGCATGTGAAGTTGGTAGAGAAAGGATTTCAGGATTGATATTCTTTGGTATATTAGAGACAACAGAAAAGAGGAGTACTTATATTAATTGCCAGAGGAACTCCAGTAGTGATAGAAGAGATGAAAAGTGATAATAATGGCAGATTTGTGGTAGTAAGGTGCTACTGGCAAGGGACGAGGATTACGCTGGCATGTATTTATATTCCACCTAAAGCTATTATTTTGTATCTTCATTTTTTGTATATTAATAATCAGCTTTTAGCAGGGAACATTACTTATAGGGAGGGACTGGAATTTGATTTGCCAAAAAAATGAGGATATACTGGGGGGGGGGGGGATATTTCAAAAGAGTGCAAATTTTTGACAACTTCTATGAAAATATTTGGTATGAAAGATATGAATTCAGTGCCAGAAGCAGCTCAGATAGAATCTGCATATTATTCCCCAAGGTACAGTAACTGGGTAGACTTGAAAGAAATTATATCAAACAGGAACATGTCCCTTTAATTGAGAACTTTGATACATCATTTTAGTAAAACAAAAAGTATTGTAAAATGTGATATAGGTTCCAATATTGATGATAAGAAAAACTGTATAAAGAATTAACCTGCCAAACAATTAAAACAGGTGCCATATATAACAGGAGGAATAATGACTTCTTATCACAATGGTGACACTTTAAATATTATCTTGAAATGTGAATGGTCTCACAGGTCTAGACAAAAAGGAAAGAATAGTTAATTATATTAAGAAATGTAGAGTGCAAATTGCAATTCTACAGCAGACACAGTTGGAAAGAACTGAGCATGTGAAGTTGGTAGAGAAAGGATTTCAGGATTGATATTCTTTGGTATATTAGAGACAACAGAAAAGAGGAGTACTTATATTAATTGCCAGAGGAACTCCAGTAGTGATAGAAGAGATGAAAAGTGATAATAATGGCAGATTTGTGGTAGTAAGGGGCTACTGGCAAGGGATGAGGATTATGCTGGCATGTATTTATATTCCACCTAAAGCTATTATTTTGTATCTTAATTTTTTGTATATTAATAATCAGCTTTTAGCAGGGAACATTACTTATAGGGAGGGACTGGAATTTGATTTGCCAAAAAAATGAGGATATACTGGGGGGGGGGGCAAGCAGGGAAAATATTTCAAAAGAGGGCAAATTTTTGACAACTTCTATGAAAATATTTGGTATGAAAGATATGAATTCAGTGCCAGAAGCAGCTCAGATAGAATCTGCATATTATTCCCCAAGGTACAGTAACTGGGTAGACTTGAAAGAAATTATATCAAACAGGAACATGTCCCTTTAATTGAGAACTTTGATACATCATTTTAGTAAAACAAAAAGTATTGTAAAATGTGATATAGGTTCCAATATTGATGATAAGAAAAACTGTATAAAGAATTAACCTGCCAAACAATTAAAACAGGTGCCATATATAACAGGAGGAATAATGACTTCTTATCACAATGGTGACACTTTAAATATTATCTTGAAATGTGAATGGTCTCACAGGTCTAGACAAAAGGAAAGAATAGTTAATTATATTAAGAAATGTAGAGTGCAAATTGCAATTCTACAGCAGACACAGTTGGAAAGAACTGAGCATGTGAAGTTGGTAGAGAAAGGATTTCAGGATTGATATTCTTTGGTATATTAGAGACAACAGAAAAGAGGAGTACTTATATTAATTGCCAGAGGAACTCCAGTAGTGATAGAAGAGATGATAAGTGATAATAATGGCAGATTTGTGGTAGTAAGGTGCTACTGGCAAGGGATGAGGATTACGCTGGCATGTATTTATATTCCACCTAAAGCTATTATTTTGTATCTTCATTTCTTGTATATTAATAATCAGCTTTTAGCAGGGAACATTACTTATAGGGAGGGACTGGAATTTGATTTGCCAAAAAAATGAGGATATACTGGGGGGGGGGGCAGGGAAAATATTTCAAAAGAGTGCAAATTTTTGACAACTTCTATGAAAATATTTGGTATGAAAGATATGAATTCAGTGCCAGAAGCAGCTCAGATAGAATCTGCATATTATTCCCCAAGGTACAGTAACTGGGTAGACTTGAAAGAAATTATATCAAACAGGAACATGTCCCTTTAATTGAGAACTTTGATACATCATTTGATAAATCAGTATTTCAGATGATGCTCCAATAATCACTAAGATAAAAAAAACAGGGTAATGAATTAAAGATGAGACACTGGCACTTCCCCTCCTACCTGGTAAAAAGAAAAGAATTTAAGGAATGGGTAGTGGAAATTTTCCGGGTGTTATTAAAGAAGATAGAAAGCACTCCAGCAGTTACAGCTAGTGAGTGGAATACAATAAAAAGTGGAGTTTGAAAGTAAGGTAGAAATAAAAGAAAAAGAGATCTGGTGAAGAAGTAATAAGAATTATTTGGAGGGCCAAAAAGGTTGAAGTATCACAAATAAAGGAAATAGAATCTCACAAAACAAGAGGAGGCACAATTGCAGATTGCTAAAGAAAAATTAAGAGGATACCTGGATGATATGCATGAGTTTAGAAAGATCGCTGATAAGCAACTACTTTGTGATAATAACTCCAGAGCTCAAAAACTTTTGGCACAATGACGTAGGCAACATAAAGTAAAAATGTTTGTTGCCAAACTTAGGGAGCCTAAAACAAGAAAAATAATAAGAGATCCTCTAGAGGTATTAGAGATATTTCAGAATTTTTTGAAAATGTGTATAAAGCAGAGAAGCAGGGAAATCAACAAAAAGGTAGAAATTAAAATATTTATGGCAGACTTAAAAATGCCAAGGTCAGAGGTAGCTGTGAGGCTCAACAACTAAAAGCTAAGATAAGAGGAGATGAAATAAAAATGGTGATGTATAACAAATTATTTAAAACCTCTGGCAAAGAAAATAAGGGACTTCTATATTCAAGGATATAATTGGTATGGTGTTCAAGAAAAGTTGGTTTTATTTGCAGATGATATTATTTTGTACCTGATGGAACCAGAAAATGACATCTCAGTGTTGTGGAATATTCTTAGGCAGTTATATTTTTTGGGGGATATAAAATTAATAAAGATAAAAAAAAGCTATAGCTATAAAGTATGTACCCACACAAGAATTGGTTCAGCACTACCCATATTTATGTGGACATGATAAAATGAAGTATTTTGAAGTATGGATCAAAAAGGAATTGGTTATGGCAGCTAAGGATATGTGGGAAGAGACTAAATACAAAAAATGAGAAAATGGAAGTTCTTGCTTATGGATATTGATAGCAACATGCAAGCAGTAAAACTATTTTTATTGCCTTAATTTTATATACAGGTCAGGTATATTTTATCAGCAAGAGGAAAAGTGCACAGTAATTAATAAAGAGTTGAAGAATTTTATTTGGGAAGGTAAGAGGGCAAGACTTAAGTGGGATAAGTTGATCCTTGCAACAGAACAAGGAGGTTTAGGATTATCTGATTTGAAGGGATATTTTAGAGCACAAAGTTAAGGATCTGACATAACACCATTCTGGAATTATAGCTGAACTCACTAAACTAGGTATAAATCCCTACATCACAAGATGGGTTGCCAACTGGCTCACTGACAGAACACAAACTGTAAAAGTTGCAGACTCCAAATCTGATCTCAAACCAGTGACAAGTGGAGTACCGCAGGGTTCAGTCCTGGGACCTCTCCTGTTTGATATCTACTTCTCTGAAGTACAGGCTAACACAGAAGGCCTCTGGCTAACAAAGTTTGCAGATGACTGCAAACTAGGTGCCATAGTCAAGTCCCCAAACAATGTGGACATCCTACAGAAGGACCTTGCTGAGACAGATGCCTGGTGTCAGAGCGATGGCCTCAAGATCAGCGCCAAAAAGTGCAGTGTCATCCCCTTTGGTAAAAACTATGTACCCATGAACTTCCACATAGACAGCAATCTACTTAACACTGAATATGTGATGAGACCTTGGGACCCAGGTGGACAGTAGTCTCTTCTTTCATAGTCACATCACCACAGTAGTCAGGAAGTCCTTCTTCGTGGCACACCTCATCATAAAGGGGTTCTCATCCAGGAAAAAGGAGGACATTGTTCCCTCTACTCGACACTCATTAGACCCATTATAGAGTACAATGTCCCTTTTGGAATGTACCTCACAAGACATCTGCAGCAGCTGGAAAGGCCACAGAAGTACCTCACAAAGAGGATTACTGGCCTTAAACAAACGCCCTACACTGACCGTCTCAAAAAACTCCAGCTTTATTCTGTAGCATATCACCTACTCCGAGGTGATCTCTGCCTAACATTTAAAACTATGTCAAACCCAGAGCTGTTGAACATGCTACACCTAAAGAAATCCCAATCTCTCTGGGCTACACGCTAGGGACCTAAACCTTGTCATCACAATAAACAGGACATGCTGTTGGGATAGATTCCTGTCCCACAGACTTCCCATACTCTGGAACAGGCTATCTATCTATGTCAAGCAAAGTTCTTCATTAGTACTCTTCAAGAAAAGCCTTGATGAGTGGATGGGAAATAGGAAAAACACCCCAGAGATCACTTCTGTGTCTCTGTTCGACAGTGGCACGAGAAAATAACTTTCTTGGGAGGGGTAAGCCAGGGAACCTTGTTGGCTAGGCTTACGTAGGCCCTTGGGCCGATAGCCTAGTACCTACCTATGAATCTATGAACAAGCAGAAAGGTAGCTACAATTCAAAGTGGAAAGGGATGATGATGAAGCAAGCAGGTAGTTCAAGAAACAAGGAAAGAACATCCCCGGATTTAATAAACTTCATGTAGGAATAGTGTTATTCCTACATGGAGTGAATGGTTTCTGTGTCCACATCTCCCTCTCGGCAGAGCACCTTGCATATTAACCAAGGCACGCTACTGAGCGGGAGCTGTGTATGGATACTGAATCAGTGCTACAGGGTGTGTTACAGTGCTCGCAGATCTGTAACACAGTCCCTGCACTCTCAAAGTGCTGTACAGCACTTTAAAATAAAGAAAGTGTCTTCGGACACTTAAATGAAAAATGTGAAGTGCATATCATGTAGGGAGTGTGTTACAGTATCTGTAATACACCCTCTGCATTGTGAAAGTGCTGTATGGCACTAAAAGAATAAGGAAAGTGTCCTTGGACACTTATTTAATTATTTGAAGTATATTTTTTTAATTTGTAACTAATGGTTAATTTTTTTTTAATTTTTCTTTAAAGTTTAAGCATAGCTGAGCGGGTTTGCGTTGTGCTGCACTTTGCTCATCAGTGCTTAAACATATTGAGAAGCTATATAGAAATGTGCAGCAGAAATCTTCACAGCTAAGTTAGCTGAGTGGTTAGAGTCACAGCTTTGTGTGCAGTAGGTGCACGGTTCAAATACCAAGACAGGCCATTGAGCTTTTACATGAGAAAGAATATTTACATTACTTTTTATTTTATTTATAGATGTAGTTAGTGATATTTGTTAACCAGGGTAATGTAGCTTGTCCAGAATTCCAGTGTCGGTGGAAATATGAGATGAAAACCACCATTTAAACACAAGTGTCTGATACAGTACAGTCACACTCCAAGGTAACATAATTAAAGTACATAGGGTGAGGTCATGTAAAGTAAAATACATACACTTAATAATAATGTATCAATAATGAGTAATTAATATTTCATTTTTATTATTTAATTGGAAAATGTTGTTTGCCCTTAGCTCCGTTTTGCTATGCACTGCTAAACCAAGATAAGCAATGCTTAAACAGGACCTGTCTGAGCAATATTTAGCAATACTTAGCTCTGCTTAGCCAGTTTGAGCATTGCTAAGCAGTCCCCCTGTCAGCAGTCCTCAGCTCAGCTAAGTGGATTTGCACATTGCTAAGCACTAAGCATTTGCCACTTTAAGCACTGCTCAACTCAGCTTAACAGTTTTGCGCACTGCTGAGCTGTGCTTAACATTTTTGAAAATGGTCCAATGGCGGCAATGGGTGGAAAAATGACCTTATTTAAAACACACAGGTGGGAATATAGGCAAAAACTATTGCAGTTTGATCCCTGTAGGAACTATGGCAGGTGCTGGAGAGGGAGCGTGCTTTCGTGGACAGCGCTTGGGCATGTTTAGTCCAGGGTTATGGCTGGGCTCCTCATTAAGAACCATGATGGCAGACTGCTGCAGGGACAGTACCAGGGCTCAGAACACAAGTCTGAGGCCTGGGACTGTCTGGCACATGAGCTCACTAATGCCACTGACATCACCCGCACTGGTGAGCAGGTCCATCATCATTATGACAACCTGAGATGGATAAGGGGATGCTTTTGGTCCAATGGATCCAAGATACTCAGGCCCAGAATGCCCCAGAAGTTTGTAAGTATTTCACCTGGTGATTTATCAAATTTTACTATAAATATCTGATAGACATGCATGCATAATGGTGTGCTTTCCCCCCACAGCTGCAGAGGAGAGTGCTTGTAACATTGAGGCCCATGCAGGATGACTGGAGAGGCTGCACTGACATTGTGGTGAGTACAGATATAACTTGCAATATGTAGTGCAATAAATAAGAAAGTGTAATTGTTTACTGCCATTTGGTATAGTATGTCCTGAGTGTACTGAATAAATATGTTGTTAGACCAGCATTGATATAAGTGACTAATACCAGGTACTGTGTAATACAGATGAAGGCAACAAACAAGCTACTATTGATGAAAGAAAGCCGATACTGTAGTAATACTGTGTAGGAATTAATCTGCTAATAAGATACACTGTAATGGTTACTGTGAAGGTCATCAATGGCATCCATTCATCATCTACAGGATATGCAGTACAATTGAAGTTAGAATTTTGAATGTAACAAACCACTGTGTCATGTCACCCTCAATAAAAATTATTACTACAAACTGTTGTGTCTAATTTGGTCTGTTGTCAAAGAAATACAAGTGTACAGGTGCTACACAGCAAATATGGCTATGAGAGCATGCATTTACAGAGGTTTGTCTGATAACCAGCTGTTATGACAAACTGTAGATGTGGAGCTATAAAACAAGATACAGTGAAATGTGATATATGTTCTGCACTAGGATCTGAACCTTGAATATTAATGTCTAATGTATTATAGTGTGTTCCCTGTGGCATTGTCTTGTGTTAACCTTTGCATTTCGGCTATATGTAGTCCTGAATTTAGGGGCACTGATGCAGGCAAGTATGAGACTGTAATAGGTGTAGAATGCAAATATATGATGTGCAAATGTATATGGGCTGGGTATACAGCCTAGCACCTTTCTATGGTCTGTACAGATCATGCATATTCACATCCGCTAGGGGTTAAATGTGTACACCTGCATCCAAAGTATTAATACACAGTTCATTATTTCATAGGTAGGTACTAGGCTATTGGCCCTGGGGCCTATACAAGCCCAGCCAAAAAGGTACCCTGGCTTTTGCCACCCAAGAAAATTATTTTCCTCTGCCACTGTCGAGCAGAACCACAGAGGTGATCCCCGGGGTGAATTTCCTAAACAAACAGCTGCCACGAGGCCGGAACCCAGGACCATGCACACCCTACATGAAACGACTTACCACTAAGCCATTCCTGATATAAAATAAACAGACTTTGCAAGTCTTGAACCCAATACCCTAAACACTATAGTCACAGCAGTTAACCACTGAGCCATCTGAACTATTATCATGCATGAATCTCAGGCATGTATGTTCAACTGTCACTACAGTCTTCTGTGAAACTCTACCTATATTACCAGGTCAGACTTTGTAACCAAGTGAGTTTTAGGCACAAATCAGTGAAGTAGCAGACAGTAGTGCCCCAGTAGCTCAGTGTGATAAGGAATAAATATAGCATTCATTTTTGGACACACAGACCACTGTTTAAATCCAGGGACTGTTACTAAGATGTATTTATAGTTACACACAAGTAATCACGACTATTTTTAGAAACAGTCTGGTAGTGTTAACAGACATTTTTTCCATAGGGCTTACAGGTAAAGAAATGTTTGTATTAGCTGTATGAAGGGTATACTAATAAACTGTGTACAAATGTACTAGTATCCAACCCCTTGCCTGCAAATGACAGCAGGATAGGTATATACATCATGCACTCTTCCCGATACAAGTCTCTCAAGTGTCATACTGTCATGGCTAGTGATCACTTTTGCCAATAACCTTGGACACAGATATAAATCCAGTAGAAGTATGCCAGTAGCACACTCACACAACATCAGTGCAGGGTGCACCTTGTTAGTCATATATGTAACCCTGACATGTACGAGACCCCTGTAGTCATGTACCTAAAGTTCTCACATCTTGCCCCATACCTTTCCAGGTCAACAGCTTAACAGGTATGAACATGCTACAGTAGCTATAGGGCTCAGGTAGATGTAAAGTGAGGGCAAACCTATAGAGTACTGAGCAGTACTGTTGTGAAAAATATAGCCTATACAGTTGGTAATGGACTGTTTTTCTCTCCCCCACCCCTTATCTGCATCACTAATTATTATTCAAATACTATGGGTATGTTCTTCTTAAAATCTAATGTTGGGACATGTGTTGTATTACTGTTCATATATTTCAATGGTTGCATACTAACATACCTTGTTCAAATTCCACTGTTGGTGGCCAGTTGTCATAGCTGTTGCTGGCATGCTGTTACAATAATGACTGTTATTCCATTTATGCATGTGTTCTGTTTGCTATGCAATTTTTTTCAGTTCTATTGTTCTGGGATAATTGGAACACCCATGTATGCTGTTATAACTAATGTTGAAATGTTTTTTCCCATGACTAAAAAATACACTTTGACAAACCTTAACACGTTTGTGTAGGAAGATCCTAGCGGATCCGCCTGTCCCACCTCATTTGGCCATGGCACCAGGTCTCAGCATATCTGGGACCCAAACTGGAGTTGCCACCTCAGCTGGTCCTACATCACCCTTGGGTGGAACCATCTCAGGGGACGGTGCCCGTCAATTCCCCAGCAAGGGCATGGACAGGAACCTGTCACCCAACACCAGTTCTGGGGTATGGTGCACAGGGTCATCCAGTGAGATTTGGATGACCGCCTGTGCCAGATCAAGGGCAGACTGGTGCACCTCGAGTGGCAGGCTGGCCCTGTTGTCCAGCCTCCAGCACAGCCACCTTTGGGGCCATGAAGGGGTAGTGGTGACTGCCAATGCATGGGGACCTCAGTCCCACTGTTACCATCTGGGGGCACATGGTCCTCTGATTCCCAACCACCCTCTCCGTCCAATGGGTTTACCCCCTCATGTGTCATACACTGCCCCTTTCTGCTGTCTTGTTTGTCTTGTGTGTCTGCAAAAACAACCTCTCCTACCAAACTTACCTCCCAAAATGCACCTACTATCCTTCCACAACATCCCACTCTCACCATAAAAAAGGGGGGGCATCTGTCCACAAAAAAAATCTCTTCCCATACATAGCTCTCCAATTCACCAATACATACACTGACAATCAAATTCCCCATGAATTACACAACAAATTTATGTCACACACACCCCTCCATGTGGGGTGTGAGGCTTTAAATTCCAAATTGTCCACATCATGCACAGCTGTTGCTGCACAAGAAATGGAGAACTATGTCCCTTTCCTACACCCATCCTGCACACCCCTAGCTGCCTTTCATATTGTTTTTCCCTTGCTTGCCCCCATTTTACCACTTTCCTATTACCCTTTTTTCTTTTCTCTTTTTGGAAATAGCATGGGTGTAAGCTGGTTCAAATGGCATTAAGTGAAGCTAAGGGAACCTAACCATCTTTTGGCATTGTGACACATTGCGCAAAACCACACAAACCTGCTTAAAACTGCTGCAATCACTGTATCTCATTCAGCCACTGTTCTGCCCAGCAACAAAATAACCAGCCCTGGCAAGTCTCAAATCCAGGACACTATACACTAGATTCAGAGCAATGCACCACTATGCCAAACCAGCCATGGGAATTTGCAATGCTTTTGTAAATATATCATGTATTACAGTCAATTAACATTAGGGGGAAAAAGACATCACTGCCAAGTCTCAAACCCAGGAGGCTGTGCACAGGAGTCAGAGCAACACATCACTAAGCCAAGCCAAGCCAGCTCTGGGTAGTGATTACTGCTTTTGTAAATGTATCATGCAGTGCAGTCATGTATCATTAGGAAAAAAAGACAAAGCTGCAAATTACTGAACAGAAGATGTTCTGAACTACAGTGAGAGAAACATACCACTACACCCAATCAGCTCTGGGGAAATACTGATACTTTTGCAAATATATCATGCACTACAGTGATGAAACTTTAGGGAAAAAAGACACCACTGCCAAAATTTGAACCCAAAACAATCTGAACTACAGTCATAGAAACATACCAGTAAGCAAACTGATGTTGAGAGTATAACAATTGTTTTTACAAATAATCCTGATTGCCACTCATACAGTACTCTTATATATACTGGCCCAAATCACAGTGTAATAGGGCCTCTGATGTAGACACCAAACCAGTACACATACAAATAGATGATACTGGATATATGGGAGGCCTACAATATCAGGTAGAACTGACTACTGCACAGACTGTTGCTGAATATCCATAGTTGTGCCCCCTATTTATGGCAGAGTCATCATAAAACCTACTCTGTGTACCGACATACTGGTAAGGCAGTGCAGACTGGGGTTACAAAATCATGATGGGCTCCCAGTGTCACACAACGTACCCATCAGAACACACATGTCCATGCTAACATGTCATTATTATGGCAGGTGTATTTGTAAGACATATGTGCATGCATACAGTGTGTACACTGTATGCATGCACATATGTCTTACAAATACACCTGCCATAATAATGACTTAGTACCTCTATCTGTTACATTTCTAGGATCTGTCACATCTAGACACCCACAGTCTTGGCCCATAGCCCAGTCTGTGGCATGACAACTACATTCATGTCAATGCAACATAGGTATAATTGTGCCCTGTAATGTCCAGCAATACCCGTTGCTCCTACCACAGTCACTGCCACCCACAGTAGCACGTTAAAGGCCTGTAGGGTGGGACACATTTCACAAGTATGAGTATGTGTACTAAATGTTGCCTACCACTCTCTGGATGGCACTATTATATAACATATGCACCACAGGGACATGCCTCACCTGGACTGTCGTGGGTACCCTAAATCAGGATATGTTGTGATACAACAGCTGACACTTCACCCTCACTCACAGTAGCAACTTGCAATCCCCCAATGTCTTCACAATTCCTAGTCTGACCCCTGGCTGGAATGCAGTAGCTGTGGCCTGCTACACATGCAGCAGTATGCCCAGCTACCTTTATAAACCTAACATACCCCCAAACACCTAGAGCAGGGCATCCACACAACATTGAAACATAAAGAGATGGGGGGGATTTGAGGTTTTAAGAGACATGTATCACAGTCTCCCCCTACAGACATACACAGCTGATCGACTAGAATCAGCTGTAGCAGCACGAACAGTCAGATAGAAAAGGATGTATGATGCTCACATCTGTCTTCTTACTCTCCCCAACACACATTTACACAGAACACTGTTACAGAATCTGAAAGTCTGTTAACAATGGTCATACATAGCATGCAAATCTGTGGACATAGCACATCAATCCAAACAATGGACAATATTTCCACCAACCATCTGTGATGCTGTAGCTCCTACACCTCGATAATGTCCACCTCACAGGATAGGAAAAGAGGCAAGGCCCACAATGAAGATCTTAATTATTGCACTGTGTTGCCATGCCATTGGCTAATGGAAAGGCAACCCAGCTGTTATGGATGCAATTAGCAAGTGGGAGTCACAGACTGGTGCAGAGGCCATCACCTGTTCATGACCATTATGTATAAAAGGCAAGCTGCTGTCTATGGTAAACAGGTCTGACACTTTCCTCATGAAGACAGACTGTGATTCTTTACAACACTACAAGTGGATTTCTTCTGCCAAAGGAGTATAGCTCCATACCAGGTATGTCATACAATTAAACATATAATGGAATGCAGATGGGGGGATGCAGTCATGGGAAATAGGAATTTAAACAGTAGGTCTCAACAACACTTCCTGGACTGACATGTTGTTAGTCTACTGTCCAGCACCTATGGCCATCCCTGATGGCTCTGTCTGCAGTGACATAGGTCACAGCTGTGGCCCCTAAGTCACTCCAGTAATGGTCAGCTCACATATGACTACTACTGGAGTGTCTGTTGTACAATACTGACTGTGACACTGCCAGCCCAGATAACTGGGATGTTGTAAGTAATCATATGTTATTTGTGAATATTAATATTATTCATATGCTTGTATTACAAATGTAAGAGAACTGTATGTTATGTGGATATTAAACTACTGGTGCAGAAGTATGTGTTGAACTGTATGTTATGTACTGATCTCATACCTCTCAACTGTCCAGATTTTTGCCTCATATTTTTAGTCATTTTCTCATACAGTTGTATTTTTTCTGGCAAATTACTGGTAAATCATTAAAGACTGAAGCCATAAAACAATAGCACACATTTGAATGTCAGACGTCATATCCTTCAGAAAATACATTCAAATGCAGAACCTGTTATTCTATCAACAGTCTAAGTTTTTAACAGCAATATTTAAAAAGTGTCACTATTTTTGGGCTTTTGTCTCCCCTTTAGTTGTGCCTTTGTCCAGATGTCTTGTTCTAAGAGGGTGGGAGATATGACTGAGCTTCAAGAGTGTAACCACAGTGTACTGTACTGGAAAAGAACAGAAATGTATATAAACTATTACCTGTGCAAATGTATGTATTAATAGTAGAAGCTGGAAGCCTCGAACATACAGAGATAACTTGCAAAACTTCAAGAAAATAAGCTGAACTTGTGTTACGAATGTGTTATCTCAGTTTCAGTGCAGCAAGCAGACATAAATGTCTACTGCTAGAGGTTTTTGTATTGTCTTGAAACATAAATAATTACGAGGTTGAAAATGTAAAACTGTTTAACTGTGTTATGAATTCCAGTTCTACACAAACATCTGACAGATATGTATTTCTGATGCAGAGATGTTAAACTGTATGTTAGTTGCTGCTTGCCTGGGAACTAAAAGCAGGTGACAAAAAATGATATAATCTGAGCTAACCCAGCTGTAATGTTGATTATTAATTTTAGACTTGTCTCAGAGATAGACCTTTGCATTTTGTATGTGGCTTTGTATCTGACAACATCCACTCATCTGCATTTGCCTTGCTAATAGTAAGGAACTAGGGAAAAGTAATTTTGTTTACATATAGATGGGAATATAGTAAAGATTACTTTAGATGTTTACTGTATTTATTTGAGACTGTCCTGCAATGTTGTCTTAAAACATTTCCTGTGATTCTGAACTCTGTAGTTACTGCATTGATTGAGTATTATCTAGTTCCTTTATTAGTTATTATTAAATATAGTTAAACCTTGTAATTGTGGCTGGTCTGTGTAGAGCTAAGTAAGCTCTTAGTGTACTTGCATTTGTATTTGGTGACACTGTATAGCCACTCCAATACCCTTGTCTTGGTCACACAATTTGGATAATAGGCACATCACACAAAAGGATTTGTCACCCTTTGGTAATGGCCTTAGAGTAGCTGATAAAGAGCTGGATTGTGGCAGTCAGAATTACCTTTTAGTATGGGCAGAAGGGCCCAGAACTAGTAAACATGTGCCAGTCTTTCCCAGGAGTGAGTGTGTATTTGATTTATAAATCAAATCTCAAAGTGTGTGTGACAGCTACTTGGCCATGGGCACGAAGCACTGGTCAAACATAGAGGATAATGGAGTTTTGGCTTCACCGCTCTGCTGAGATTTTAACTGTAAAGCTGTGCCAGTGGGGAGTCTTTTTGGGGGTCTGGAGAGAGAGGGAGAAACAAGCCCCAGACTGACTGTAATCTCTGTGTGCTCTTAAGGGTAATTGCACTTTACTGTGTGAGCATTTGTCATCTTTTGATTATGTATGTTCCTCACTAGTGGTAGTGGTGAAGACTGAAGCTCCTTGATTACTGGCCCAGTGCAGGGGTGTCACACTGACAGTATGTACTTGTGGATACAGCTGGCATATCACATCATGTACTGTCATTGAGCCCCTCTCAGTCTGCCAATGTCATACAGGATTATTTTACAGATTGTCCAGGTATCCCTGACCATTCCTGACATACTCTGGCTACATCAGATTGTACTCCACACCTGTATCTGATTGCCTGACACCTATGGCTAGCATACTTGGTGAGACCCTGTAGCAGGACAGCAGGTTATAGGTACTAGTAGTGGGGGGATGCTGGCTCTGCCTCAGCAGCAGTGCATACATACTGAGCATACAATGTAAGGGAGTAGATACAGTAGCAGATATGCATGTACAATTACTGTGTCCCCAGGGGTCTGGCATGTCTAAGACATATTCCCCAAACTCTGTGGACAACCATCATGTATTGTCCAACTGGTGTCCAGAAATACACATTTGTCTGGCGGGGGGGTCTACATCCCTAAGCACATGTACACATTCCGCAAACATCTGAGTACTGCAGGTGTCAAACACTTATGAGGAGGTCACTCTACACCACATATGCAATGCTGTCTGTTATTGTGTAACCCAGATGTTCCTGGAATGCCCACATGCACCTGTAGTAGCACTTGCCTATTTGTCGGATGCAGATTGGATGACATGCTACTGTAACATTGCCCATAGGGGACACCCAGTAGTCGATGGGAGTGATGCGTGTGGACAAATAGCAACACAGTCTGTCACAGCAGTCAGGCCATTTCTGGTATTCCTGGTACCATATGAGGTTACTATGCTTTGGGCCCTGAGCAGTCATATGCCTAGGCTACATGTTAGCCCATGTGTATGCAAGGCAGCAGCTGATGTCCCTGTCCAACAGGAACACAGGTGGTATCCCACAGGTGTATGTGCTGTTAATGATCCAGTTGACCAGGTTATGCTTACAAAGGTGTAGGTAGCTACCCTGCCTGATGTGGACAGGGTGCCCTTTCCACCACAGGGTGATTGTGTGGGACACACATGTGAGCTGCCAACAAGGCCAGTTCAAGTGACTCACCAGGTGGAGGTTTTGTGTGTGTGTGTGTGTGTGTGTGTGTGTGTGTGTGTGTGTGTGTGTGTGTGTGTGTGTGTGTGTGTGTGTGTGTGTGTGTGTGTGTGTGTGTGTGTGTGTGTTAACAGAGTGAAGCATGACTAGCACTTGTGCAGCAGTCCCAGCAATGTGGAGTCCATGATTGCTTTGCATGCCGCAGTGAGGTCACTCCTGGGAGTATGTATGAAGCTGGGTAGAGGGTTGGCTTTATAGCCTATAGGTGTATGGTAAATGCTTGATGGCCTGCTATTCCCTGGTGGAGAACCACTGTGACGTCCCCAGCTGCTGCATGTGCTGTGTGATGTGAATGATGAACAGAGAATTATGCACATTAATGGTCCTCATTGGGGGGAACATGAAACATCAGGATCAGTAGGGCAATGCATGCTGTAATGCCAGTATGTTGCTGATATACACACACACACACACACACACACACACACATACTGTGCTGTTAGATGGCAGGGGTATAATGTGGGTGTTAGCGGTGGATAGTGCTGCCAAAGTTGATGTGCAGAGTCTGTACGTAATGGTGGCCAATATACGCGGTCCTGTGATGTTTTCCCCTATTCATGTCTTTCAGGTGGGATGTACAGCAGATGGAACCCATCATTCTTAGAAGCTGAGACCGCTGCAATCATTGATGCCCTGAGAATCCATGACCAGGTACTGTTGGGAAGGAGCTGACAAAACCTGCAAAATTGCACTGCCCTGTGTGCAGAACTGGTAGCAACAGTCAATAATGTGGGCCACCGGGACAGGAGCTATGAACAGGTCTGACACCATGCCACAGACCTCATACACAATGCACAGAAAAGGACTGCAGCTGTGTCCAGGGGCTGTGCTGGCACAGGTGGAGGGCCTGCTACTCAAGCACCACTCTCAGCCACTAAGGAGTTCCTTGCAAACCTTGGTTCAGCCACCGCCTCCCAGACAACCATGCCTACATATGTCATGGAGGTGAGTGGCACAGATTTCAAAGTTGAGGAGCATCCAGCTAAGGTCCCAGTGAGCATCATGTTAATACTGTAGCGGCAGGCTTTGCATACCTGTATGCATATGTCAGGTCAATCTGCATTTGTGGGTGGAGATTTGGAATGCACACATGTGCACACATATTGTGAATGTCAGCAATTTGGGTAGTATCACAGCTTGTAGTGTACATGTTCATAACTGCACATATTATCCTGTACCAATGCCACATGTGTGTGTGCTGAATTCTCCCCCAAACTCCATAGGTCTCTCTTGTGTGGCTAGAGAACATCAACCTGAAGCTGGTGAGTGTGGAATTGTCATGTTGTGGCTCACCTATACCCTAAGCATGTTAAGAGCAGCTAGTTTTCCATGCACACAACTCTTAAACTTAGCCATATTGCATTATGTGCATGTTCACTTGTGGTGAGGTTCACTGCAGTGTATCACATTGTTCATCACAGGAGTCTGTTTGCAGGAGCTGTAAAATATTGACACATACTTCTGTGCAGGTGTAGCCACTGTGCTATACAGGGGTACATTAGCAGTGTGTACACGTGCACACTGTGTGTTAGGTAAAAGTCCATCACATACTTCCACTTCTCACGTATCTCACTGGTGTATAGTAGTAGCAACATTAACTGGATGGAGCTGCATTGCATGCTGTTGAGGGCCTGTCCAGAGTGTGTCTGATTGCATGTCATGCATGGTATCAGCCAGAAGGTGTGGTCTGTATAATGCCTTCGTGGCACCTCACCTGTACATGTGTGTGTGTGTGTGTGTGTGTGTGTGTGTGTGTGTGTGTGTGTGTGTGTGTGTATCAGCAAACATCATAGTGCAGGAAATAATTTACTTATGTTGTCTTCCCCTCACATGTGAACATGGGGGTTGGGGTCTCTCCCCCCTCACAACCTGTCAGTGTTTCATTGGACTCTGATGATGATGGTCGCCATAGTGAGGCACAGGTGGGGTTGTTGGGTGCTGAATCTGTACCCTTGATTGACATCCCACTTCCATCCACAATGTCCCCGCACATGGTCAGTATGCCCACGCATACCCAGTCCCCAGCAACCACAGATATTTGACAGTCAAAGGGTGGTGGCATCAAACAGGGTAGTGTGGTGAATATGGCATCTGTGACTGAAGACACTAGTTATAGCCAGAGAGCTGGTGAGGTCCAACACAGGAAGATTAACAGGGGTGCTCAAAGGAGAACTGCTGCCCATCCACCCCTTGTCAGAGGTGTCACAGCACGTGTCACCCGATGCATGTTTCAGTCTGTCATGGAGGCACAGGCACATTGTAAATGGTACACCAAATGGGCGCTCAGGTTCATGGATGCAACACTTCCTGGTATGCATGACACCCTCCACAGTATTGGTGATGTATGTCATTTCACTGATGTCAGGGATAGATGGCAGGGTGAAACATTGTCAGTCCATAAACATGCAATGTCTGTGCTTGAACACTTGGTGAGAGTAGGGCATTGGACACATGGATGTAGGTCAGCAACATCATCAGCTGAGAGCCCACATGGCCATGCACATTCACTCTCCCATATTGGCAGTATCACCAGCACTACCAAAGGGAGGGTGCTGTCCACACCACAATGTAGCAGGCCATGGGCAAGTGGTCCTGGCTAGTCCCATGAGGGACACAGACCCAGAAGACAGTGGTCACTATCAGGAAGTAGTACCGCATCTGGCCTTGGGCATGGTGGTGCCAGTGACAATCCTGGCAGAACCAGTTCCCATGTCCAGGGCCAGAGATGGTAAACTGTCCATCCTGCCATGTATGGTCTACAGCTGTCCAACATACCCTTGTGAAGGGCTAGAACATGGCTTGACTGTGTGCATACACACACTCACACATCACTATCACATGCAGGTCACCATCATACGCACACAGCTCCTCTCCATCGCCTACCTGAACACCAACCCTCCTGTCTCACGCACACAATGTCAACTGTATGGCCCATCCTAGGCTTTTGGCAACCCCACACCATACCCTGTGCATGTGATAATACCTGTGCCACATCCCTGTTATCCATACCATTGATGCAGGGACATGCTAATATGTGTCTGATGCACAGGGTGAATATAGTAAAGGTAATGGCAGTCGATAGTGTACTACTGTTATGCCATGTAAGGTGCTGTCTGCTGGCAATTGTCATGGGTATACATTGAAGTGTATGTGTCTTTATGCTGTGATGCTTTATTGCTGTTGGTACTGCTGACTGACTGTCTCACAGACCTTATTCTGTTTCTGTTCCAGTTGTCTGTGTGTGTACATTGTGGGGAGCTGCTGCCATTACCAAAGCTCAGTATGGCGGAGTGGAAACACAGAGACCTTTACATCGCCAAGGTATGGCTGTATAAGTGCATGTTTACCTAGATGCATACATACAACAGTGAATGAGGGACAATGGAGGCACACAGCATAACCTTGCATGCATATCCCTTGACACAGCCAGCTAACCATCATACATGTCACCTTGGTGTTCAGTAGGATCACAGGTTCATAGATACAGAGGAGGTCACTAGAGTACTGGCCCTGGGTTCCTAACAAGCCTAGCCAATACTTTATCCCCAACAGAATCATCAATCAGTACCTGTGCCCCTGGCATTGCTGGACACAGGTTGAACACCTTGGACAGATTTTTTTCCCATCCACTCAGCCTTAGTGCAGTTGACGAGGGTATGCATGGTACTGTGTTTGACATGTTTGGTGAGTGTACTCCTGACACAGGGCAACCTCTGGGCAAGGCCTGATGAGGGTAGCTTGTGAGGCACCTGATTCTCAAGGGAAGGAGGATTCTGTATACTGGGACAAAGGGTTACTGTATAGAGAGTGGACCCCTGAGTGAGGGCTAGATAGTGAGGGAATACAGTTGTTGGCAGTCCCTAGAGCCTAACATCTGGTGCTTCTAGCCATAGCCCATGACATTCCCTTAGCAGGCCATATGGGCATAAAATGTACAAAGAGACATATTATGCAGAACTTCTATTGCCCTGGAATTTCCAGAGATGTAGTAGGGTACCGCAGGACCTGTGAGCAATGCCATAAGGTAGGCAAGACAGGAGACAAGGTGAGAGCTCCTTTGATGCCTTTGCTTGTGATTGAGGAGTAATTTCAGAGGGTAGCTATGGATATTGTGAGGCCTCTGAGTACCTCAAGTTCCACAGGGAAAAAGTAGTAGATTATGCTACAAGATACCTTGAGCCAGTGGCTTTATCCTCCATTGAGGCAGAAAAGGTGGCAAATGCTTTGTTAGAGATTTTCAGCAGGGTAGGTTTCCCAAAAGAAATACTGACTGACAGAGGTGCCAATTTCATGTCAGACATGCTGGCTTGTCTGTGGACGTACTGTGGGGTGAAGCACCTGAAGACCACCCCCTACCATCCCCAGTCTAATGGTCTTGTTGAGAGGTTAAACTCTACCATCAAGTCCATGCTATGGGAATTTGAATACTAGTTTAAGAGGGAGTGGGACAAATATTTTTCCCATCTGTTGTTTGCTTACAGAGAGGTTCCCCAGGAAACCACAGGTTGTTTACTCTTTGAGATGCTGTATGGGCATAGGGTGAGGGGACCTCTAGATTTAATTCGAAATGAGTGGGAGAGTGAGTGTGAATCTCACAAGGAGTCTGTTGTGGCATATATCCTAAAGTTCAGGACAAGGCTCAGGGAACTCATGGCCATGACCCTGGAAAACCTGGCAGAAGCCTAACTACAGAAATAGGTCAGGTATGACAGGAATGCTCGAGCTAGACAGTATGCTGTAGGGCAGCAGGTAATGGTTCTCATTCTTGTCAGACACAAGAAGCTGCAAGCAACCTGGGAGGGAGCCTACAAGGTGGTAAGCAAGGTAAGTGATGTTAACTATTTGGTAGAACTGCTAGGCAGGAGGCAAGGGCACAAATTGTACCATGTTAACATGATAAATCCTTACCATGGTAGGGAGGCCCTTGTGCTGAGTATTTGCAGTGGATTGTAGGAGGAGTCTAAGTGAGCTCTGGTGACTGATCTCCTCAGTGAAGCCTGGACTGACACCTCAGTGGAAGGTGTAGCAATGTCCCAGCAGCTATCTCCTACCTGGGTTTGAGAAATCCGAGGAGTGTTACATGAGTTTGGGGACATGTTCACTGGAAAACCAGGGTGCACCCACCTGGTGCAGCACCAAGTGGATACAAGACCCCAAAGACATATTAGGCAGGACCCTTATAGGGTGCCTGAGAGAGTCAAACAGACTCTGAGGGAGGAGATACAGGAAATGTTAGAAATAGGGGAAATTCAAGAGTCCAACAGTCCCTGCACCTCCCCAGTGGTGCTGCTGCCAAAGAAGGTTGGCAGCACCAGGTTCTGTGTTGACTACAGGAAACTAAATAGTCACACAGAGTCAAATGCTTACCCCATGCCTAGGAAAAATGAAGCCCTAGAGCAGCTGGGTGGGGCTAAATATCTTACCACCATTGATCTCACTAAGGGTTACTGGCAGGTGCCTTTTACTCCCAGTGCTAGAGAGAGGTCAGCCTTTGTGACTCATTTTGGCTTGTATGAGTTCACAAAGATGCACTTTGGGATGACAAATGCCCCAAAGACTTTTCAGAGGCTGGCAGATTATATCCTAGTCAGAGCAGGAGGGTTTACCCTTTCTTTCCATCTATAACCATTCCTGGTAAGAGCACCTTCAACATGTCAGTGAGGTGCTGGGAAAACTACAGAGGGAAGGGGTTGAGAATTAAGCTGAGCAAATGTCAGGTGGGTATGGCAGCGATCTCTAACCTGGAACATAGAGTGGGGAGTGGTAAAATCAGACCAGAACCTACCAAAGTGGAAGCCATTCAGTCGTGGCTTGCACCTGTTACCAAAAAGCAGGGGAGGGCATTCTTAGAAACAGCAGGGTACTACAGAAAGTTCTTCCCAAGTTATAATTCCATAGCTGCTCCCCTCACTGACCTGACAAGGAACAACAGGCCAGATAAGGTCGTGTGGACCTTAGCATGTGAGCAGGCATTCCAGAAACTTAAAGAAGCTTTGGGAGGACCCCCTGTGTTAGCCAGTCCAGATTACAGCAAAGAAGTTGTTGTACAGGTGGATGCTTCGACCTATGGGGTAGGGGTTGTACTTAGCTAGATTTGTTCAGAGTAGAAGAGCACCCAGTGGTTTAGGTTCATAGGTTCATAAGTAGGTACTATGTTATCTGCCCAAATGCATTTATAAGCCTAGCCAGAATGTGTTGGCTTTCACCGCCCCCTTAGATTAGTTCCCTATGCCTCTGTCCAGCAGAGCCATTGAAGTAATCCCTGGGGTAAACTTTCTGTTTCCCATCCACTTGTCAAGGTTTCTCTTGAAAAGGGTTAGCAAGGAGCTCTGCCTAATGTAGATTGGACTCTTGTTCCAGAGCATGGGAAATCTCTGGGACAGGAATCTATCCCTCCAGCACGTCCAATTTATTGTTGTGGTGAGGTTTAGATCCCTGGACTTTGTGGCTCGAGAGGATATGGTTTTCTTTAGGTGGAGCATGTCCATCAATTCTGGTTTGGACATGGCCTTGTATGTCAGGCAGAGATCACCTCTGAGTAGGCAGTATGCAACTGAGTACAGCTGGAGTTTCTTATGTCGAGCTGCATAGGGCATCTGCTTGAGGCCAGTGATTCTCTTGGTGAGGTACTTCTGTGGTCTTTCCAGATGTTGCAGGTGTCTTGTAAGGTACATCCCAAATGGGGCATTGTACTCTATGATGGGTTTGATGAGTGATGCATAGAAGGGCCCAATGACCTCTTTTGATCTGGATGCAAACCCTTTTGTGATTAAGTGGGCCACATAGAAGGGTTTTCTAACCACTTTGGCAATGTGATTATCAAAGGAGAGGTTACTATCTACTTGGGTCCCCAGATCCCTTATTATGTCTTCCGTATTTAGGGGGCTACCACCTATGTGGTAGTTTGTGGGTACTTTGTTTTTTCCAAAGGGGATGACTATGCACTTTTTGGCATTTAGCTTGAGGCCATGGTTTTGACACCAGGTATCTGTCTCAGTGAGACCCTTTAGGAGGATGTCTGCGTCAGCCAGAGAGTCAATTATAGCCCCTAGTTTACAGTCGTCTGTGAACTTGATCAGCCATTGTCCTCCTATGCTTGCCTGCATCTCTGAGAAGTATATGCCAAACAGGAGTGGTCCTAGGACTGAGCCCTGGGGAACGCCACTTGTAACCAGTTTAGAGTCAGACCTAGCTCCTGCAACTCTTACCATGTGGGTTCTGTCCATGGGCCAGTTGGCAACCCATCTTGTGATGTATGGGTTTATGTTCAGCCTGGTGAGCTTGTCTATAATACCTGAGTGGGGAATGGTGTCAAAGGCCTTTGCAAGGTCTAGGTAGGCTGTGTGGACCACCTTTTCTTCATTTATAGCCTTGGTAACTGTCTCAAAGAAGTCCACCAGGTTTAGGAGGCATGATCTGCCCTTAACAAAGCCGGAATGGGTAGGGTCCAGTGTTTGGAGGTTTCCAATGCCTCTCTTAATGAGGTCCATGATGACACGCTCCATAGCTTTGCAGACTAAGCTAGTTAGGCTTATAGGGCAATAGTTCCCAGGGTCCATTGTGGCTTTACCTTTGTGGAGTGAAATAACCATTGCTGTGCGCCACTCTGTAGGCACATAGCCTGTGGAGAGGCTGAGTTTAAACAGTGTGTTTAGGTGAGGGGTTAGTTCATCTTTGAGCTTGTGTAGGACACAGCCTGGGACACTGTCCAGTCCCATTGATGCTGTGTTTTTGGCTTTGGAAATGGCTGTTTTAACCTGAGTGTCTGTGATTTCAGGGGCACTACATTCTTCTGGTATAGTTATAGTCCCTTTAGGGGGTGAGAGGGGGGTGACGTTTGCACTGAACCTGTCTGCCAGTATGTTGGCTATATCAGTCATTTCAGTGTATTTTGTGCCATTCTGCACTAACTTTGAGCAGATCTGAGAATTGCCACTTAGATTCTTGACATAGCTAAAGAATGCCTTGTGGTTATCTTTGGAGTCCATGGCAATTTTTCTTTCAAAGCTAGCCTTGGGTGATTTTATGAGGGAACATAGTTTCTTGCTGATACTAATCAGGGATGTCTTCCCTTCTTGGGATTTTACTCTTTTCTGTACTAGTTTCCTCCTTCTATTGTATAGCTTGTTTATGGCAGGGGTCCACCAGACTGGTTTCCTTTTCTTGGAGGAGTGGGTCTTGGTTTTGTTTGGGATAGCACGATCCATGCGTTCTTGTAGGTGCCCATAGAGTGTATTAGTAAAGGATTTTGCAGCTTGGACAGCGTTATCCTTTAGCATGGGGGCTTTTAAACTTTCCACCTCGGTCTTAAGTAACGTGAAGTTTGCTTTTGAAAAGTTTTTCATGATGGTTTCTTTGACCGGGGCTGGTGGCAGAATGTGGATATCCAGAGTGATTAGTTTATGGTCAGATCTAACCAGTGAGGGGTTGACCTCTGTTGTGGAACACCGGTCGCCCATGTTGGGTGATGACCAGGTCCAATATGTTGTCACCTCTGGTGGATGTGTTGACCAGTTGATCAAGGGCATTTGAGTTTATAAATTCTAGGAAATGTTGGGCAAGGGAGTTTGTACTTGAGTAGTTCTCCCAGTTAATGTTTGGGTAATTGAAATCACCCAATATCAGGGTTTTTGGTAGGACCTTTATGTTTCCCAGTATTTCCAGGAATGTGGAGTGGGAGTCCTGGGACATGGTGGGTGATCTGTAGCAAGCTATAATTTGAGTAGCAGTTTTGCTCATTGTTTGTTGCACATGGATGATCTCTGAAGCATCGTGCTGTGCCACTAACCTGGAGGTGTGGGTATCCTTGATGAATATGGATACTCCCCCACCTTTTGTATTTCGGTCTGGGTTTTGTGGCCAACATGTATGGTATGAGTTGTAGCCTGGTAGTGCTGGGGTGCTCCCTGGAGCCTTAAACCAAGTTTCTGTTACTGTACATATATCAATTTTCTCCATACTGAGGAGTGCCTCGAATGTGTGCATTTTGAGGTTTAAATTTCTGGCATTGAGTATCATTACCCTCAGTTTTTTGTTACTTGTGCTATTTATGGCGGTGGGTTTGTCTTTTGAGCCATGCCTAAAAAAGGCACTATGGGGGTGGCAAGGGCCTTGGCAAGTATTCTAAAACCTAAGGGTGACAGGTGCAAGCTGTCTCTAGCGAAGCAGCGTGGCTTGTCGAGCATGTCATCCCAGGCTGACAGACACTGGATCCCCTTTGAATGACACCAGAAGCTTAGCCAGTTGTTGAAATTGATAATTGTTTCTCTATACCATGGTATCATTCTTGGTGAGGTCAGGATGCTACTCAGGGTCAGGGTCACACCGGCCTGGGCTATGTGAAAAGAGAGCTCCTCCATGTCTCTTTTCATGTAGTCAAGGGAGGTATAGCTCAGGTCATTCACACCAACATGGACAATAACAGAGTCATATTTGTACTTGTTCTGGAGTGACCTGAGTGCTTGTGTTATGTGGTGGATCCTGGCACCCGACAGGCAGCTAACAGTAACCTTCTCCTTGTTCAGCCTAGTGAGTGGGACGTCAGTGTGCCTGACTATAGAGTCACCTATTACTAGTGTGTTAGGTATGTTATTTTGCCTTAAGGGCTTTGATTGTGTGGCACACTGTTTTGTGAAGTATGTGTTTCATGGTTTGTGTTGGGGGGGTGGAGGTTGCTTGGATGTCTGCTTTGGAGGTCTCTCTTGCTTCTGCAGATTTTTATTTAGAGCTTCTGAGTATGTTTTCGTGTATTTATGTGTGTTTTTTTCCGGTGCTGGTTTCATAGGTCTATGTGAGACTGGTGATGTGATGCAAGTAATTCCCTTCTCCTCTTGACTGCCTGGTCCAGTCTTGGGTTGAGAGAGCTTAGCCTCCAGTTTGGCTGTATAATTGCATCTCTCGCATGTATTAGTGTTTGGTGGAAGGAGGAGAGGGTTGTCTGTGTGCATGAGGCAATTGTAGCATTGCCTCAAAATGCCCAGATTCACCAGTTGGACCGGAGAGTACACTTGAAACTTCCCTTTGGACATGCCTGGATAGGTACAGTAAACTATTTTACTGATTGGCTGGTAAGGTCGAATAGAGAGCCTTGTCCTTCTCTACAGTATGGGGGGGTCTAGTGCTAAGGTTTATTAGTGCTTGCTATGAGTTTTGAGCAAGTGTCAGTATGAGAAGTGAATGGTTTGAGTGCTTATGTTGAAAGTTTGTCTAGTTCCAAGGGAAAAATTGAAGAGTAGACTTTGTGGAGCCAGGAATAGTTATACCCTAGCTAACCGGCGCTGCCCAGCATGCAAAACCGCACAAATGCAGGTTTTATAGCAGGGAAATGAAAGAGATAGAAATTAGCCCAAAATGGCCAGTAAACTACTAATTTCTGGGCTGAAACCACTCCTCCAGGGACAGATAGGCAGCTCAAAGCTCCCTTCTCTCACAGGTGAGCAGAGAAACTTCCTTCTAACCAAGTAAGGTATGGGCAGACACAGAAACTTGTAACACACCCCTGAATTCAGCACTAACCTGAAAACTGGACTATACTAGCTTAGAAAGACGGGAAAACAAGTATATATATATTTTGTTTTTTTGGGGGGTTTTTTTCAGAAAATAAAGCAGATACAATCAAAAAAACACTTTAAATGCACAGAAATGGCTAACACACTTGCGTGTGTAGCCTACAACAGTTAAACAGGTAATTTAAACACAAAAATGACTTTCTTAAAGTGCAGGCAGTAAAATAAGTACAATATGTAGCTGAAACAAGCTTTTTAAATCACAGAATCTCTTGAAAATTGGTGTTTTAGGCAGAATTAGATAAAGGCAGCAAGAAAATGCAGAAAAATGATACTTAATCACTCCAAAGTCTCTCTTTTGTCTCTCTGCTGCTGTAGAACTCTACAGGGCACCAGGCAGGTGCTTGCTGAGCTGTATACTATCAGAAAAACCTTGCAAATGTGGGTTTTATAGCAGGGAAATGAAAGAGATAGAAAATAGCCCAAAATGGCCAATAAAGTACTAATTTTATCTCAGTCATAGGCTCCAACCCAGGGAGGAATGCTATGCAGCTGTAGAAAAGGAATGTCTAAACATTGTGAGGGCACTGCAGAAATGTCAGCTTTATCTGCATGGAAAAAAATTCACTGTAGTTGCAGATCACTTATTTCGAGCCAGCCAGCAAAATGCCAAGTTGCTAAGATGGAGCCTAGGGTTGCAAGCATATATTTCAGTGCAGCACTGCAGCGGCATAAGCAATGCCAATGCAGATGGGCTCTCAAGGCAGGAAATGGGGTAAGGTATACTCAGACCTAACCCTCTCAAGTAACGTTTCTCAAGGGTCACTTGAAAAATTAGCTTGAGTTCTCCGAGGGGGGGATATGTGAAGCTATGTGAAGGCTGCCAGCCTAGCTACATAGAATTTTGTAGATAATTGTATGTCATTGCAAATATGAATATAATCCACAGGCTTGTCCTCTTAAATGTAAGAAGACTGTGTTAAATGTTGAACTTCAAAAATGTAACCACAGTGCACTCTGCTGGAAGAAAGCTGATAAGTCAAGCATTGTAAGACTGTTTGATTTCAAAGCTTGAAGATATAATGTCTGGACTGAGAAATTCCTTCTGTTATTTTGAGACCAGAGTTATTTGCTAGATTTTACATATATAATGTATTTTATTGCTGTAGTTTCCTGGCCAGGTGCAATTTTTATGACTTTCTCAGAGAGAGAGAATCAGAGCATTTTGGATTTTGTCTAAAGAACATCTACTCACCAGTACTCTGCCTTTGCTCTATATGTAAGTGTTAGGATTTAGTCAGATTTAGTCTAGCTGTTCTCTACATTTATGTCAGACTATTCTACATTATTATTTTAAGCATTTTACTATGATTTCTGAACTCTTGACTAGCACTGTGTTGAATTGAGAAAATTTGTCTTGAGTTTTCATTACTTATTAGTAAATATTCTTAAACCTTTCAGCTGTGGCTGTTTTCTCTAGATATAATTTAAGCTGTAGAATACTTGCATGTATTTGGTGATACTGTACAAAGCCACTCCAATAAGCCTTGCTGTTTGTCCACTTACTATTTGGATAATAATATTGCACAGCATAATCAGGCACCCTTTGATAAGGGCTTTTTTAGTAGATGATAAGACTAGTTGATGGCAGTAGTTACTACCTTATAGCCTGGCAGGAGGGGGCATAGCTGGAGAACCTGTACCAGCCTTCCCCAGAGTGTGTGTGTGTGTGTGTGTGTGTGTGTGTGTGTGTGTGTGTGTGTGTGTGTGTGTGTGTGTGTGTGTGTGTGTGTGTAAACCAAATCTCAAAGTGTGCGTGCATGTGTCAGCTACCTGGGCTGGGACATGACACACTGATTGGACAGAGAGGGCACTGGAGCTTTTGGCTTGACTACTCAGCTGAGATTTCTACCCTAGAGCTGTGCCAGTGAGGAGTCTTATTGGGGATCTGGAGAGAAAGGGAGAAACCAGCCTCAGACTGACTGTAATCTCTGTGTGCTCTTAAGGGAAATTGTACTTTACTGTGTGTGTATGTTTTATCCTTCCCAGTGTGGACAGCCCTCACTGGTGTTAGTAGTAAGGATTGAGGCTTCTTGATTACTGGCATAATGCCTGGCATCACATATTAATTGGTTGGCAGTGGTGGGATATTCACACCACATATTAATTGGTTGGCAATTGTCTTTTAGTGGTGTGGATAGCGAATTCCTGTAGCTTGTGTGCGGTGATCACTGAAGGTGTTTTTGTAGTCTAAATTTGCCAAACAGTGAATATTCAGAGGTCAGATCACAACTGTTTTATTTCTTTTGTTAGCTTAGTTAGTCAGGGAGAGCAGGCAAGCATGTCAGCAGATGGGTATGGCAAGCTGAAGGGGAGCAAGTTGGCTGAGATGTGCCAGTATAAGGGACTGGTGCATGGAAACCTGACTAAGGCAGATATGACTGCAGCTTTGGTCACAGCTGCATCAGAAATAATAGGGAAATGCTTAACATAATACTGTAGAATAGTCTGACATAAATATAGAAAACAGCTAGACTAAATCTGAGTAAATCCCTATCTAACTCTAAGAGCAATCACAGTTCTAAATACACTTACATAGTTTCATAGTTTCATAGTATAAGTACTAGGCTATCTGCCCTGGGGCATTTGTAAGCCTAGCCATAATGATGTGGCATTTGCCACCCCATGAAATGGTACAAAAATGTACAGAATAAATTTAGAATACTGTGTCTAGTAGTGACACAATGAAGGTCCCCTTATATAATAGAATTAGTTTACTGTGCCCCTGTCTAGCAGTAACACAGATGTGACCCCTGGGGTAAACTTATGATCTCCAATCCACTCATCAAGATTTCTCTTGAAGAGAGTCAGTGAGGGGCTCTGCCTAATACGAACTGGGATCTTGTTCCAAAGCATGGGAAGCCTCTGGGTTATGAATCTATCCCTCCAGCATGTCCTATTCATACTTGTGCCGAGGTTTAAGTCTTTAGCTCTCGTGGTCCTGATGGACTTGGATTTTTTGAGGTGGAGCATGTCCATCAGATCCTGATTGGACATGGCCTTGTACGTCAGGCAGAGATCACCTCTGAGCAGGCGGTATGATACTGAATAGAGTTGAAGTTTCTTTAGTCTGGCAGAATAAGACACATGTTGGAGACCCTTGATCCTCTTGGTGAGGTACTTTTGTGGTCTCTCCAGCTGTTGCAAATGCTGGGTGAGGTACATACCAAATGGGGCATTGTACTTAATCATGGGTCTGATGAGGGAGGAATATAAAGGTACAATGACATCCTTGGATCTGGATGTGAATCCCGTCATGATGAGGTGTGCAAGGTAGAATGTTTTTCTAATCACTTTGGCAACGTGGGTATCAAATGAGAGGTCGCTGTCTACTTGGGTCCCTAGGTCTCTGATTACTTTTTCAGTACTCAGTGGGTTGCTGTCTATGTGATAATTTGTGGGTACTTTGTTTTTCCCAAAGGGGATGACTATACATTTTTTGCCATTTAGTTTAAGGCCGTGACTCCGGCACCAGTTGTCCATTTCTGTGAGGCCTTTTTGTAGGATGTGTGTGTCTGCTGGTGTATTGACTATGGTGCCTAGTTTGCAGTCATCTGCGAACTTTGTCAGCCACAGCCCTCCCGTGTTTGCTTTAACATCTCAGAAATAAATGCCAAACAAGAGGGGTCCCAGGACAGATCCCTGTGGGACACCACTTGTGACTGGCTTTGAGTATGATATTGCTCCAGCGACTTTAACTTTATGGGTTCTGTCCTTTAGCCAGTTTGCAACCCATCTAGTGACATAAGGGTTTACATTTAAGCTGTCGAGCTTATCTATGATGCCTGAGTGGGGTATTGTGTCGAAGGCCTTAGCCAAGTCCAGTTATGCTGTATGGACTGCTTTGCCCTCGTCAATGGCTCTAGTGACTATTTCGAAAAAGTCAACCAGGTTTAAAAGGCAAGATCTGCCCTTTACAAAGCCGAACTGGGTGGGGTCAAGTGTCTGTAGGTCCCCTACGTCTCTGTTTATGAGTTCCATAATGATTCTTTCCATAGCTTTGCAGACCAGGCTGGTTAAGCTTATGGGGCAGTAGTTTCCAGGGTCTGTAGAGGCACCACCCTTGTGGAGTGGGACCACTGTTGCTGTACGCCAGTGTTCAGGTACATATCCCGAAGTAAGGCTAAGGTTAAATAGCATTTTTATGTGTGGGTTTAGCTCCTCTTGGAGGTCACGTAACATGCAACCCGGGATACCGTCAGGTCCCATTGATGCTGTGTTTTTTGCTTTGTTTAGGGCGGTTCTCACTTGGACATCTGAGATGACAGGGAGATTACATTCAGCTAGGATAAGTATTTCTTCTTTTGGGGGTGAAGGAGGGGAGAAATTTGCACTGAACCTGTCAGCCAAAATGTTGGCAATATCTGTGGGTTCAGTGTATTTTTTATTGTTGTGATCCAACTCTGAGCATATCTGAGGGTTTCCGCCCAGGTTTCTAACATAGCTCTAGAAGGCTTTGTGGTTATCTTTAGTGTCCTTTTCTCTCAAAGTTGGCCTTGAATGTTTTTATGAGAGAATGTAGTTTTCTGCTAATGTTGATCAGAGATGTCTTCCCTTCATGGGATTTTGCTCTGACGTGCAGTAGCTTCCTTCTTTTGTTATACAATTTGTTTATGGCTGAGGTCCACCAGACAGGACGCTTACCTTTGGTGGAGAGGGACTTGGATTTGTTTGGGATTGCATGATCCATGCATTCTTGGAGATGTCCATAGAAAGCATTTGTGAAGGATTCGGCATTGTGGGATGTGGTATCCACTGGCACAGTGGGCTTAAAGGATACCATCTCAGTCTTAAGAAGAGTGAAGTCTGCTTTTGAGAAGTTTTTCACTGTGGTCTTTTGTGCTGGGGTGGAGGTGGGATATGTATATCCAGGGTGATTAGTTTGTGGTCAGATCTCACTACTGAGGGGTATACTTCCAGTGTGGAGCATTTTGTCCTCATGTTTGTGATGATCAGGTCTAGTATATTATCTCCCCTAGTGGGAGAGGTGACTAATTGTTCCAGTCCATTTGAATTTATGAATTCCAGGAACCTTTGGGCTAGGGTATTAGGGCTAGAATAATGTACCCAATCTATGTTTGGGTAGTTGAAGTCTCCCAGTATGATGGTATTTTGTGATACATTCATATCCTCCAATGTCTTCAGGAAGGCTGAGTGGAGTTCTTGAGATTGGGAGCGTGGTCTGTAATATGCTTCCAGTTGTATAGCAGTTTTGCCTATGGTTAGTTGCACCTGTATGGTCTCTGATGCTTCATGTGTTGCTACTAACCTGGAAGTGTGGGTGTCCTTGATGAATATGGACACTCCCCCTCCCTTTGTGGTTCGGCCTGGGTTTTGGGGCTGAAAAGCATGATACGAGGTATAGCCTGGTAGCACTGGGGTGCTCTCAGGAGCCTTGAACCAGCTTTCAGTTACTGCACAGACGTCGATGTTCTCCATGCTGAGGAGTGCATCAAGTGCCTGCATCTTGAGATTTAGACTTCTGGCGTTGAGCAGCATTACCCTTAGTTTTTTTCCATTATTGTTTTCTAAGGAGGTGGGTTTGTCTTTTGAGCCTTGCCTAAAAAAGGCACTATGGGGGTGGCAAGAGCCTTAGCCAATATCCGGAAGCCCAGTGGTGACAGGTGTAAGCCATCCCTTGTGAAGCAGCGTGGCTTGTCCAACATGTCATCCCAGGCAGACAGACATTGGATCCCCTTAGAATGACACCAGTTCTTGGGCCAATTGTTAAAGCTGATCATCTTGTCTTTGTATTGTGGTATCATTCTTGGTGAGGGCAAGATGCTGCTCAGGGTCAGGGTCATACCAGCCTGGGCTACATAATCGGAGAGCTCCTCTATGTCTCTTTTCATGTAGTCCAGGGAGGTACGTCTCAGGTCATTCACACCAGCATGGACAATGACGGAGTCATATTTGTACTTGCTTTGGAGTGACTTGAGTGCGTGTGTTATGTGGCGGATCCTAGCTCCCGATAGACAGCTCACAGTCACCTTCTCCTCGTTCAGCCTGGTCAGCGGGACATCAGTGTGTCTGACTATAGAGTCACCTATTACTAGTGTATCAGGCAAGGTGTTTGGCCTTAAGGGCTGTGATTGGTTGACACACTGATTTGTAAAATTGTAGAAAAGTTCCAAGGTAACACCAAGGGCACAACTCCAAGAATAATTATCGAAAAACCTTTATTGAAACAGACCTGCATAAAAGTAAGCGCTTTCACGTCCAACTGACGCTTCTTCAGACTTCAATACTTAATAAATGAATGAAAGTGCTTATATACAATTCCAAAGCTCAGTGATTTCAACAATTAATCAATTAATCAATTAAAACAGTAAAAGCTTAAAGTGCTAGTGCCTGAAAAAACTAAAGAATCTATGTACATATAGTCTATATACATATTAATATAAAGAAACCAATCTTTCACAAAACTCATGTAGAATATAGTTAAAACATTATGTATGACATACTAAAAACACATTAAAAACTCCATTATAAATACATGCGTAAAAACTCATAACAATTAATGTATTAGTGTTTAAAAGCCTTGGCTGCTAAGAAGCTGAAGGGTCTGTGATTCTGTCATTCAGGCCATATATGCGCCTGAAGTCTAAGAATCCATCTAATCTCTGCTTCTTCTGTGTAGTTCTTTATATTTCCTAATCTACTGTCTAGTATTATTAATTCTAGCACCTTAAACTTAAAATGATGCTTAGACCCTTCATCCATCACGTGTCTGGCTAGAGCATTTGTAGAATCTTCTCTATTGATGGCATATAAATGCTCTCTTATACGCTCACGTGAATGCGATATTGGTTTTCCTACATAGTATTTAGTACACAGCTGACATTGGGCTAAATATACTAAGTTCTTGGACCTACAATCAGTATAATTTTTGGATGTGTATATTTTGTTAGTAATGGGGTGGAGAAAAGTGGTGTCTGTATTAATAAATCCACATTGGTTACATTTACGACAAGGGAAAGTACCTGCTCTTTGTGAGAGTGGATATTCAATTTTGGTTTTTTCATAGCAAAGTAGTCTTTTCAAAGACTTCAGGTTTTTATAAGCTATGTTGGGTCTCTGTTCAACCAATGTCTTAATTCTCTCATCCATAGTAAGAATCTTCCAGTTGTTTTCTATAATCTTTCTTATTTGATTGTTCCTATTTGTATAGGGTATTATAAGTCTGTTCTTGGAGATTTTTGGTTCTTTCTTATTCTTATCAGCAGTGTTAGATTTATTATAATACGGACAACCTTTGTCCTTCCTTTTATTGCTTGCCTCAGTAATGGTGTTGTGTACCGATTGTTCATTATAACCTCTTTGTATAAAATTGTTCTCTAACACTTCCTTTTGTTCATTGAAAGTTGTCTCATCTGTAGTGAGCTTAGAAACTCTTAACGTTTGGTTCATTACTACATTTTTATGCACATGTCGAGGATGCATACTAGTCCTATGGAGTAAATTATTCCTCCAACAGGGCTTCCTATATATACAAGTATTCACACCATTGGGTCCCTTAGTTAACAATACATCAAGGAACTGTATTTTCTCATGAGAGTATGAACTCTCAAATTCTAAAAAATGAGTAGTACCATTTATGTATTGTATAAATTCATTTAACATGGTTGTTGTTCCTCTCCACAATAAAAAAACATCATCAACAAAACGGCAGTAGTGTATTAAATATTCATTAAAAATTGAATTGTTCATTACATACGCTTCTTCCCAATATGCCAACACCAAGTTGGCATATGAGTTCGCGCAAGGTGTTCCCATCGCTACACCCTTTCGTTGGAGATAATAATTATTATTGTAAACCATAACATTGTTTTCTAACACAATTTCTAATAAAGACGTCCACATTATAATTTTAGTATTGTTAACACCATGATTTAGGAGAAATAATCTCAAAAATTCAATTCCATTGCTATTTGGAATTGATGTAAACAGAGATTTTACATCTAAGGTGACAAAAAAGTCATCCTTTGTAATCCGATATTTCTCATTACATCTTGCAAAACCTTCAATAAACTGTTGTGTGTCTCTAAGGATGTGTTTGGTGTTATAAACTATAGGTTTAAATTGTTTATCTAAATAAATTGAGAGGGACTCAGTCAGCCACCCTTTGCTTGAGACGATGGGTCTTAATGGTGGATTGTCTAACTCCTTGTGTATCTTAGGAAGACCCCTAAATGTTGGTACTAATGGATTTTCTACAAGAAAATATCTATACAAATTCATGTCTATAACATTAGTAAGTAGTAGATCATATAACTGTGCATGCACATTTTTAATTAGCTTATTTAGTGAAACAGCATTCAATTTTATATAGGTATCAATTTCTGCAAGCATAGAAGACACTTTTACATCATACATGTCTTTGTCCATTACGACTATCGCTCCCCCCTTGTCAGCTTGTCTAATAACTATATTGTTATTGTTCTGTAAGCTTAAAATAGCTGCCTTCTCTTTAACAGTTGTATTGTAAAAATCAGGTTTCCCTATATTATTATTATAAAGTTGCATTAGATCAAATTCGCAGGCTCGTTCAAACAATTCCAACAGTGGATTTTGTGCCGGAATAAATGTAGAAGGTTTCCTAAATATATTAATATTACTAGCATTGTCTAAATTTACATTTTTATCATTATATAACATTTTTAATGCTATACTCCTAGTGAACATTTTTATGTCCACTATGAACTCTGTAACGTCACTAAAAGCAGATGGAACAAAACTAAGTCCTTTACTAAGGACAGATAGCTCATGCTCATTAAGTTTATATTATTATATTATATTATATTAATAATACTAGACAGTAGATTAGGAAATATAAAGAACTACACAGAAGAAGCAGAGATTAGATGGATTCTTAGACTTCAGGCGCATATATATGGCCTGAATGACAGAATCACGCTCAGACCCTTCTTAGCAGCCAAGGCTTTTAAACACTAATACATTAATTGTTATGAGTTTTAACGCATGTATTTATAATGGAGTTTTTAATGTGTTTTTAGTATGTCATACATAATGTTTTAACTATATTCTACATGAGTTTTGTGAAAGATTGGTTTCTTTATATTAATATGTATATAGACTATATGTACATAGATTCTTTAGTTTTTTCAGGCACTAGCACTTTAAGCTTTTACTGTTTTAATTGATTAATTGATTAATTGTTGAAATCACTGAGCTTTGGAATTGTATATAAGCACTTTCATTCATTTATTAAGTATTGAAGTCTGAAGAAGCGTCAGTTGGACGTGAAAGCGCTTACTTTTATGCAGGTCTGTTTCAATAAAGGTTTTTCGATAATTATTCTTGGAGTTGTGCCCTTGGTGTTACCTTGGAACTTTTCTACAATTTTGCCATTGGAGGTTTGTTAACTTTCGTTGTTCCAGGGTACTTTATCCAGTACAGGTGACTTCTTTTTGCATTGACACACTGATTTATTGAAGTATGTGTTGCATGTGTTTTGTTTTGAGGTGGTGGATTTTTGGGAGTCTGTATAGGAGCCTCTGTTGTTTTGGTAAGTTTTTTATTAGAGCCTCCGAGTATGTCTTTGTGTTTTTATGTGTTTGGTTTGCAGTTGTGGTAGGTCTATGTGGGACTGGGATTGTTGTGTGTGTGTGGTTGCCATCTCCTCCTGTCTGGTCATGCCAGCCCTGAGTTGAGAGAGTTTAGCCTCCAGTTTGGCTATATAGTTGCATCTCTCACATGTATTTGTGTTTGTTGGGAGGAGGAGAGGGTTGTCTGTGTACATGAGACAATTGTAGCATTGTGTCAAGATATCCAGATTGACCAGCTGAACTGGAGACGATGCCAGTAATCTACCACTCAACATGCTAGAACTGTATAAGGGAGTGCTGTACCTTTAAGGGAAGTGGATATTCACAGGGGTGGTAAGTAGATGTAGTGCTTTACTTAGTACGAAAGTGCTTACTTAGTAGAGAAGTATTGAGAACAAGTGTTAGGCTTATAATGTAGTAAGTAGTCTGGTTATACTAAGAGTAGAGCTTCCTTAAGGGAAAATTTGAAGAGCAGACGCCAGAAAAAGTTTAACCTTGTTTAACCAGCGCTGTGCTATGCGCACAGCTGCGCAAAGCCGTGCAAATGCGGATTTTAAACAGTGAACTACAAAAGAGCTAGAAATGGTCCAAAACAACCAATTACTACAGCTTCTTGTGCTGAGGTCACTTCCTACAGGGACAGGTAGGCTGCTCAAGGCTCCCCACTCCCACTGGTGAGCAAAGAAACTTCCCTCTATCCAAGTAAGGTAATGGACAACACAGGAACTACACCACAGCCCAGAATACAGCAATGCCTGTAAACTGGTCTAAACTAGTCGAGGAAGGTGGGAAAACAAGGATTTTTTTTTTTTTGTTTTTTTGGTAGAGACACACAGAAATGCAGAAACAGTGAGAAATTAGTTACACAGGCTAGCACACTTTAGTGGACAGCCTCCACAGTTAAATTAAACAAACAGACAACAAACTTTCGATCAAATTCGACTAAAATGTAACTTTAAGTGCTGATTTTAAAATAATGCAGCAAACAGTTAAAAAACTGTTCAAGCTAGTTCAGGGTAAGCTACAGAAGCTATTCCAAGTGAAAAAAAGCAAAGATACATACAGCGCAAAGGCAGAGTACTGGTGAGGAGATGTTCTTTAGACAAAATCCAATCTCTTTCTCTGAGAAAGTCTTAAAAATAATACATCACTGCTGACTCATTTTAAATTACATCATTCTTCTCTGGTTCCGAGGCTAACAGAAACTCAGAGTTTTAACGTTCCTTTGATCTTGCACCTGGCCAGGAAACTACAGCAATAAAAGACATTATATATGAAAAATCTAGCAATTAATTCTGGTCTCAGAATAACAGAAGGAATTTATCAGTCCAGACACTATGTCTCCAAGCTTTGAGATCAAACAGTCATACAGTGCTTGACTTATCAGCTTTCTTCCAGCAAAGTGCACTGTGGTTACATTTTTGAAGTTCAACATGTAACACAGTTTTCTTACATTTAAGAGGATAAGCCTATAGATTCTATTCATATTTATAATGAAATAGACTTATCAACAAAATTCTATCTAGCTAGGCTGGCAGCCTTCATAAATCTTCACACCACTGTTCTCAGAAGCCAAGACAGCAGCAATCATTAATGCCCTCAGAATCCATGACTGGGTACTGTTGGGAAGGAGCCAATAAAACTTGAAACAATGCACTGCCCTGTGGAGAACTCTTAGCAACATAATGTAGGCCACAGGAACAGGAGTTATGAATAGGGCTGACACCATGCCACAGACTTCATACACAATACACAGCAAAGGGCTGCAGCTGTGGCCAGGGGCTGTGCAGGCACAGGTGGAGGGCCTGCTACTCAAGCACCACTCTGAACCACTGAGGAGTTCCTTGCACACCTTGGTTCAGCCACCGCCTCCCAGAAAACCATGACTACATATGCACAAATTACACAGCCAAGGAGCATCCAAGTGAGGCCCCAGTGGGCATCGCATTAATACTGTAGCATTCATAGTGGCCGCCTTTGCATACCTGTATGCATATGTCAGGTCAATCTGCATTTGTGGGTGGATATTTGTAATGCACACGTGCACACATATTGTGAATGTCAGCAATTTGGGTAGTATCACAGCTTGTAGTGTACATGTTCATAAGTGAACATATTATCCTGTACCAATGTCACATGTGTGCATCCAGACAATAACCTCTCCACCCAACTCCACAGGTCCCTCTGGTGAGGCTAGGGAAGATCAACCTGAAGCCGGTGAGTGTGGAACTGTCATATTGTGTCTCACCTATACCCTAGGCATGTTAAGGGCAGCCAACTTTCCAAGCACACAACTCTTAAGCTTAGCCATATTCCAATATGTGCATATTCACTAGTGGTGGGTTTCACTACAGTGCATCACATTGTTCATTAAAGGAGTCTATTTGCAGGAGCTGTAACATATTGGCACATATGTCTGTGTAGGTATAGCCACTGTGCTATAAAGGGGTATATTAGTAGTGTGTACATGGGTGCACTGTGTGTTAGGTGATGGTCCATCACATACTCCCACTTCTCACATATCTCACAAGTGTATAGTAGTAGTAACATTAACTGGCCATAGCTGCACTACATATTGTTGGGGACCTGCCCAGAATGTGTCTGTTTTGGTCTGATTGTGTGTCATGCAAGGCATCAGTCAGAAGGTGTGGTCTGTATAATGCCTTTGTGGCACCTCACATGTTTGTGTGTGTGTGTGTGCGTGCCCGTGTGTGTGTGTGTGTGTGTGTTTGTGTGCGTGTGTGTGTGCGCGTGTGCACGTGTGTGCGTGTGTGTGTGTGTGTGTGTGTGTGTGTGTGTGTGTGTGTGTGTGTGTGTGTGTGTGTGCGTGTGTGTGCGTGTGTGTGTGTGGATCAGCAAACATTATAGTGCAAAAAGTGTTGCCTTCCCCTCACAGGTGAACTTGGGGGTTAGAGTCTCTCCCCGTCACAACCTGATGTCAGTGTCTCATCGGACTCTGATGATGATGGTGGTGATAGTAAGGCACAGTTGTGGTTGTGGGGGGCTGAATCTCTACCATTGGTTGATATCCCACTTCCATCCACAAAGTCCCCACACAAAGTCAGTATGCCCACACATGCCCAGTCCCCAGCAACCACAGATATTGGATGGTCGGAGGGTGGTGGCATCCAACTGGATATTGTGGTGACTATGGTTTCTGTGACTGTAGACAATAGTTATAGCCAGAGAGCTGGTGAGGTCCCACGCAGGCAGATTAACAAGGGTTTTCAAAGGAGGACTGCGGCCCATCCAGCTCCTGTTAGAGGTGTCACAGCACGTGTCATCCAATGTGTGTTTCAGTCCATCATGGAGGCACAGGCACATTGTGAACGGTACACAAAATGGATGCTCAGGGTCATGGATGCAACACTTCCTGGCATGTATGACACCTTCCATGGCATCAGTGATTCTGTATGTCATTTCACTGATGTCGTGGATAGACGGCGGGGTTAGACATCATCTGTCCTTTACCATGCAATGTCTGCTTGAACATTTTGGTGGGAGTAGGGCATCGGACACATGGGTTTAGGTCAGCAACACATCAGCTGAGAGCCCACGTGGCCATGCGCATTCACACTCCCGTAGTGGCAATACCACCAGCACTACCGAAGGAAGGGTGCTGTCCACACTACAAAGTCAAAGGCCATGGGCATGTGGTTCTGGCCAGTCCCTTGAGGGACACAGACCTAGAAGATAGCCATCACCATCAGAAAGTAGTACTGCATCTAGCCTTGGGCATGGTGGTGCCAGTGCCACTCCTGGCAGAACCAGTTCTTGTGTCCATGGCTGGAGATAGTGATCTATACATCCTGCCATGTATGGTCAACAGCTGTCCAACATACCCTTGTGTAGGGCTAGCATATGGCTTGACTACATGCATACACACACTCACACATCATTATCATATGCAGGTCTCCACCAGACACACACAGCTCCTCTCCATGGCCTACCTGAACACCACTCCTCAAGACACACACACATGATGTCAACTGTATGGCCCAGCCTGGGCCTTTGGCAACCCCATACTACACCCTGTGCATGTGATGACACCTGTGCCACATCCCTGATATCCATACCATCAATGCAGGGACATGCCAATATGTGTCTGATGCACAGGGTGAATATAGTAAAGGTAATGGCAGTGTGTAGTGTACTACTGTTATGCCATGTAAGGTGCTGTCTGCTGGCAACTGTCATTGGTACACATCATCAAAATGTATGTGCCTTTGTGCTATGATGCTTTATTGGTGTTAGTACTGCTGACTGACTGTTGTCTCACAGACCTTATTCTGTTTCTGTTCCAGGTGTCTGTATGTGTACATTGTGGGGAGCTGCTGCCATTACCAAAGCTGAGTATGACGTAGTGGAAACACAGTGACCTTTACATCGCCAAGGTACGGCTGTATATGTGCATGTTTACCTAGGTATGTATGCATGCAACAGTGTGTGAGGGACAATGGGGGCAGACACCGTAACCTTACATGCATGCCCCTTGACACAGCCAGCTAGCCTTCATACATGTCATCTTGGAGTTCCGTAGGATCACGGGTTCATAAATACAGAGGAGGTTACTAGAGTACAGGCCCTGGGTCCCTTACAAGCCTAGCCATTACTTTACCCCCAACAGAATCATCAATCAGCACCTGTTGCCTTGCCATTGCTGGGCACTGGTTGAATCCCAAAGACAGATGTACTTTTTTCCCATCCACTCAGCCTTGATGCGGTTGATGAAGATATGCATGGTACTGTGTTTGACATGTTTGGGGAGTGTAGTCCTGACACAGGGCAGCCTCTTGGAGCCAAACCTGACTCTCCAGCATGTGTTTTTGCTATCTCATATGTGATTCAGGCCTCTCATGCCAGTAATGTGCACAGAGTTATACTCTCTTATATGGGACAGCTGTTGAAGGGCTGAGCACAACATTGCCATCTAGGCATGCCACAGACACCTGTGGACAACCTGACTGATAACCAGTAGGGCAGTACTGATTACCAGCTGTCTGCATGGAACAGGTGTTGATGGCCATGGCTGACCTTTCTGTTGTGGTAACATAGCCTTTACAGTTTCTGCAGATGTCTGGATAGGTGCATAGCAGACTGGGCCATGCTGCTAATGTATTGTTGTACTGACCGAGGACTCAGTAATGTCTACCTTTTGTCTGGATGCAGTCCCTTTACCTATGTGGTGAACTACATACAAGCATTTTCTGACCACTTCCACTACTTGTTGCCTGAATACAACATTGAATGAAAAAATATCCTCCACTCCCAACAAATAGGATAACCAAAACACACCAAACTGTCAGGAGACCAAGTCAAACATAAGACACCAGGTATTTTAGCACTTTCATTCGATTTTATTTCGAATTTCATCAGAAAACAAATACCCTAAAAAGACCACCACTATATATACAAAAAAACTAAACAAGTTAATAGAATAATTAATTAACTGATTAGTAAATTGTTAAAGATCTTAAATGTTTGAATCTTAAAGAAACACAATAAAAACTTAAATGAAATTGTTCATCAAAAAGAAAAAAAGTTAAAACAACTTTTTTTAAAAAAAATGTTATTGTATATAGTATTGTGTGCATAAGAATACACTAGCTTATTTCTCTTTTATAACCTCTGCATTGGCAGAAAGCATTTTATATTAATTGTCTCGTTCAGGCCAGGAAAATGGTCTGCACCTAAATAAATCTGCCATCTGCTTTCTTTACACTCTAATAAAGTTTTGACATCACCACATAAAACAACTGGGTACACATGATCAAGTACAAAAAAGGAAAACTTTTTGCAATTCTCACAGGTGGCAGCGTGTCATGCTAAAGAATATGGCTAGTGTGTGTTCATATATCCTCCTGTTCAAACACCTGATAGTTTTACCTATATAAAAACAAGAACAGGATGAACACAAAGCTATATAAACCACATGACTGGACTGACAGTCAAATGGCCTTTAGCCCAAATGGTCTTTTTCAAATATCTGATCTCAATAGAATTAGCACTGACCATGTGTCTACACTGTCTACAGTGACCACAAGGGAAATAACCAAGTAATTCATGCATTCCTGAAGGTCTTACATTTTTGTCCGTCTCTAAAATAGATTTCAAATTCACAGCCTTCTTGTACATACATACATACATACAAATGTTTCAAGCACGGGCATTAAAGCCCTTCTAGCTTGCCGATATGCCAAAACACTTGTTCCCATAATGAATGTCCAGGCTGTTCTTAAAAATATCTAAACTAATACTTGCTTTAATGTAATGTTCCAAGCATCAGCTACTCTGTCAGAGAACCAGTTAGTACACTTCTCATTCCTATAGAATCTTCTACATAGGTTAACTGATTCTCTAGTACTTTTTGATAACCCCAAACATTCCCAGAGTAGTTGTCCCTAAATACCCTATATACCTGAATACGATCTCCTCTTAAATATCTGTAAGAGACACTGTACAAGTTCAGATATTTTAGTCTTTCATAATAACTTAGATTTTCACATCCACTGATGCCCTTAGTATATTTCCGCTGTACTCTTTCCAGTTTATTCATGCTTGTTTTCCTATAGGGTTTCCATATTGTTATTCCATACTCAAGTTTGGGTCTAATGTAACTAACAGACAATGACTTCATTATGTTTGATTTCCTAGACTTTATAAATCTTTTTATACAACTTATAATTCTATAACTATCTTTAGCCAATTGGTTGATATGATTAGAAAAACTCATAGCTGAATCTACCCATATACCCAGGTCCTTAAATGAGTCTACAGTTTCAATCACTGTGTGCTGTATTAAATATTCACCTTTCAGTTTATGGCTCCCAAATCTCATATGCTTAGTTTTTGATTTGAATCCACGGTGGTGCAGCGGTACCATTTTTGCCTCACAGCAAGAGGTTCTCCCGTTCGATTCTCGGCTGGAGTGTGGAGAGTGCCTTCTGTGTGGAGTCTGCATGTCCACCCCACGTTTGGGTAGGCATTTGAAAGACATGCATAAATGGACGTGCCTTTGTTGAAGGTTGGACATCGAGCTGGCACCTCGGCGTTTGTGAAAATCTACTGCCAATCATTAGTGGACCGGAGTTCCGCTGTGGCGATCCCTAACCGGGAAAAACCAAAAGGCAAACAACATCAACATATTATTCTCCTGTGCCCAAATGATCAATTTAGTCAAATTATTTTGCAGACATGCCTTATCTGTAACACTTGTAATCAGTTTACCCAATTTCAGGTCATCAGCATATAGATGGTAGAACACCTCAGATGAAAAAGTAAGGTCTGAAAGATACAATCTAAACAAGTAAGGGCCTAGTACAGAGCCCTGTGGGACACCTTGACTGTAACCAAGGATTTCACCTGTCCAGTTGGTGTGTGATACTTGTAATTTCCTATTTGTAAGCCATGCAGCTATCCATCTTATCAACAGTACATCAATACCTAGTTGTACTAATTTATTAATCAGCGTTTTGTGCATGACCCTGTCAAATGCTGAAGTTAAATCTATAAAAATCACATCACAGCACAATTTTTCATTCATAGCTGTTATTATATTGTTATACAACATCATGTTACAGGTGGTAATAGATCTATTTTTAACATATGCATGCTGATATATGGTTTCAAGTCCCAATCTATACAGTTCTGACAGTAACTTATTATTACCTTCTCCATTATTTTTCCACAACATGAAAGTAGACTTAAGGTTCTGTATGATTCTGGGTTTGTCCTACTCCCTTTCCCTTAAAGACAGGTTTAATAAGTGCATGTCACCAATCTTGAGGAATCTCCCCATATTTATATGACCTAGTGAATAATAGATGTAATGGCAGTGTAAGTTCTTGCTTAAGTGTTCTCATATCATTGTTACTTATTCCATTTCCTCCCTGTACTTTGTTTGGATCCAGTTTGCACAGTTCTTTTTCAATATAATCTAATTTGATTTCAGTATCTGGGGTTACCTGGATGTCACTAGGACAACTTACCACCTCTTTTGTGGAGCCAAACTGTTTTGCATAAGATTTTGTAAATATATCTATAATCTGTTGTGTCTGAGAATAAATTTTAGAATCTGTACACAGTTTATCAATTTGTGTATCTTTACTCCTTCCACATCTTATGTATCTATAAAAAGGTTTCCTATTATGCTCAATATCTTTATATAAATTTTCTTCAATTTTTTCTTGATCTTGTAAGTGAACAGTAGTTTATGACCCACTACTTTGGCCAAATCTAAAGTACCTAAAACTACTTTCCAATTTTCACTGATGATTTGTTTAACCAAAACCATCTCACTAGAAATAAGTATAGGAAATCCAACTTGTAATGTTCCTTACTAGCTTGAGGAGTGGACAAAATACATCTGTTGGTGCACAAAATGTGACTCGCTGTGGGATGCCTGAGGTTAATAACCTCACCAGCAATCTTGTTGACCCAAAATGTGTCATAGCCTCTTTGTATGAAAAAATAGACAAGCTTATGGACCTCTCCTAAAAAATGTCTTGTTTGCTGGTTAATCTGCTCAAACGAATAAACTGCCACTTGCCTATTCCTTTGAATAGTCACATCACGTTTCAGTAATGAAAAAATAGACACCATTTGTGTTTTGATGGAAATGGTGTTGACCAACATTTTTTTCAAATTTGGGGATCTATTTTTTCAACAGGTGTCTGGAGTAGCAATGGGCTCAAGGGTTGCGCTATCTTTTGCCAACATAGTCATGGCCATGTGGGAGAGTAAACATTTGATCAAGCACTCTAGCTGGCAACATTTGGATGTATAAACATTATATTGATGATTTATTTTTTTTATTTGGAGAGGAGATTTTTCTACATTTACATCATTTGTTGCAGATTTGAATGCTAGTACTGATTTTTTGAGGTTCACTGTAGGAGGGTTCAGGCAAGTCATTGAATTTTTTTGGATATTCATTTGGAATTTGATTCAGTGACACATATGATCTCAAGTAGGATTTTTAGAAAATCCACTTTTGTCAATCAATATCTACACAAAGACAGTTTGCATCCTTCACACATTAGAAAAAGAGTAAAGGGGCTACCACAGTCTACTACCTCATTCATTTATTGTTAATAAGAGTGGCTTACCTTGTGCCAGAAGCAATTAAGAGGACAGTGCTTCGGGGCTGACTCTGTCAGATGCATGCAGTACACAGCCTATACATGGTAAGGTATAGGCAGTGTGATGTGGCTGGTATCCATCTTACTGTGTGTATGGGAGTCGGAATGAGGTGTCAGTCCCTGATCCCCTAGGGTGTCAGTGTATGTGCTATGTATTGCATCTTTGCCAAGGCCAGGGCGTACTGGGTATGCCTACTGGGACAGGCTCAGGCGGTTCCTCCTCTGAGTCCCCCTGTGCCTGTGGGGACGTTGGCAATGGTGGGGGGCTGTGTCCCCCTTCTCTGTGATGTTCCTGCTGCAACTGTTTCCACAGGATAATATTGTGTAGCATGGTAGATACTATCAACATGTGTGCACATGTGGCTGGAGAGTACTGCAGGGCTCCAGCAGATATGTCAAGGCAGCAGAACCATGACTTGAGCAGCCCAAACACATGCTCTATGATGTTCCTAATTTGTGCATATTCCTCATTATGGCATTCTTCAGTGGGTGTGTGCGCATTTCTGATGGGTGTGGTCATCTACGGTTCCAGTGTATGACCAGCATCCCCACTCGATGGCCGTACAGGCTGTCCCCCCTGCCAAATGCCTGATACAGCTGTGAGGCATGCCAGATGTGGGAGTAGTGATAACTGCCAGGGCTGCCAGCAAACACATTGAAAATAATGCCCTGGGCATTGCATACAACATGGCAGTTGATGGAGTGATAGCCCTTGTGGTTGATGTAGACTCTACCCTCCTCACTAGATGGTGCTTTGATGTGCACATGAGTGCAGTCTATGGCACCCAGTACCTCTGGGTAGTGTGCTACATGGTGGAAGAAAAATATTGCTGGTCCTTTCCTCAGGGGTGTTGGGGAAAGATATGTGTTCACTGGCATGTGTTAGCAAGACATCCAGGAAATGTTGGAGTACCCTGGATCCAGATGCCTGTGACACCCCCATGATTTCCCCATTAGGTCTTTGGAAAAACCTGTAGCTAGTATTCTTAAGGCTACACATACCTTTGTTTTCACTGGGATAGGCTCCCCTCTGTTGGCTCTGGGTCTAAGGTGAGGCCGGCAGGGCTCAGTGAGTTGCTGTAGTATGTCCCTGTCCACCCTGTAGTGCTCTTCTATCTCCAGCTCATGTAGCCCCTGAAAGGTTACCCTGGGCCTGAACAATCTTCTCCTCCTCAGTCTAGGCCAGTTGTCAACATCATCCTCATCACTGCCCTCAGTTTCTAGCATGTAGAGGTGCAGCAAAGCAGCAGCCCCAATCATTTGGTCAGTTAAAATTCCCAAGGGTGTACTCCAATAGTGCAGAGTATGTGGGGAAATCAGATTGAAGGGTGTCTGCATACTTTATACTGGTGTGTTGCAGATGCAGCCTGTGTGGCTGATAATTATACATTCCACCTGCCAGCTACATTATTTAGGGGTTTGAATGGGCCACTGTGAGAGGAAGAGGGCTTATTAGTCATTTATAGTTCATTGCCTTTCCTCAGCTGTTTCCTTTTATTTTTTTTTATTTCATTTTTCTCCACTTCTATGCCCTGTGGCACTCCATGCAAACCTGTTTAGTCAGTGTAAATATTGCTGAGCAAAAAGGGCCCTCCCCTGTACATGAGCATGGTCAGCTTTTCTTTAACCAGCTAAGCACAGCTTAGCAGCCTCAGACACATACCCCTGCTTAGCTGTGCTTAGCTGAGCGCAAACAGGAGTTGCTGAGCTCCAATGTGCTTGCACAAACCTGACACACCCAGTTTTCATGTCATCTGCCTCTTCTACCTACACTACCACATTGTAGCTCTTACACAGTTCAGTACCTGCGGATACGGTGGCCCATTTTGCTATTCAATGATCTTAGCTCATTTAAATACACCTAATGCATATACCCTAGTTACTGCACTAAATCAGAGCCTATGTCCTTAGCAACCACTATAACCTGCCATTGTATGACTCTGCCTACTGGCCAGTATAATGGCAAAATCAATATAGCTTTATAGCTCATATTTTACTATTTTCATTTTTATTTTAACACCTGTTATGTTTGCATGTCACTGTGCATTGCTTAAACATGACATATGTGATAAAAAACATTTGATTTATCATTAATTGCATCACTTTTAAATATCAGTGGCCATAGTTTTGCCATTGGCATGCCTGCTGCATCTACTACATGCTTTTGTTTGAGTTGTCACGGCCCCTTTTCTATTTTTACATTCTGGTACACGGTTAGTAACAGCGTACATTTTTCCTGCAGACACGGCTCCTACAAGGATGCCTGTCTGCTTCGTGGATTGCAAATCCACCTCATTTGCATGGTTTTCAACAGCAAATGAGGTGATTTGCATTATGCGATCACCTCCATGTCTGAACAGTGCTGGAAGGTTCGTGCACACCCCCAGCCTTGTTTCCTGGATCGCTTGGCCTCCTAATTCCGTGTTCAGACTGCGGCACTATTCCTACTCAGAGACTCTCTCCATGTAGGGTTTATTGAATTACCTCCTATATTTTGGACACAGATTCCTAAGGAGAATAGCAGTCATACAGCATATTATATTCATAAAGTAGCAGAAAGTATAGTAAAAATAATAGGGATGACTGCAATAAGGGGTGCAGTCAGCAAAGAAGAGGGGACTGGAATTTACTGGAGAAAGCTGGCAAAGGAACCAAGGTTTTAAGAACAAATAATTAGAGAAGGAAAGGTAATCAAATAGGAAGAGGCCAAGAAAACAGTTGGATTCCAGGATAGTGATTGCCTTTCCAGTCAGGGATTGATATCAGAGTACAGACAAAGAGAAATGGATAGAGGAACCCTACATGAAAGACCTGCACTGGTTAAGTTTTTTAAATTGATTCTAGAACAGAAACTACTGTTAAAAAGGGTAGGGTATATAAAATATTGTAAGATAATTATAGGAATTAATCAGAAGAGATTAGAAAATATTGGGAAGAGAGATTAAATTTGCAATTCACAAAGAAACAATATGAAGAGATATAATTATTGCTGACAAATATGTAACAAAGTCTAGAAGATTTAGAATATTTGCCTGGAAGTGTTTGCATAGATACTTTTGTATCTTAAGCAGACTCCAAAGATTTTTTTTCTTCAGGAAGATGGAAAATATTGGAAGTGTGGTGAGGAAGAAAGAGGTAACTGGTAACATTTGTTTTTGAACTGTAATGAGTTGAAAGACTTTAAAAATTACCTACAGATTACTCTTTCAGGAATACTAAGTGAGCAAGTGACCGTAACTAAGGGAATTATTTTTTGAGCTGGGATACAGGATCTGAATTGCTTAGACATAGTAAGGCCTTGTTACGTTTAATTCTGGTAGGTCCTTGTTAAGTTTAATTCAGGTAGATGTCAAAAAAGCAATTATTAGAAAATGGAAATCAAAATCTAAACCAATTATACTTGGAGTAGTAAATATTGTAACAGAGATAAAAGAAGAGGAATTGGGATCTTTAGAAAAGGGTAGGAGTAAATTATATAGAAAGAATGTAAATTGTGGGAGCAATACATGAAGAAAAATGTTTTATAGGAGGAATGAGGTTTAAGAGAAGGCAGGAATTGAATAATGTATGAAATGCTACTTAAATTATGCATTACATAGTGTATAATCTTTGTAAAGTTGAACTTGTTAGTATGGTTTGTTATTTTTATATAAATGTAAGTTTGCCTGTGTCACAAGTGCTAATTCAATAAAGGTGTTTAAAAAATCTGCAAGATTTGGTTTACAAAGTTTGGATGATCCAGATAAAGTAAACAATAATTTGTTGCTTTTCATAATTGCTCATATGCAGCTTTCACTTTATAAAAAGAATAAACAGGAAGAGAAAGAGATGAGAGCCTTTTTACACATCTAAGACAAAAGCAGTGATGTCTGTGCAGAGGAGGACGTTTGGTTAGAGACGAACTGCAGAAAAATAAAATATTACAAAACACAGAACCTTTGGATTGCTCATTTTGGTGAACATGCCTTGATTTAGTATCTTATCCCACCCTTTCATTATATACTAAACATGAAGGAGACAAAGATAAGCCTGGCAATTTATATAATTCTTCGTTTTCTTGCAGTTGTGTTCCCATGTGCATTTCAGAACATACCAGATCATAGGGATCTGCTTAGTATTGGTATTTCATTCCATTTGTTTTCTGATACCTTATGTAACTAGCTGGCTCGAGAAAACTGAATGTTAGTTTTCCTCTTTTTTCTCATTCTTTCTTTCTAGTCAGAAGTAATGTTGATATTTTGAAAAGTTGGAAGAGTTGATTGCTTTGGTAAAGTCAAGTTGTATTGGTGTTGGTAAAGTTTTTGAGAAAAAAAATATCAAGAAAAAAGTATTCCAAAAGCATGCGAAGGAAGTTGTTAGATAGAAATGTGTTAGAGATGTCCAGGTAAAAGGAAGCAAAAGGGGTTGAGAGATGATAGTTTCAGAATAATGTTGTCATTGCAATGCAGGAAAATTAAAAAGTGGATAAATGGTAGTAAATATATATTTTTTGCAATATTTTCTGAAGAATATATTTGTTGAGAATGGTACACCAGCTTAAAGACCAAACCTGTTAATCCCAGTCTAGCATTACTGGTTATTTGGGAAACAAGATGTGAAGTTGATGATATCCTCTTCCTTGTGAGGTGGGAACTCTGAGTTTACATTTGATTGGCACAGAAGATCTTTATCTTCCATAAGGGTATGGAGTGAAGCCTGACAGAGACAAAAATATTGATTTACTTGTAGTGTGAATACATTCTAATGTTCTTCTAGACAAACTGCCTCATATTACTGCATCACATGGCTAATCTTTACAAAACTGACCTGCACTCTTTTCCTTTGTTTCAGATGTGAGCTTTGTTCTTCCTAAACCTTTAAATGGGCCTATGTTGTTTCCTTCAGTACTAATATGATTTGGAACATTTGTAAAAGAAAATGAGCAAAACAGCATCGGGTGATTTATTTGATTGATAGATTGACTCACTATGTGACCAACTAACCAACTGACTGGATTTACCTTTTTTGACAAACTGCCTGCTTTCAGTGGAAACCCAAACTGGTATTTATACTGACTATGGATAATTTGGCCAGGACAACAGGGAAGTTCTCATACTCACCTGCAGGGATTGCTAGTGAGCATGTACAACCCATGTAGCAGGTTGTGTAACAGAAAGTGAGAGTGAGACAGACAGACAGCTAGAATGGAAGGGAGGAGAAAGAGGAACTTATGGTCTCTGAGAATGAAAAAAAAATTAATGGGGTTGAAAGAATCATGAAGGGGAGAATAGTTATATTTCTTGAAAATAAATATTATGGGTCACTTGTTGAGACAATTCCTGAGCTGGATAAAGTTACTAATTCAACTGTAGAAGTTCAAGAAAATGTTTTGGTCAGTTGTAATGCAATGCCATGAACGAGAGCAGCTTGAAGCTGCAAGGAGTGTTTTTCTAGACAGCTGACAGCCTTGATGTGGAAGAAGTACTTGGGAGGTAAATGATGATGTCACAGTGATGTCACAGGTATTGCAGAGCATAGAGATGTACCTGAACTGAACCAGTCTTTTCTATAATTAATGATTTCTGGTAGAAATAAGAGTGATCACACAGAAGAAGAAATGCTGTAGGAATGAAATACACTGAAAACGATACACCATCTCCTAAAAGGTACTTATTCACGTGGGACAAAAAAAATAATTTGAGGGATTCAGTTTCAAGTAGGAGGGAAATTACAAAGTTTCAGGTGAAATATGGAAGAAAAAAACAATGAAGATTTATCTTGGATGAATCCTACTTTTCATTCATTTTTAAAATAAGAACTAAATTGATTTTTTTTTTACTTATAAAGATGCATTTCCAGGTGATATATGTTTATGGCAGAGGTGAAGTGAGACTTCTCATGAATTTAAAAAGAAAACAAATCTGGCACATGTGATAGTATATGAGAAACTGAAAGCACACTAAAGTACGTCTTACCATTTGATCAGTGTGATTTTCTAAGGGATAATAGAAGAAATACAATATGCAAAAATGCTAAAAATGGTTATGTATAAAGAAAGAAAACATATATCTTTTACCACACACAAGTAGACCAGTATCTCCACAAAAATTCTCAGGAGATGACACGAACCACAAAGGCTTCTTTTTTCTTTTCTTCTTTAATAAAAAATTATTAGCAGCAACTTTTAGCAGCACAGCAAACAAGCAAGTAAAAAGCTTTTCTTTAGCACCATAAAACAGAGAAAGCCCTCTAGCGCATTGGCTTCCACAGCCTTTTCAGAGTATATTTTTACTGTGAGACACATGACTCCTTTATATAAAAAAAGAAAACACACCCCCTAATCTTTCAATTAAACTATTATACTTCTTAAAGGAATATCATAAAAACTCTCCCAATTACATTCCTTGTTTAAACCTTTTGGACATAAAGTATTGTATTTTAAAATAAAAATAGATTCTTTTTGTCTCAATCTTTGTTTTAACCCTTCCGGCGCCAAAAAGCCTCCCTTACATTGTTCTAATATTGTAGCTTGTAAACCTTCAGGGTTCCCCTCATAAAAATTATAAAAATGTTCTGCTATGGGATTGTCCATTCTACCTCTTCTTATATCTCTAACATGTTCCTTAAGTCTGATTAAAAAAATTCTCTTGCTTTCACCTATATAATATTTATTACATGTGCATCTAAGCCCATATACTATACCTGCACTATTGCATGTATAGTGTCCATATCCCTGATACTTTTTACCATTAATTTCTGGAAAGACCTTCACAATGAACTGACAAATTGTACAAGTCCCACAGGGAAACATACCTTTCTCTAATAGAGCTCCTGCATCTATATTCAAAGGATTCCAAAAGTTACCATGTACCAATACGTCCCTTATACGTCTCCCATTTCTATATGTAAATTTTAGCTCCAAGTCCTTTAACACCTGTTCCTCTCTTCTCATTTTTTTCCAATAATATGTTACTATATTTTCTAATTTAATGGAAAAAGGAGTATATATAGTAATAAAATAAATACTTTCTTTTTCTTTCAAATTTTTACCAAAAAAATCTTTTATTTTTATTATTTTCCTCACTACTCAACATGACTTTCTTTATTCCCTCATTAATTTGTTCCTCGCTCTACCCCCTCTTATAAAACATACCCATTCCCTTTTCTAATTCAATATTACTATCTCCAATATTATTACATATTCTCTTCACCCTCATAAATTCCCCATATGGAATTGATCTAATGGTATGTGGCGGGTGGCAACTTGTTCCAAATAGTCTATGGTCTTGAGTTTCATATTTCTGTGGACTTTAGTTCTTAACCATCCTTCACTACTACCTTCCAAAGAAATATCCAGAAAATTAACCAGACTTCCTTTTTGTAAACCATCAAAACGAATATCAAATCTGTTTTTCTCTAAGCTTTTATAAATTCTTCCACTTTTCCAAAGCCCTTTTACATATAAAAATGAGATTGTCTATAAATCTATAATATCTCAATACATTTTTCCTGTAGAAATCATCACGATAGATGTATACTTTTTCAAAATAGCCCATAAAGAGATTGGCATACATGGGCGTAAAAGCTGCCCCGTCGCCGTTCCCTGCATCTGTTTATACAACACATCGTCAAATTCAAAAATGTTGTTTTCTAAACAAAAGGCCATTAACTCCTTAATATACTCAGTTTTAGGACTATTGCCAAGAAAAAATTCCAAGTCCTCTAGCCCAAAAGTGTGTTTGACTTTCATATAGAGACTAACCACATACATTGCTACAAAATACATATCCTCTTCCCACCTGACTTCTTTTTAATTTTTCCAAGAAATCAAATTAATCTTTAATATAGGAAGGTACTTTTATCAGTTCCTTTACAAAATAGCCATGTAGAAAATCAGCCAAATTTTTTGTAAAATAATTACAGGCTGATCCCATCGGTCTTCCGGTGGGGGGGGGGGGGGTAGTTATTATGGATCTTGGGAAGACAAAATCATTTTGCCATGGTGCAATCCTTTCTATAGAGTTTCTTTTCCTTATCTACAGTTGTAAAATATTTCAAGCTAGCCCCCTTACATATAAGTTCATCAATATCACATAAAGCCTTATCATATACATCTTTATGAATTTTTTATATATATTCTCATTATTCAAATGATGGTTACACATTTCCCAATACTGCCCAAAATGCATAATAACCAACTTCCCCCCTTCATCTGCAGGTTTAAATACGAGCTTGTGATTTTCACATAACTTTTTTAAACACAGCCATTCTTGCTTACTTATATTATATTCAATTTCTTTTTTAAAAAAGCATAATATTCATTTTCGATTGCATGATTTAATACATGATACAGTTGTTGAATATTTTCATTTCTAAATGGTGGTATAAAATTACTTTGCATACTAGTATCAAAACGACAACATGCATTTTCCTCCATCTCCATTTCGGAGTGACATGAATAGAAACTTTCATCCCTAGTTTTTATGTCTTCAGTAATAGTAACATTTTCCTCACTACATTTTTCTTTTTTAAAAAAATCACGTAGATGTAGCTTTCTAATAAATTTAAAAACATCACTTTTTAACACGTACAATCTTGGCAAGGCTGTTGGAATGCACTTTAAGCCCTTATTTAATACACATTTTTTCAGTTTCATTCAATACATACTGTGATAGATTTGCAATATAATCATCAGTTTTAACATCATTAAACAATTTTGAACATTTAGTTTGTCCATTTATGTATAAACTGTCTGAAAGATGTGCATTATCTGTCTATCATGTTAGACAAGTGTGTGAACCCAAATGTGCAAAATATTTGCATGTAGATAGTATGTAAGAGAATAGTGAAATGGAGGTATTTGAGAAAAAAAAAACGGTAAATGAAAAAATAGCATCTTAAAGACGGAAAACATTGTTAGTGATATTACACTTGAAAAATGCATAATGATATTGAGCATAATGTTTGAATTAGGATTTTACAAAAACTAGAGTAGAAAATGTAATTACTGGGTGATTACAAAAGACATACTGCAACTTATTGGTTAGAACAAAGGAAAACTATTAATTCAGACAGTGCTGTTAGATTAAATGAGAAATTGGGCAGTTTTATCTCTTATGCCATTTGTGCATAAGTAACAGTATACATGGCATTATATCAAAGGAATTAAAAAGATAGAGGCTGTAAGAGAATAGTTCTCTTATGTTGTCTTTTGCAGACAGTATGAAAAAGCAGGAAAAGAAATACAAAATAGATAGATAAAAAGACAGACAGACAAACAACACATAGACTGGGTTAGGAAGCAAAGTAGGAACGAAAGTTTGTCCATAGCTGAACAAAAGAGTAAAGGTTTAAGGAAAAATGGTATATACAATGGATTAAGATATTAAATGAAATGGAATCGGGGTTTAAAGATGTTACTAAAAAAGTTTGCAGTGGATTCAAAATGTGAAGGGTGATAAAGCTGTGGAACTATGTTAACATTAATAAAAACAATGTTTTAAAATTCAGTCCATTAGGTTCTTTTGAAGGTGGAGTGTAGAGTATTCTGGAGGCTTTAGGGAAGAAACTGCTTGCAGTATTTTTCAGCAGTTTGGGGATGTCGTTAAAATGCCAATAAAAATGCATATTATATTGCTCAGAAAGGGAGGGAGGGTCTGACATGATGCAGACTGTGAAACATTATCTTCTAAAATTTTCTTTTTATGATGACTGTGATGAGAAACTGCTTTTCATTTGAACTAAGTATTGCTAAAAAGACTATAAAGCGGAATGGGATGGGGGGTGGCCTGGCTGGCCTGAAAGAGTATGGATGCTTAATCATGGAGCTCCATGCAGCATGGCAGTCTTGTAATTCAAATATACTGGTGCAAATTGGTCTAGGATTTGTAAAAGTAAAATGGGAGATGCTGACTTTGAAGAACAAATGCAGCTGCTTGAGCATTTATGCATCTCCAGATGAAAGGCTTTTCATCGTCTTCAAGCACCTGTCATTCATTTAATTAACATTTGTTTAACAGGAAAGTCCGACTTGGAACAAAGCCAATTGTCAGTGGAGGCCTAAGGAGAACCGCTCCAGATGCATGTCTTTGTAACATAGGAGGAAACTGGAGTACCCGGAGAAAACCCACACAAACACAGAGAGGACCTGCAGACTCCACACAGTAGACACTCCAGCCGAGAATCGAACTGGACAACCTCTTGCTGTGAGGTGACAATGCTACCGCTGCAGCACTGAGCCATCCAATAGCAGAAGCTGGGGCCTATAATGCTACAACCATGCAGCAGCAACAACAGGTGGAAAATCTCAAGAAGCTAACAGAACATTTTATGGCCAAACATCACAAAGTCTGAGACTGAATTGGTAGCAGCCAAAAGAAGGATTAAACATAACCAGATGGTTATTAAACAGTATTTTCAAAAGACAGATCACCTGGAGAACAGGTCAAGATGACTGAATATTAGAATCAAAGGAGTTCCAGAGACTATTAGTAACTGCAATTTATGCCTTGCCATGGGGAGGGTGTTATGACAGAATATCTCTTTGCCACAGTTTTTGGACCCTGCTATCAAGTGTATCCAGAGGATAGGAAATAAGCACTCTTTTAGCAATATGAGCCCTAGGCATGTTTTGGCAGCCTTACAGTCAGCAAGGACTAAGGACTGGATACTTCAATATAGCCACAAACATTGATGAGTGCAGTGGGGAACATGCAGGCTGTTGTTTGTGGTAGATTAGTCCAAGCACTCATTTGGTCTCAGACAGAGAATGCTGTCTTGTAAAAGTGTGTTGGTGCCACTGGGATGTTATCCAATTCTACTATAACCAGCAATCATAAGAGTAGAATTGGAGAACTAATGTACATTCTTCCATCATGTTCAGGAAGCTGAAGTCTTTATAAGAGTCATCAAAGAGTAGTGCTAAATTTGAGAGAAGAATTAGAAAATCAGAAGTCTAAGAAGGAAATGAAAAAGGGTCTTATAGGTTCATAGGTTCATAGGTAGGTACTAGGCTATCGGCCCAAGGGCCTACGTAAGCCTAGCCAACAAGGTTCCCTGGCTTACGCCACCCAAGAAAGTTATTTTCCTGTGCCACTGTCGAGCAGACAAAGAAGTGATCCCAGGGGTGTAGTTCCTATTTCCCATCCACTCATCAAGATTTTTCTTGAAGAGTGCTAATGAAGAACTTTGCTTGACATAGATGGGTAGCCTGTTCCATCGTATGGGAAGTCTCTGGGACAGGAATCTATCTCTCCAGCTTGTCCTGTTTATTGTGGTGACAAGGTTTAGGTCCCTAGAGCATGTAGCATGGAGGGATTGGGATTTCTTTAGGTGTAGCATATCCAACAGCTCTGGGTTTAACATAGCTTTATATGTTAGGCAGAGATAATCTCGGAGTAGGCGATATGCCACGGAGTAAAGCTGGGGTTTTTTGAGGCAGTCAGTGTAGGGCATTTGTTTGAGGCCAGTAATCCTCTTTGTGAGGTACTTCTGTGGCCTTTCCAGCTGCTGCAGATGTCTTGTGAGGTACATTCCAAAAGGGGCATTGTACTCTAAAATGGGTCTGATGATTGTCGAGTAGAGGGGAACAATTACCTCTTTTTTCCTGGATGAGAACCCTTTTATGATGAGGTGTGCCACATAGAAGGACTTCCTGACTACTGCAGCGATGTGACTATCAAAGGATAGACTACTGTCCACCTGGGTCCCAAGGTTTCTTATCACACATTCAGTGTTAAGTAGACTGCTGCCTATGTGGTAATTCATGGGTACAGAGTTTTTAACAAAGGGGATGACACTGCACTTCTTGGCATTGAGCTTGAGGCCATGGCTCTGACACCAGGCATCTGTCTCAGCGAGGCCCTTCTGTAGGATGTCCACATCATTTGGGGACTTGACTATGGCTCCTAGTTTGCAGTCATCTGCGAACTTCATTAGCCAGAGGCCTTCTGTGTCAGCCTGGACTTCAGAGAAGTAGATACCAAACAGGAGAGGTCCCAGGATGGAACCCTGTGGTACTCCACTTGTCACTGCTTTGAGGTCAGATTTGGAGTCTGCAACTTTTACAGTGTGGGTTCTGTCAGTGAGCCAGTTGGCAACCCATCTTGTGACGTAGGGATTTATACCTAGTTTAGTGAGTTTAACTATAATTTCAGAATGGGAGATGGTGTCAAAAGCCTTGGCAAGGTCAAGATAGGCTGTGTGAACCACTTTACCCTCATCTACGGCTTTATTGACTGCGTCAAAGAAGTCGATCAGGTTCAGGAGGCATGATCTGCCTTTCACAAACTCAAACTGGGTGGGATCCAGAATTTGGAGGTTACCAGTGTCTTTGTTTATGAGTTCCATGATGATACGTTCCATGGCCTTGCAGACCAGACTCGTCAGGCTAATAGGTCGATAGTTCCCAGGATCAGAAGTGGCTCCCCCTTTGTGGAGTGGGATAACTGTTGCTGTGTGCCATTCAGTTTGCACAAAGCTTGATGCGAGGCTATTATTGAACATGGTGCTTAAGTGGAGAGCCAGTTCATTCTGAAGTTCAAGTAAAACGCAGCCTGGGATGTTGTCCAGTCCCATGGATGCTGTGTTTTTGGCTTTAGAGAGGGCAGCTTTTAGCTGCACATTTGTGATAACAGGGACTCTGTAATCTTCCTGTAGAGATATGGGCCATTTAGGGGGTGGGGGTGGGGGGTAAAGTTAGCACTGAACCTATCTGCCAGGATGTTTGCATTATCAGTTGGTTCTGTAATTTTCGAGCCATTGTGCTGTAACTCAGAGCAGATCTGAGTGTTGCCATGTCATCTACATATTCTGGTGAAGGACACAGGGGTCACAAAACCAAAGATTTTGTCCCTGACAGGATGAAGGGACTGGAAACTGTTAAATGAGAGGAGGGGTGAGGAGTGGAGCTAGACGTTGGATAACACTTTGCCACTGGGGAAGGACCAACTAAACATGAAGAAAGAATTACAGAAGAGACTTCTTGTAGGTCTGTGCCTCCTCGATGGTCATGGGACCTGATGCCTATGGAAATGTGGAGACTTCTCCAGGGAAAGCTAGTAAGATGAGCAGCAAAACATGGTCAGACTTCTCCTCTGGGTCCTCAGACAGGGCAGATAAGGATTTGTGGGCAAAGGCAGGACTGGCAAAGCTTGACAGGAGTACTGCTGATGGCTGACCAATGTTTAGAGTAATTGTTTAAAAGGTTGAGTCAGCATTGTTTTAAATCAGGCCTGAATAGCCATTGCTTGACTGTGACTCTACACCATTTTAGTACAGTGTAATATAAATCTCAACTGAAAATCTGTTTTTATTAATGTAATGCAGGATTTTATTTGAATGTAAGTTTTCATTCATTAATTGTTAAGTAATTTAAAATGAGTTATTTTAGTAGCAATAGTTGCGATGATTTTTCTTCCTCTTTCCAGCAGATGCTGTGACAGGTCATGGCTTTTGTGGCATGCATGGGTATCTTAGGAGTGCATGCTTTCTGGCCCCAATCCCTAATCATTTTTATGATCCATCAGTCTGTAAGTTTGTGCAAATTCATTAGCTTACTTTTATTAAGAATTATTGTTTATGAGGCTGGGTCACGTGTGTGTGTGTGGGGGGTGAGGATTTAAGGACCTATGGGTGGTGTTGTTTGTGCCCTAGCATGTCAGGATATTTTTGATGTTTTTCCTCCTCCTTGACCCTATCTATTTATTCATTTAGTTTGTTTAGGAAGATGATGTATTTGTAAGATGGAAGGCACTGGGAAAAGGTAAGGTTTTGGCTGGCAGGTATGCTGTCAGCTTTGTTTAGTTAAATTACTAGTAGTGACCTGCTTGTTGTTAGGGATCAAACAGTTGTATGAAAACCTCCACTGCCAGCCACAGGCAGTATGGAGGTAGTGGGCAGTAGTTTCTCTTCCATTTAACTCCCTTTGCCCTTTAGATCAGGAGTAGGCACATAAGGGTATCCAAGAGGGGAGAAACTTGCTCTTCATCCCTTAGCCTGAGGCTGGCAGACAGGGAAAGTTACAGTGAGAAGACAGAGTCACAGACAGGAGGAGAATTACAGACACTCACAAGCAGGTTTAGTAGCAGAGAGCTGTGGTCTGCACGTTGGAATATAGCAAGTAACTCTCACCCAATGAGGAGGCAGAGAGCTGAGGTCTGCACATTGGAATATAGCAAGTAACTCTCACCCATTGAGGAGGCAGAGAGCTGTGGTCTGCACATTGGAATATAGCAAGTAACTCTCACCCAATGAGGAGGCAGAGAGCTGAGGTCTGCACATTGGAATATAGCAAGTAACTCTCACCCAATGAGGAGGCAGAGAGCTGTGGTCTGCATGTTGGAATATAGCAAGTAACTCTCACCCAATGAGGAGGCAGATAGCTGTGGTCTGCACGTTGGAATATAGCAAGTAACTCTCATCCAATGAGGAGGCAGAGAGCTGTGGTCTGCACGTTGGAATATAGCAAGTAACTCTCATCCAATGAGGAGGCAGAGAGCTGTGGTCTGCACGTTGGAATATAGCAAGTAACTCTCACCCAATGAGGAGGCAGAGAGCTGTGGTCTGCACATTGGAATATAGCAAGTAACTCTCACCCAATGAGGAGGCAGAGAGCTGTGGTCTGCACATTGGAATATAGCAAGTAACTCTCAGCCAATGAGGAGGCAGACAGCTGTGGTCTGCACATTGGAATATAGCAAGTAACTCTCAGCCAATGTGGAGGCAGAGAGCTGTGGTCTGCATGTTGGAATATAGCAAGTAACTCTCAACCAATGAGGTGGCAGAGAGCTGTGGTCTGCACGTTGGAATATAGCAAGTAACTCTCACCCAATGAGGAGGCAGAGAGCTGTGGTCTGCACATTGGAATATAGCAAGTAACTCTCACCCAATGAGGAGGCAGAGAGCTGTGGTCTGCACATTGGAATATAGCAAGTAACTCTCACCCAATGAGGAGGCAGAGAGCTGTGGTCTGCACGTTGGAATATAGCAAGTAACTCTCACCCAATGAGGAGTAAAAGAGAGTTGCAGAAACTAGCGATAGCAGGTTGCCAGGTGGTTTCCAGGAAATGAGACTGAAAATAAAGGAAGCACATGAATTTAGATCAAACAGTTTTCCAACAGTAGTTATGAACCATAAAGCAGGAGGGGGGAGTAAAGCAGTTATGTTGCTGTTAAACAGATCTCGCCTGGTTGCTATGAAATTTATTACAACTAACCAGAAATGGTGATGGCTTATCTGGAAAGAATGTATTAATAGACAAGAGTGGGTGCTTGTAGTAATATTTATGATCCTAATAAAGATTACACAGAATACTTCAACCACTTTCTAAAAGAATAGGAGGTTAGTCATGTTGGGAGTATGGTGAGCTGTGTCCTCGTACAGATCTGTTGTATAACAGACCAGAACTACACGTGAAATCTCAAAAAACTACCAAATAACTGGCTGAGTGTCCAGGATATGTAGATAGGTGGAGAAAGAAGCATATAAATGAGATGGCAGTTACATTTTCATGGATCTTATTGTGACGACCATGCCCTGGACCAGCAATCAAGGAGCCTCAATCCTCATCACTAACACCAGGGAGGTCATCTCCTAGAAGAGGAAAGGATAACTAATACACACAGTAAAGTACAATTTTCCTTAAGTGCACACAGAGATCACAGTCAGTCTGGGGCTGGTTGCTCTCTTGCTCGCCAGGTCCCCAATAAGACTCCCCACTGGCACAGCTATAGGGTCCAGGTCTCAGCCTAGCTGGGCAAGCTAAAACCTCCAGTGCCCTCTCTGTCCAACCAGTGCTTCGTGTCCCTGCCAAGTAGCTGACACACCACACACACACAAACTTTGAGATAAGTATTTATACAACTTCACAGACACTCCTGGGAAAGGCTGACACAGATTCTCCAGCTGTGCCCCTTTACCCAGACCATACGGTAGTAATTCCTGCCACCACCCAGCTAATAATATCAGCTACTAAAAGGCCCTTAAAAGGGTGTCCAATTATTACTGTGCAATATTATTATCCAATTGGTAATGTGACTATTCAGTCTAGGCTTAATTTGGAGTGACTTAGACAGTAAAATCTGTAAATATGTAATGTACTTTAGAGGTTAAATTATCTCTACATAAACCAGCCACAGGTAAAGGTTTTAAAATATTTAATAATAAATAATTAAAACACAAGACAATACTACTAAACCACAGAGATATCTAAGAGTTCAAAGATCACACAGAAACTTAAAATAATACAGTAGGACAGGTCTGATGTCAAAGAAAAACACTTAATCTAACTTTCTAATCTTTAGCTAATCTTAAGAGAAAACACAGTGCTATAATCCTACTTACATACATAAAGCATAAGCAGTGCTGGGTTAGATGTCCAAGATCAAAATGCTTTTAGCCTCTCACTGAACAATAGTTTTTAAACACTAACCAACAGCTCTGCTGAGGCCCTCCCAAATTACATCATTTTGACACTTAGGTTTTCTCAGGCCACAAACTGCATTATTTAGCAAGCTAACACCTGCTCATGAAACTATAACAATACAAGGCATTTCACATATACACTCTAGCAGAAACCATAGCAATAAAGCACTTTCCACATGTAAATTCTGGCCCTTAACTTTAACCTTAAAACAATGGGCATGAAACCTTCATCCAGACTCACTGGAGCCGACTTGTAAACATCAAAGAGATTCATAAGATCTTTTCAGCTTCAAAAGACACATTTGAAATGCTTGCTTGGTTTTCCTTACAGCAGATGGCAATGTTGTAACAATCTTGAAGTTCACATTTTACACTGTTTTCTTTCATTTAAACACACAAGCCTGTATTTTAAATTTATTTATACAATTGATAGAATTATGTATCAAATTCTATTTGACTAGGCTGGCAGCCTTTGCCCATCTTCCTTCAATCTTCACACTTATTATACAATGAAGTAGGATAGACTTATTTTTATTTCCCCATTTTTTTTTGCAATAAAAACTCAAGATTTTAACCTATTTGACTATGCTATTGTAACAATAGACATGGCAGTCTCAAAAAGGTGGACAGAAATAGGGGTTGGAGATGGGCACCCTACAAATAGAGGGGCAGGAAGCAGTGAGCAGTCCTGCTTAATATACTTCCGGATGTTTTCAACAGGAATGAAGATAGTAGGAAGGACCCAGGGGGCAGAATTAATGCAAAGGGAGGGGTTACACAGACGACAGAGGGAAAATATTATTAAGCAGAATTAATGCAAAGGGAGGGGTTACAGAGACGACAGAGGGAAAATATTATTAAGCAGAATTAATGCAAAGGGAGGGGTTACACAGACGACAGAGGGAAAATATTATTAAGCAGAATTAATGCAAAGGAAAATATTATTAAGCAGAATTAATGCAAAGGAGGGTTACACAGGCGACAGAGGAAAATATTATTAAGCAGAATTAATGCAAAGGGGGTTACAGAGGCGCGACAGAGGAAAATATTATTAAGCAGAATTAATGCAAAGGGGGGTTACACAGATGACAGAGGAAAATATTATTATTACACAGACGACAGAGGAAAATATTATTAAGCAGAATTATTGCAAAGGGAGGGGTTACAGAGACAGAGGGAAAATATTATTAAGCAGAATTAATGCAAAGGGAGGGGTTACACAGATGACAGAGGGAAAATATTATTAAGCAGAATTAATGCAAAGGGAGGGGTTACACAGATGACAGAGGGAAAATATTATTAAGCATGAAGAAAAGATGATAGGAGAAGAACAACTCGATCTAGCATTGTAGTAGCAACAGTAGAGCGGGGATAGCAGTTAATGAAATCTTGAAGATAGATATCAGCCTATTAAATGTCACACAAGCAGAGTAAAGGCCTTATAAAAAAAAAATGAAACACTACTTCTTTTTTATAGTATAAGGGGATGACAGGATTATGACAAAAGTAGCAAGAGGTTTTGAAAAGACCAGGGCGGTGAAAGTTAATAGAAATATGACTGTACATGGAGTATACGAAAAGATGTATTTAGTAGAGAACAGGATGGAGAATTAATATGCAGTATATGGAAAAACTGAGTATAGAGATATGAAGAAATGTACAAATGCAGATTGGGTAAGAACAAAGTTTAATGACATTGAGTAGAATTCAAATGTGTATTATTTTATTTATTTTATTTTATTTTATTTTACATTTGTTGACCGGGATAGTCTAACTGGATTTATGTCCATTTTCAGTAGAGTCCTGGGAGATACGCTTCAAGAGATTACTAGACTACTAACATACAGGTACTAGTTGTTATACAGTTAAATACTACAAATTTTAAACAGTTCAGGAATCTTCACAGTTTATACAAAAAACATGTTACAAGCATTAGATAAGCTATTTTAGACTTTATGTACAAGACTTCATTAGTAACAGGAAAGTAATTGTTAAACAAATACATACTTAAAGTTTCAACAATTCAGCAATGCTCACAGTTTAAACAATACTTGTTGCCTGCCTTAGGTAGGATGCTTTAGAATTATATGCAGAAGAATTTAACTAGGTATTTTAAATTATCTCTATTAGGATAAGATATGTTTTTGCCAAGGATAGGCCTTGATCTAAAAAGACACAGACAGAGCAGGAATTAGGTCTTAAGAGAGGGTATTTGGGATATAGTATGAGATTAGTCTGGATTTGTACAGGGACATAACCAATGGGTTTTAAGATAGAGTTTCAGATTGTGTTTAAAAGTGTAAATTAAGACAGTGATGTAAGTTCATGGGGGAGATGGTTCCAGTACTTCCCAACTGCATTTGAGAACAGAGCATCTCCTGTCATGTTATTAGATTTACATGTTGATAGAAGTTGTTTATTAGATGAGTGTAAAGTTGAAAAGTTCTTATATTGGGTAATGAGACTAGCAAGTATTGGGGTATTGGTAGATTGGAAAAGGGTTTTGTGTGCAATGGTGAGTTGTTTAAAGTGAATCTGACCCAGAAGCTCTAACCAGCCTAATTGTTTCAGATTATGGCAGTGATGGGTCCTAAAGGAGGAAGCAGTAGCAAATCTGGCAATGCTATTGTAAGCGTTGGCTAGCTTGTCAAGGTTATTTTTTGATAAGTTAGTATATATGGAAGAAGCATAAAGAAGTGTGGAGATAAGGTGGGAATAGGGAATAGTGGTTCTGGCTAGTGGGGAGAGAAAGGGTTTTATCCTATAGAGGGAGCCTAGTTTTCTGTTGACAGTTTTTATGGTATTGTTGATATGGGTTTCAAAGTTCAGGTTGTCATCAATGGTTATCCCTAGAAGTTTAGTTGTTGGATCGGGAGATATGAGTGTAATGTTATTGGATAAGACTGAAAAGTTCATTGGGAGTAATTTTCGGGTAGGAGTGAAGAGGAGGAGTTTGTTTTTTTTGGGGTTCAAGAGGAGGCAGTGTTGTAGAAACCAATTTTCTGTTTTATTGAACATTGTCTGATTTAGAGTCTGTAGTTGGGATTGAGATTTATCTGAGCAGATTATTGTGGAATCATCTGCGTATTGTACACAGTTAGTTAAAGGAATAGCTAGGTTGAGGTCATTGATAAATATTGAGACAAGGAGAGGGCCCAATATAGAGCCCTGAGGAACACCTAGGGTAACTGGGAGATGGGATGAGAGGTTATTGTCCCATAGTACTGCCTGCTGTCTATTATCAAGGTAGGACTGAAACCATTTTATAGTCTTTGTGTCCAGAGAGAAGGATTTTAGAATATTGAGAAGTAAGTGGTGGTTGACCATGTTGAATGCTTTTGAAAGGTCGATGAAAAGTGCTGAAGAGAGAAGATCGTTATTATGGTTTTCACTGATGCGTCAGTGAAGGATAGGAGTGCAGTTGTACTGTGGAAAGGCCTGAAGCCATGTTGAGATCTGGCCAGTAAATTGTTCTGGAGTAGGTGGTCTAGTAACTGTCTGTGGATGCACTTTTCCATTATTTTAGCTAATGGTTCATAGGTTCATAGGTTAATACTAAGCTAACTGCCCTTGCGAGCCATTTTGTGAGACTCAAACCCTGCACCTTGTGTTCCACCCTCCCAACCAAGTAAAGCTATGGGGCAATGGTTAGAATATTCTCTGGAATGTCCACTCTTGTGTAGGTGGATAATGTAGGAGATTTTCCAGATGGTGGGAATAGTGCTTTCTTGTATGGTTCTATTTATCAGCAATGATACAGGATAAGCTATGACTTTGGCTGCCTTTTGCAGGTATTCAGCAGGTAGCTGGTCAGCTGAGGGGGTAGTAGGTTTTAGTTTACTTAAGAGGTAGCAGATGAGGGAAGTTGGGACAGGTTACCGGTTTAGAGTTGGGAGAGAGTTAGTAGTATTGGTTGGAAGGGCAGAGCTATCAGCTTTTAGTTGATTAGCAAGTGTTTGGATGGTTTCAGTAAAGAAGGTATTAAAAGCATTAGCAGTTTGCTTTGAAAATTCATATTCTACATCTGGCAAAAAATTATAGTAGAGTGACCAGATGACTTGGAATGTAGGACATGAGAAGATGTAGAATTTCCGAAAGACTGGATGTTTGTATAACCTGACATACCATGTTTTTTGGTTTCATGACTTTCGGGTGCCACCTTTCAACCAAAAGTTTAGATAGTGTACCTTGAGTTTAGGTTATCAGTAGATCTCTAAATTTATGGGGTAATTAATAAGCTGTAGTTGTTTCATAATTTATAATGTTACGTAGGTAATTATATAAAAAAACAGACTGCCTGACAGTGCTTCCCTGGGTTCAGTTTGTTCATCATAATATGATTTATGATATGCTTGAACCCCCCCCCCCCCCCCCGGTTGACTCAGTTGCTGGTTTGTGGTAGGTCTGAATGTGGTATAGTAAGTTAGACCATATGAGGATCCTAGTGATGCCTGGACACTCCCTTTTCTTACTCTTTGTACAATGTCCAGTAAACTCTGGACTCCTTCAAATAATTTAGAAGGATGGAGTCCTGCGTTGGACAGCTGAGTACTGCTACATGCCAAGAACACAAGCTGTATTAATACACCTTTGTCATAATGCTCCCAAAGCAAATGTATGCAATATGTTGTTTTTCGATGTCTAATCCCAGCTGTCTGAGAGCAGAATGGAAATATGAACGATTTAACCTCACTACATTTGATACCTAATAAAGTGATATTTTAGCCCAATTTCACTAAATACTTATTTTTTTGTGCAACATTAGTTATCAATTCATTAAAATGTGCACAATCATTTCCACAGATACGCTGTATTTTTCATTTATTCCGGTACCCTTATAATTTAAAATGTCAGCTATGTTTCTTATTACACACTTCGTATTCATAGACAGATATAATTTACACATTAAATGATTAGTGTTCACATTTTATCACAAATGGTAACCAGTTTCTATACTGCTTTGTGATATATATTTTCCTAAATTAAAGGTGAGCACATCCATTACTGATAAGAGCAAATATCGGGCATCCTTCCACAGCAATTTGTTCTTCAATGGAGAGTTGAGAACTTGCTGACAGCATTTTCAGAGGCTTGAGGTTCAGAGATAAGCTGCAATGAACATACTGCAAAGGAGCTGGTGAAGCAAGTTCTTTTGTCCCAAAACTTTGAGTGAGTAGCCACTATTCAAGTTTTGGTGAGTTGAGGCCCTCCAAATCTTGAAGAGACTGCAGAGAGGTGACTACCTGTCAAGAGTAGTATAGCCTGAAGGAGGTGTTTGGCTAAAAGTAAGACATTTGTGCTTTGTTGTCAGCCTGTATTTCTTGACCAGTACTTGTTCTCAGTGATATAAAACACTGATGGATTAAGCTGTGAAAATTAATGCCGTTATTTGTTCCTGTGCTTATTCTGTTGGAAAAGTTCAATTTCCTGTTTATTTCATTTATATGGATAAAGTTATGTTTTAGCACATCTGATGCTGAAAATGAAGAAGTCAGAAACCAGATGTTGAAAATGAAGAAGTCAGAAACCAGTGTCTGCATGCCTCAGTCATAATTTCATTCTGCAAAAATTGGTTCTGTTCATTTACAAGGAAAGGCTACACTGACAAGAGAATGATTATTAGCTTTCAAAGTTTTCTCTACAATCCTCCAAAAATAGACAGGGAACCTAGTTGTACAATAGCCATTAGCATGATATGTCCTCTTATTCAGACAAAGTCAGGAGGTTTTCAGCATCATCAATTTCAGTATGTTGGGAAAACGTGATGTGTTTAGGAACTCAGACTACGTCTGATCATGTGTGACTATAATGGTGTGGTGACATGAAGGATCTGTTGTCACTGTAATGTAGTTGCTTCACATCTTCATGTCTGGCATGGTCAGCCTCTGTGTATTATAAAGATGCATATGATCATCATAGTGATTTGTCTCTTTATGAAGTCTCTGCCTCAGTTACCTAAGGGACAATAGGTTCTTTACTGGGATCTGACTGGTGTGCATCTTCATTCTCTTTTAAATTGCTCATACAATGTGCCTCTGAGGTGTTTGATGATAGCTCTGCTCAAAACACTTTAGCTCCCTTTTCTGATTTTGTAGGTGCGATATGCAGTATGTAACCATATCCTAACTCTGGCACCAGTTATACTGCACTCTTCCAGACATGTTCATAAAGACCATGTGCAACACATTCACTTTTGCTTCATTTTATTGATTTTTCTGCAATTATTCAAGATTTTCATTTGGATAAGTAATTCATGCAATTGACAGGACTAACATCAGAAGTAGTTCATATGCAACACTAACACAGGATTTAGTTATATAATTCTTTCTAATACATTAAGTTCAGAATTTTCTTTCTCTTATATTAACTTAGCATGTCTGTCTTCTCGGTTTTATTTCTGACAGCGCCTCTTCTATGTCATCTGCAAAAAAAAGTTGATTAGATGTGCACTTCACTTCTGTCTGACATTTCTGCAGCAGCATGAGGTGTGCTGCAGTTTCTAAAACTGTTAACAGGTTTCTTGTGCAGCTCTCTGTCGACAACCATGCTGTATGGCAGTGTGAAATTCATTAAGTTATAGCAGCAAATTTGTATGTAAGCACTTCTCTAAAACATCGTTATAACTATATCTCTACACATGAACCTCTCTGTGACGGTTATTTTTCTTTCCATTTTGAAACATAATCACTTGCCATATATTACAACAAAGGTCTTTCTACCAGCAAGAACATTTTACTTCCACTGTAGCTTGACTGATATCATTTTTTCCAGGATAAACAGCAATGCTTTCATGTTCTTTGACATAATTTTCCTTTGCCTCTTCCTTCATTTAAAAACTAATGGAGCACTGTGCCAAAAGCTATTTATTCCATCTTTTATCTACTTGTACAAGTACATAGATACATAGATAATTATCAGCACAGATTATTAACTTGTATTTTAGTGCGAGTAGTAAAAAAAGGCTGTTCCTTCAAGCTTTTAGTCAAATCCTCCATCCAGTTATTTGTGTGATAAATTTTAGTGGGAGCATCATTTTTTTCTTTGTAGAAAACATAGTCATCTTCACAGTGCATCTGCAGGAACACACAGGCACACCATGCAAGCACTGCAGGTCAGCCCACCAGCCTTGCAGGTGTTGCATGTTATCATGCAGATCACCCATTACACACACAATCCCTACCATCATGTGTAGCAGCTGTCAGTGTCTGGAACACTGACTTGTACATTTGTTGAATAATGCCATGTGTTATACTCAATTCAGGGAGAAACCTGGGTACCTCTCTCATATGGTGCGTTCATACACATCAGAGGCAGTATGGCTGTTATGTAGCCTGGGTAAGGCTTATAGTTATAAGATGTCCGGCATCAAAGGGTTTCCTGAATAACTTAGCATGTCTGTCTTCTCGGTTTTATTTCTGACAGCGTCTCTTCTATGTCATCTGCAAAAAAAAGTTGATTAGATGTGCACTTCACTTCTGTCTGACATTTCTGCAGCAGCATGAGGTGTGCTACAGTTTCTAAAACTGTTAACAGGTTTCTTGTGCAGCTCTCTGTCGACAACCATGCTGTATGGCAGTGTGAAATTCATTAAGTTATAGCAGCAAGGTTGTATGTAAGCACTTCTCTAAAACATCATTGTTATAACTATATCTCTACAAATGAACCTCTCTGTGACGGTTATTTTTCTTTCCATTTTGAAACATAATCACTTGCCATATATTACAACAAAGGTCTTTCTACCAGCAAGAACATTTTACTTCCACTGTAGCTTGACTGATATCATTTTTTCCAGGATAAACAGCAATGCTTTCATGTTCTTTGACATAATTTTCCTTTGCCTCTTCCTTCATTTAAAAACTAATGGAGCACTGTGCCAAAAGCTATTTATTCCATCTTTTATCTACTTGTACAAGTACATAGATACATAGATAATTATCAGCACAGATTATTAACTTGTATTTTAGTGCGAGTAGTAAAAAAAGGCTGTTCCTTCAAGCTTTTAGTCAAATCCTCCATCCAGTTATTTGTGTGATAAATTTTAGTGGGAGCATCATTTTTTTCTTTGTAGAAAACATAGTCATCTTCACAGTGCATCTGCAGGAACACACAGGCACACCATGCAAGCACTGCAGGTCAGCTCACCAGCCTTGCAGGTGTTGCATGTTATCATGCAGGTCACCCATTACACACACAATCCCTACCATCGTGTGTAGCAGCTGTCAGTGTCTGGAATACTGACTTGTACATTTGTTGAATAATGCCATGTGTTATACTCAATTCAGGGAAAAACCTGGGTACCTCTCTCATATGGTGCGTTCATACACATCAGAGGCAGTATGGCTGTTATGTAGCCTGGGTAAGGCTTATAGTTATAAGATGTCCGGCATCAAAGGGTGTTGAGACCTGAAGCCTAATCTCCCCTCTACCATTGCACTGTATGTGGATGATGCATACATTTTCTTCAGTGCAATTATTGCTGGTAATACCAGTGGGTCTTTTAACTGGGTCTATATCATATTAGCGAATCGCACAAATTGCGAACACTCATAATATCGAACATAATGGTCCTCGAACTTCCTATTGTGGGGGGCTGTGCCCCCCACACACCCCGCTAAATATATATTTCAACTCTGAGATTGCACTACAGTGAGGAAAGGGCAAATATCCCATTCTTCACTGTACTGCAATCTCAGCATCAATGGGATCAGACGGTGTCCCGGGCTGCGTCCTACATGAACTCCAAGAAGATCTAAACCCAAACATAAAACTACTGTTCAATCTCAGCCTTACTACAGGAAATGTGCCCAAAGAGTGGCGTACAGCAACAGTGGTCCCTCTCCATAAAGGTGGTGCCTCAACGGATCCTGGAAACTATCGCCCCATAAGCCTGACTAGCTTGGTCTGCAAAGCTATGGAAAGAATCATCATGGACCTCATAAATAAAGATATTGGGGACCTACAGACACTGGATCCTACCCAGTTCAGCTTTGTTAAGGGCAGATCCTGCCTCTTAAACCTGGTTGATTTCTTTGAAACAGTCACCAAGGCCATTGACGAGGAAGGTGGTCCACACAGCCTACCTGGACCTCGCAAAAGCCTTCGATACAATACCCCACTGGCATTATAGATAAGCTCACCAGCTTAAATATAAACCCCTATGTCACTAGATGGATTGCAAACTGGCTCAAGGACAGAACCCACATGGTTAGAATTGCTGGAGCCATGTCAGACTCCAAACCAGTTACAAGTGGTGTCCCACAAGGCTCAGTCCTGGGACCTCTCTTGTTCGGTATATATTTCTCGGAGGTACAGGCCAACACGGAAGGACTGTGGCTGACCAAGTTCGCAGATGACTGCAAACTGGGCACCATAATCGACTCTCCAGCTGACACAAGCATCCTCCAAAAAGGCCTCATAGAAACAGACAACTGGTGCCAGAGCCATGGCCTCAAGCTAAATGCCAAAAAGTGTATAGTCATCCCCTTTGGCAAAAACAAAGTGCCCACAAATTACCACATAGGTGGTAATCCATTAAGTACAGAAGAAGTAATTAGGGACCTGGGGACCCAAGTTGATAGCAATCTCTCATTTGACAACCATGTGGCCAAAGTGGTTAGAAAAACATTTTATATAGCCCACCTAGTCATTAAGGGATTCACATCTAGATTAGGGGAGGTCATCGTGCCTCTTTACTCATCCCTCATCAGGCCCATAATTGAGTACAATGCCCCTTTTGGGATGTACCTTACCAGACACCTGCAGCAACTGGAAAGACCCCAAAAGTACCTCACCAAGAGGATCAAAGGGCTCAAACAGATGCCATATGCTGCCCGGTTAAAGAAACTCCAGCTCTACTCAGTGGCATACCGCCTGTTCAGATGTGATCTGTGCCTGACGTATAAAGCCATGTCCAACCCAGAATTAATGGACATGCTGCACCTCAGAAAATCCAAATCCCATCGAGCCACGCTCGAGAGACTTGAACCTCATCACTGAAATAAATAGGACATGCTGGAGGGACAGATTCATAACCTAGAGGCTCCCTTCACTCTGGAATAAAATCCCAGTCCAGGTTAGGCAGAGTCCCTCATTGACTCTCTTCAAGAGGAATCTTGATGAGTGGATGGGAGATCGTAGGTTTACCCCGGGTATCACTTCTGTGTCACTGTTAGACAGAGGCACAGTATACTAACCTCGAAAAAGGGCATAGCAAAATAAATTTAAAATGGGTGGCGAAAGCCAAACACATTCTGGCTAGGCTTATAAATGCCCTAGGGCAGATAGCCTAGTATGAACCTATGAACCTATGAACTACAGTGAGGAAAGGGCAAATATCCCATTCTTCACTGTACCGCAATCTCAGAAAAAGCACTTTGAGGTCCGGTACATTTGATATTATGAGCGTTCACAATTTGTGTGATTCACTCATATGATATAGACCCCTTTTAACTGTGCCACATACAACGAACTGTTAAACTGAAACGGAACACAATAAAAGTCGGCCAAAAAGAGTCCGACTTTTATTGCGTTCCTTTCAGTTTAACAGTTCGTTGTTTGTGGATTTTTGGTGTTTTGTAACTGTGCCACATACACCATTATCGTCAGCCAGCGGTGACGTGCTGATACTGGACATGTGCTTTCCACTCATGCCAGACCGTCCACCAGTGGAACCTGTGAAAGCATAAAGATAAGATACCAGTGCTGCAGTAGAACATATGCCTTGGCTCACCTCAACATGTGGCATGCATACTATCACATGACATGATCGTGAATAGTCTGTGAGCACATTCATACCTTGTAGTGCAGGCTGCTGCAGTCACAGACTGACACACCCGGACAACAGTTATACAGATGTATTTTACAAAATATATCTGCAGGTCACAGTAAAACATAGAAATGTACCTACAGTTGCTAACCTGATGCATATGACACAGACATCCAGGCAATCAACCCCAGCACAACTCCAACAACCTAGACACTACAAGTATGAGGTAGTATTCACCCTCCCCAGAGAGGAAACCAAAGATCCATTCATAGTATGAGTAGTTTCTGTGTGGGTTGCTCACCGCCTATGGTGAATATGTTTTAGGAAACGTCTCATGCCTTGGTCATAGCATGCAACAGCATACTGGTTACCTTTCCCTGCACCTGTACCACAATCCTAGTACGGCCACCTATAATACTTATGTCCTAGACCACTCCCTGCTTCACCTGGTCCCAGAATTAATTGTCTGCTTTACCTACATCCAAGAATTGCATGGCATGCATGCATCAGGTATGCATGGGCTAAACCTGAGAAGGAAAACTCAATTCCAATTCATTATGGAGTGGATGGTATGTTAAAACGTTATGGCATATGTCTTGTATTGTATACTGCAGTGATTGCCTAAAGTCATTAATAAAGCCAAGGTTGTTGCTTCAGGGGAAGGGGGTACTTTTTGGTTGGAAACTATATTTGTCATGATAAGTCTCAACTGTTTTCTTTCCAGAAGAGATTTGCTTTAGACCAACAGGCTCCCTGCTATTGTATAAGGAACTTAGCTTTTATACTGTTAGCTATGCTTGCTGTTTTTTTTAGGTTCAGAAAGTCTTAATGCAGTTGATTTTTAACTGTGCCCTGTTACCAGCCCTTCCAGGCTTTCTCCCTAGTTTGTAATTTGAATTAAAAGTCAGCAGTATGCCATGAGCACCTCTGAACCATTAGCCTTCTATGTGAAAGGGGTTAAACAGTATCCTGTACAGTGGCTAGCTTGGATTTGAAATGTTCTAGTGCAGCTGAGGGGTCAGTCATAGTACAAAGAGTAAACCAATCTCCAATCTTGCTCCTAAAATATGGGAATCCCTCCCTACCACCTAAAGGAACTACAGTCCCTCCTCCCAACCTTCAGAGCCAAATTAAAAAAAAATCCATCACACCGAACCAACCCATATTTACAGCAAATTTGGCCAAATTGCTTAAGGGTGTCTCAACCTATATTCTTGCTCTCTCTCTCAACTCCTAACTCCACCCACCATCCCCTACCCTGACCCTCATCACCCACCAGTATTTCCACCATGATGTAAACCTGAAAACTAATCATGTGCATTTTAAAATTTGCATTTCTGACGCAGATTCGTTGTATATTGTTACTTTCAGTTCTGGTTTGATGTGTACAGTTTATTACCTCTGTGTTCTTTTTCTCTCCCTCTTCTTCCCCTTTTTTGTGAATTATTTCACCCAGGCAATACCTGCAAATAAGCAACTGTGATCAGTGCACCACCCCAGTAAACAACTGTAAACTAAACAAAAACGGTACAAAGACGAGTCTGGATCGTTTCTTCCTGGGCCTCCACTGAAAATTGGCTTGTTCCAAGTCAAACTTTCCTGGTAAACAAATGTTAAATAAAAATAAACAGCATTAAGGAGAGCATTGAGACTAGGAAGCTCATCACCAAGGAATGGCTTTCCAGTAACTAGCTATAGTGGACTTGTAATTGTTTTGAAAGACCAGATGGACATATCAGGACTGTTGACACTCAGTATAGCAGGAAACACTACAGAAACGAAACACCTGTGGTGCATGTTGGTCATTATTAGGTCCAGTGTGAAGCCATTACCTGAATAAGGGTTTGGTATAGTAGGTATCATTTGAGCAAACACAATAGGGGCATGTACTGTCACCGTACACTCAGAACCAACAAACAGTGCAGAATTACAAAACCGAAGAGTTCGACTCAAATACTTTAATTGAAATAAACACAAGGTCTATAGTAAATAAACACAAAGTTTATATTAAGTGCTTTCTTTCTACACAGAAGACTTCATCTTAATAGAACATTCTTCACATTACTTCCTTTTACAAAATTTCAAAAGACCTCTTCATTCAATATGCATAAGAAGACAATTTCATAAATAAAAAAACACTAAATATTACACCATGATTAAATGAGAATTTTGTGGTCCTGAGTTTGCATGAATCTCTCCTGACAGGAAACGTTTGCCCAAATGGTACTATAGTTCTTGAAAAAAAAATTAGAGGCTGGGGAAACAGTTTTGTCTTTTCTGCAAAAGTATGGCTTGTACATGAATTTGCTACCTTTTGAGGTATTTGATGGAATTAATGTATTTTCTGAGTATTTGATAGGTTCTTATCTATACTTTTTAAGATATTTTCTTTGCATGGTGAAGTAATATGGACATTGGTTGGAGTTCAACTGTCTGCATCACCAGTTGTCAACACAATGTATATGTTTCCTTCCAAAGTTTTCCCCAACCTTACTGTCATTCCTTCCTTCACATAGTCCTTGTTATTGTGTCTGTGTGTGCGTGTGTGTGTGTGTGTGTGTGTGTGTGTGTGTGTGTGTGTGTGTGTGTGTGTGTGTGTGTGTGTGTGTGTGTGTGTGTGTGTGTGTGTCCGTGTGTGCATGTGTGTGTGTGTGCGTGCGTGCGTGCGTGCATGTAGAAAGGACACCTATTCCACAAAGGTAAGTATGCACTTCTCCCGATCATTCCTAATGGCTGCCTTAATCTGTGTTCCTGTGTTTGCCACTCCCCCTTTTCTACTTTTGCTATCTCCTCCTTCCTCATTTAAATGATAAAATATGTTGGTACTTTGCTGTGATGTCCCTCTTTCGCCTGTTTACAATGCTCAGGTTACAGTAATGAGATGCTTCTTTACAAGCATGAGCTCACATGGCCTGGTGGGTGTCTCCATACCTTTGCTTTGATGCTAATTAAAAGAAGTGCAGTAGCACAGAGCACTTGCTATAGTTCACCAGTGTAATTGCTACCTATACCATGGGTGATCTAATGTACTATACTGCTCTTTCCTATGAATACCAGCACAGTTTCTGTCCTAATACATGACTAAGAAACTATGGGCTGTTTTATGCTACAGAATCCTTGATAATTAGCACTTCTCAGTGGCACAGTGAATGCTTCTGAATGCCCACTATGTTTTATACATGAGCATTGTGAGAAAGTTGCTTTTCTGTGTTGGCATGGATGAAGTTAATTTAATGTAACTGGTTATGTAGGTAGAATTTTAATGCATGTTTGAAGACATCCATAGAGTTGCAATAAATGTCTGATCATGTGTTTATGGAGTCAGATTTTGTATTACATTCTGTAGGACACATTGGACAGGCAGATATATTTCTCAGAGGATTCTCATTCTCTGGAACAGGCTCCCATCCATCTGAATCGAAGTTACTCATTATCCCTATTTAAGTGCAACATGGACCAGTGAATGGGCAGTCCAACCCCCCCCTGGTCTGGTGCCTATGTCTCCGATGGACAGACGCAGCCAGTAAATTACCCCTATAGAAATCAGATTTGTGGGTCAGATTTGGGTTGCATAGCTAGGCTTATAAGGGCCCTAGTGGTCGTTAGCTAGTATGCACCAATGAACCTATAATGTGGACACTTTTATCACACTTTATATATATATATATAATGTTAGGATGGTCAAGCTAGGAAACAGCACAGGGACTATAAAGCAGTATTATTTCAGAAAGAACACTGGACAGGTGAGTAGCCTTCCTAAAGAGGCAGTTTGTTTCTGGTTAAAAAGAAGGAGTGAATAAATTCAAGGACTGGGACAAGAACAAGGCCATTTACAGGGACTTGGAGGAGTATGTTGTCTGAAAATCAGAACTCACAAAATCTCCAAAAAACAATTTAAGGGCAAATGGGATAGACCGTGTGGTTGTTTTTTGTAGTCTAGCTGGGGTTCCTATCAGTTCATCAAAACTTCAGCAGTTCAAACACCATATGTTCGAATTGTGAAGTTCGAAAACTGATTATCGCGAAGCTGCAAAACACCGAATTCTTTCCCAGGGAAAGAATTCGGTGGGCCGTTTCTGTGGCTTCGCGATTTTCAGCACTACGGGTCAGGTTCAGGTAAGTGTTCGATTATGTAGACGTTAGGGTTAGGGCGCGGGTTAGGTGAGTTAGGGTTAGGGCACGGGTGAGGCGGGTGTGCGATAGTGACAGACTTTAGGGTTAGGGCGGGATAGGTGAGTTAGGGTTAGGGCGCGGGCCAAGTGAGTGTGTGATAGTGACGGACCTTAGGGTTAGGGTTTAGGTTAAGGTAAGTGGATAGATAGTAGTGTATGTACAGTTTAGTGTAGGGTTAGATGTAGGATTTTAAGTGTATGTGTGTGGATTGTTGTTTTTTCTGGTGTGCTTGTGTTGTGTGTGTGTGTTACTCGGAACACAGATTTTTTTTCCCTGGGAAACAAATCATTGTTCTAAGCCTTCAATGGTTTTACACTTTGAGGTTAGAAGTTCGAACATATGGTGTTTGAACTTCTGCCGTTTCAACAAAGTGATATAGACCTGTCTAGCTGTCTGTCTCTACAGCATGCATGTGGACAGTGGAAATTAAACAGTAGACCTAGATGAATAAGCTGTCCTCCTGTTTTTGTACTAAATCAGTCTAAAATAAGTAAAAAAAAATGAAACATCAAAAAATGGCCATTATACTATTACTCTGAGTAAAATGCACTGAGAAATAAGAACAAAACTGTATATTTCATATTTTTTTCAGTAGTTTGAACCTTAAACCCCACACTTTGGTTACAAAAGTACAGTTTTAGAGGAGTGAGTACACAGTTTTGCAGGGATGTTACTAAGTAAAACTGAAAGAGTTAAAGTGTAAGCTAGCACTTAAATGTTTTACAGAATAGTGTAATAACTTATCCAACATAATAAAGACTATGACTTTTTTGTTCGGGTCATGTGATGGCTTTCATCCAACAAGATTTCCTCCTTAATTGCTTGCTGCGGTCTCTTATGTGCATTAAAAAATACGTATGTAAAGTGCAAATAGATGCTTATATTTTAAGCATTTCAGAGGTCTGCAGCTGGTAACAGTGATTATGTTTTTCAAAAACCTGAACAAAATGATTGATGGCTGGGGAACCTCATTGCTAGAACTGTTTTTCCTTATAATTATAAGCATTATTCTCAGCAGTTAATTTATTTCCTGCCTGTATTCTGAAGAGTTGATTTACTGAATTATGAAAGAAATTACAAACTAATTTACTGAGCCAACATCTGTTGGTATTCTAAAAAATCCATTCGCCATTTCTTCATGCATGTCCCCATTGTAAGTCAAAACAGTTCATTATTTTTGGCAGCCCTCATCAAAGACATTGGATATTTACCTTAGCACTATATTATACATTTTATATAATAGAAAAAAATATTATTGTTCATAGCATACTTCATTTTGTGCATATTTCTAACTGTGTCATTGCATTAAGCGGTACGCAAACAATGCTATGCTAAACTACGGCATTCGCAATGGGATGTAATGAAAATGACAACACTGGGTGATAGCGAAATATTAACAAATTCTAAACAAACCATACGGACACACAGAATACTGAACTTACATACAACATCACAAGATTACATTTCACTGCTGTATTCTGGAGTTGAAAAACTATTTTTGTTTTACAGTTCAAACTGATACCACTACCCTCTCCTGCTCCACCTTAGTAATAAGTGCTAACCCTAACTCTTAGCCTGCCCCTGTCCCTAACTCTAACCTGCATCTTAAATTAAATAGAAAAAAAATTCCCGTAATGCTACCACTACACAAGATGAGTCAGACACTCACCCCACACACACACACACACACACACACACACACACACACACACACACACACAGACACACACACACACACACACACACACTAAATCTATCCCCTAACCTAACTCTAACCCTGAACCAAAACGCTTACAATCACACACAAATAACCAATCCCCTTACCTAATCCCTGCTGTAACCCTAACCCATACACATTTGTAAACACACATCCGACTTACCTCTTTCAATGATACACACAACTGACAAAATGTCCATTTCATAAATTGGACATTCAACCAAATAACACTGCTCTTTCGCCTGTCAGCCAAAGCAATTGTTGACCAAATGGAATCCACATATACACATACACATATGTATGCACACACACACACACACACACACACACACACACACACACACACACACACACATATATATATATGGGTTCCCTTTAAATCATTGAATGTTCAGTCACGTTATAAATCATGTGTTTATGTATCCCACTTACAATGCATTAAGTGATGACATTTGAAAGCGACACATGCCCTTTACACTTGTTCACTGATTTTTCTTAAGGCACACAATATGCAAGTGAATGTTGTGGTGAGTGAGTGAGTGCAGATTTTCATTCATAGCTTCTGTTCTGTCTCCTTTTCTGTACACACACACACACACACACACACACACACACACACACACACACACACACACACACACACACACACACACACACACACACACACACATCTTTCTGTATAAATAAATATACACACACACACACACACACACACACACATATATATATATATTATGTGTGTGTGTGTGTGTATATATATATGCACATGTAACCCCTAAGTTGTAGAAGCAGTCCCTCAGTTTACCACAGGGTGTCACATTTAGAGGACCCATAAATGCTATGTATATTAAGCTCATTACTACCTCTCTCTAAGCATTGTACTGCATTTAACATCTCTTTGTAGGACTTGGTTTTGAGCCCAGGATTGTAATATGGAAGATGTGCCTGTGTTTTCAACTTTTATGTACAAGATTGACTAAATACAGCAACTAAGATGAGAAATAATGAAAAATAGAGAATCCTTTATTTAAAATTGTGATCAGCAATATGGCCTACAGTATTCGTCAGTACAATGCCTATGTCAGTCAGCCATGCTGTGGTACTGACATAGTACCCCATTCCGTAGTACAGATAGGAAGTGCAATGAATTTGTTTGTTAAAGGAATCACCAATTTTAGTACTACCTCCCAGTTCAAAACCAAACAGTAAAATTAACAATAATTCCTGATATGAGCATTTTTAAGCTCTGTAGTCTGGTGGTTTACTTCACAGTGTTAAGATAATGAGCTATTAGTGACCTTCTTCCTTTTGTTCTGAGTTTGGTTCTCTTAGTCTCCACTTACAAAATATTGTGAGCTGGTCACTTAACCTTAAATGATTTTTGACCACTCCCTCAAAGAGAAATCTGTGCTCAGTGGGCTTACCTGGTTGACAAATAAGTGAAATAAAAATACTATATGATAGAGTTTTGAGATTATTTTGCCAAGTAAAGTCCAACACACATAATTGCTTGTTTTCAACAAGAGCAACCCAAGAACACGGTCTAGTTATTTGACTTGTTCACAGTTCCATGGTGGCTAAATGGGGACTGAGGGAATCAAACCCAGGATGGGAAGATGAACTACATTAGCAGCTCATAATCCTAATTGTCATCACTATACTGTTTATTATGCAACCACTTAGCCAATCATACTCCAATATCTTCAGTAAAACAAGAAATTCTACTGAATACTTTTCTTGTGGTCTGAAACACACAACTAAAGATTCTGCCCAAGCTTAAAATGGAAGGCATCATTTCATTTTTCTTCTTTTAACCCATAACTTTTCAGCTATGTTCATATACTTAATTTCTCCTCTTAATTTTTTTCCCTTCTTGAAGTGTTCTTGGGCCATATCTCTTCTTTCAATCACAATTCTGAAATTTCTGGTGTCTGCCATTCAAACACCTCAAACCACATACTTTATTTAATCTCCACCACTATCTTAGGTCTGTTTTTACTCTTGGTAAGCATAAATGACCAAATGTGCCTTAGAATCAAATCCTCCTCCTCTGGTTCTTGCTTTTCTGATCATTTTAACAGCAGTCTATATCATCAGTGAATGTCCTCCCTTATCATCAAAATACTGCTTCTTCCTCATCTTCATGGCAGAAGAAATGTGATGCATCAATACTGGCAAGTATTAGTGTCAGCTGAATATTACCACTAGGTTAATGGTGGAAGTACTTCTGAGGATTTTCATAGGTATTATTTTAATTGTGTAAGCCATCCCATTCTTCGTTTCACAACTATGACTATAAGGTTTCTCAAAAGCAAGTTGACTAGCTACAGTTGGCCCTGACCAAAGAAAATGACAATGGACTAATTCAATTTTAATATCAGTGAAAAGAATAAGCCAAAAAGAAAACTCTTATAACCATATCAGAGTAATGCTAATTTCTTCATTTTTCTTGTCTATACAGCTCTGCTGAGATTTCAAATTAATTAGGAGGTCTGAGAAATAAAAAGCTGAAGTCATGATTAGAACTTGGGTGAGAGGATGTTCAGAGGGGCATGAGGAAGCAGTGTTTTACAGAAAAGGCCGATGTACAAGACAGAGAGATGGATTTCAACTCATGGTAAATAAACGAATATCATGGCATCTACCATGACATGGGGAGTATAGGCTTTATGCATTATACTTCCATCTTATTCTATACATCTTTTCTCTCCTTGTCAGTAGTACTTCTTCCCTGGATGCAACTATTATCTTGAGGGTCTATATCACCACATTGAAAAGTCATGTAATTGAATGGCATTTCACATCAAACTGCTATTTATTGAGGTGTTTATAATGAGATTGCAGTACAGTGAAGATCGGAAAATTTGCCCTTTCGTCACTGTTGTGTAATCTCAGAGTTGGTGCAGGTTGAAGATGTTAAGATTTGCACTGGGTATGACAAGGATGGACAGGATTAGGTATAAGTATATTAGAGGGTCAGCCCAGGTTGGAAGGTTTGGAGACAAAGCCAGAGAGGCAAGATTACGTTGATTTGGACATGTGCTGAGGAGGGATGCAGCGTATATTGGGAAAAAGATGCTAAGGGTGAAGCTGCCAGGTAACAGGAAAAGAGGGAAGCCTAAGATAAGGTTTATGGATGTAGTGAGAGAGGACATGCAGGTGGTTGATTGACAGAGCAAGATGCAGAGGACAGGAAGAAATGGAAACAGTTGATCTGCTGTGGCGACCCCTAACGGGAGCAGCCGAAATAAGAAGAAGAATTAGTGGGGGATGTGGGGGTGCACAGCTCCCTACAAGAGCAACTTCGATAAATGCCATTTTTGATGTTAATGCCGTTCAATTACATGACTTTTCGATTTGGTAATATAGACCCTTATCTTGATGGGTGATCTATTTCTGGACCTGGAAGTGGAACACTTCTGCTTTTTAAATCTGATTTAAATGTCCCACTCATAACTAAAAGCAACACTTCCTCAGACTCCCTTCCTAACTGGCTACTTCTCTGTGTACCCTCCCCTAACAACTTTATTATACATCTTGCTGTCACTTACACCACCACCACCACCTTAGGAAATCCAGTACCATTCTACTTGGAATTGCTTCCAAAATAAAAAATCTCAACAACTTAATCCTCCCAGGGTACTTCAATCTCAACCTTCTTGGTCCTAATCTGAACTGTCTGTCTGTGTCTTTCGGCTTTTTCCCGGTTAGGGGTCGCCACAGCGGAACTCCGGTCCGCTAATGATTGGCAGTAGAGTTTTACATGCTGGCTTGCCGGGGCCTAATGCACAACCTTCAATGAAGGAACACCCATTCATGCATGTCGCCACACAGAAGACGCTCTAACTGAGAATCGAACGGGCAATGTCTAACAGTTAGGCGACAACGCTACCACAGCACCACCACCGCAGTATATCTTCAAAATCCTTAATGACTTTACGCTCACACAGCTGGTCACTGTTCTCATCTCTCCTTTATTGATTTTATTATTACTAGTAATCCCAATATTGTTTCTCAAACTGTCCAGTCAAATTCAATATCTCTCACACCAAAAGCAAAATCCCTTCCTCCTTCATGTTGCTAGGGAAGAAATCCCAATCTAACATTCGCAAAGTAAAGACAACTCTAGCCTCATTAAACTGTTTTCCTATTCTCTCTTCTACTGACATTGTCTTCACAGAAACTCTCACTCACCTCCAGGACTCACTCTTTCTTAAAATCACATGGCTGTATAACCCCCTTCCAAAAAAACAAAAGTAACAACATATACAAACTCAAATGCCTCCTTGTCTCAGGAACAATGCCTGGCATACTTGGAGAAATAATCCATTGTCAGACTCCAGGAAACATTAACTAAGCTAAGAAATCTAGCAAAGCAGGCAATCAAGTAACATAAAAGGCACATTATGAAAACACATCAGTCATCCCTTCTCAACCCACCTAAAACATTCTGGGCAGAAATCAACAACCTGACAGGCCATACTAATCGAGCTAATGCCCACTCCTCCTCATCTCACCTCACAGCCATTGATTTCAGCCTCCACTTCAGGACACTTCCCATCCTAATTCCATTAATAACCTATCCTCTCCCTCTACCCTTTCTCAACTTCCTATATTCCCACTTCCATTTTAAAGCATGAAAAAAACAAACAAAAAAAAAAAAAAAGAGAGACAGAATCTGCAAGTGCAACAAACAAATTGTTTAATGATTAGCGCTTTCATCTGCCAGTAATAAGCAAATGTCATCAGACAAGGAAATAGCAAATAACACATTTTAAATAGTAAAGAATACGTGACATCACTTCCCATCTCTGTTAAAAAGACATACCACTTTTAAATATATGTGTAAAAATCATATATATATAATATATATGTATATATATATATATATATATATATATATATATATATATATATATATATATATATATATATATTTATAAGAAGAAAGTTTAAATATTTGTATGCATGTATAGCTATGTAAACCTATAATTAAAAATCATCTTTCTAAAGATTTTAGTTTTAAAAGGCATTGCACATTACAGTTGTCATTTAATCCTGGGTAGCTGAAAACATTCAAAAACAGCTGCTAGTTAAGTTCCTTTTCTTCTAACAGCAATGACCGGGCCACCCTTAATGTCTGCAAGAAGTTGTTCTATAACCACAAATGAAAAAAATACCCCGTGGGTTGCCACTGACATGTCTGGCTAAGGAGTTGGTAGTATTTTGCTTCCCATTGTTATATATGTGCTCATAAATGCATTGTTTTAACTGTCTCTCTGTCTTACCAGCATAAAAACATTCACATTTATCGCACAAAGCTAAGTATACCAGTCCTTCGATTTCACAGTTGAACCTACTTGTTATATTTAATTGATGTTTGTTAACAATTATTCTTTTACCAACTTTAATATACTTGCAGAAATGGCATCTTCCATATTTATACATCCCAGAACTATTAACATATTTTTTAATATATCTTTCTAGTAAAGCTTTCAAGTTACAGCCTCTTTTAAAAGTTACCTGTGCTCTCTCACACAACTTTAAACAAAATGAAATATCAGCCAGAATCAGGGGCGGTCCGTGCTATTGGACTGCCGGACTGCAGCCCCCCCAGCTGTAAAACAGTAAAAAAGAAAAGAAAAGAAAATAGAAAAGAAAAAAAAATCGCAAATAGCAGACCTTCAAGCATGTGCACTAGCAGCATTTCCAATATCTGGACTGCTGCTGACACAGTCTGGAGCATGCGCAGACTGTCTCAGCAGCAGTCCAGATTAGGAAACGTTCAAGAGCAGAGATCCCAGAAGTCTATGCAATTGTAACTGCATAAACTGTCGCAGGAAAGGGATTGGACTGCAACATCAGCAGGCTGGGAGTCTCGTTGGGAGAAGAAGATCTCACGGGCTGTGGTGGATTGAATGCTCCAACAGACATAGGGAAGGATGTAATGCATGGGCAGGCTTGTAGTGCTCCAACAGCTGTGGATTTAATGTTGCATCTATCCAGGTGTGTGTGTGTGTGTGTGTGTGTGTGTGTGTGTGTGTGTGTGTGTGTGTGTGTGTGTGTGTGTGTGTGTAATGCCCCAGGTGCTACATGGTGGTGAGTAGAGAATAAGGCTTGAACCCTGCACCTTGGGCCCAGGTGGCAAGAGCCTGAATTCCCTACCCACCACCATTTGTAAAAATATTGCATATTGTTCCCTCATACTTGTTCTGTTCCTCATAAAATCTGTGGTTTCTGTATTTTTGTGTCCACTCCTTGCAAAGCCAGTAGTGCATTGGTGCAGTGGTAGCATTGTTGCCTGACAGCTACATGTTCTCTGGTTTGATTCTTGGCTGGGGTGCCTTACCTTCTGTGTGGAGTCTGTATGCCCTCCCTGTTTTTGTTTCCTGTAGTGTCCTCCCATCTTACAAAGACATGTGTCTGTCTGGAGTGTTTCTCCCTGGGCCTCTGCTAAAAATTAGCTTTTGTTCCAAGTCAGGCTTTCCTGGTTAACAAATATTAAAAATGACACACATTTGAATATCAGACTTCATATTCTTCAGAAAGTGCATGGTAACACAAAAGCTTTTATTCTAGCAATTTCTAAGTGTATAAGATGGATATTTGAAATTTGTCCCTATTTTTGGGACTGTATTCCCCCATTATTGGCTTCATCCATGTTTTGTGCTAAGGTTGAGAGCTATGGTAAGAACTGAATTCACTGAATATGTTTGGGGGCTATATTCCCCCATTACTGGCTTTGTCTGGGTGTTTTTTGCTAATAGGTTGAAATCTATGGTGAGAACTGAATTCACTGAATGTTTGGGGGCTGTATTCACCCATTATTGGCTTTGTTCAGGTGTTTTGTGCTAAGAGGCTGACAGCTGTGCTATGGTGAGAACTGAATTCATTAAATGGTAGCCATTTAAGTTTCTGTCTTCCTCTTTCACAAAACAGCTGATTTGGCATAGTGGTATGTTGCTCTGACTGTTTTTCACAGGGTCCCCTGGGTGCAAGATGTGCAGTGAAATGTATGGTGGTAACACAGCATTTTATTCTAGCAACTTTCCAACATTATACAAGCAATGTTTAAAATGTGTCCCTGGTTTTTGACCATCTGTCCCCCCCCCCCCAATAAATTTTGGCTTTTTCCAGATTTCTTGTGCTGCAAAGTTCAGAGATACAGCTGAGTGTCGAGTAGATTTTACAAGGAGCTGAGAGCTGCAGGTGAATAAAACTTTAGTGCTGCTTATGCTACGTCTGCTTGCATTGTTAATAGCACAACAGGCAGTGTACTTGCTTTTGATGTGGAAGGCTGTGGGTTCTACTCCCACAGTAGGTAGATGCATTGCTGATACTGTACTGTGTTGTAAAGGGGGTGGATGCTGCAGTCCTTTTTGGCAAAGATACCTAGCAACTATGAACCTGTTATCAGTTTGCTATCCATTCCCTATTGCGGTATTACTAGCTTATCATTTTTTTAATGCATGCAACATAGGCAATTTATTCTTCAAGGGCAACGGGCACTTTATTTGTAGATGAAACAATGACATATAAAGTTGTTTGCTAGCAGCAACCTCTTTATTAGTTACAGATTTCTTTAATGTGGATTTTACTACTTCAGAGATTGTGCATATTTACTGATACTGGTGGACTATATAAGGTTGAGTATACTTTTTATGATGGAAATGTTCTGAATTGGGCAGTTTTGTCATTGCTAAATATTCTGAATTGGGCAGTTTTGTCATTGGTATATGCATTTTGTTTAATTGTTTACTGGAAAAATGTTCAAAACAATACATTTAAAATGTCCTCTAACAGCTGTACTATATTGTACAAGGAATATAATGTAATACAGTCAGGAAGGTGTATCAAAGAGCATGTGTATGTTTCATGTTCAAGGAGCCTATGATTTTGAAAACAACCCAGAGTTAATCTTTATCTGCCACTGGAAAAATGTATTTTCTTTGAATGTGGGTTTCAATGCTGTTTCAATGCATGTGAGTTTCAAGGGCAGAGAAGTTTTAATGCTAAGTCTATTTTCATTGTGAGACTGCATTGCTTTGTTTAACAGATATCTATTAGGGTTTGTGCTGTAAAATGCAAAATAAAACTTTCAAATGAAATCTAAATCATCGCAGAAGTAAAGCAGTATGCACATTACAGTGTTTATGGTAAATGGGGCAAAATAACCAAGGAATGGAACAATGGAATGGCTGCAGGGGGGAGGCTCCATTTGACCATGATTTTGTGAAGGGGGTAGCAAACTCAGACAGCCCCGGTTGAACTATACCTCTCAGTTGTCCATATGTTTGCAGAATGAATAGATATTTGCTTCTTATTTTTGGTTTGTTCCTCATAAAATTTGTGGTTTTCTAGCAAATCATTTAGGAATTAAGTCACTAAATGACAGACATTGAGTTTCAGACATCATAACCTTTAGAAAAATGCATGCTAATGCAAGACCTGTTATTCTATCAACTGTCTTAAGTTTATACAAGAGCATTTTTTAGTAGTTTGTATGTTCCCCCAATATATCTGGCCTTGTCCAGATTTTCTGCATTAAGAGGTTGAGAGGTATGTGCAAATCGCTTTGCAGAATTAGGAATATCCAAACCTCTCCATTGTCCCCAATTTTGGCTCAAAATGTTGCTCTCCCCTAATAATCCCTCCTCAAAATGGCAATTTTGGAAGAAAAAGTGGAGGGTTTACAATTATATATAACTGTAATGATCAGAGTTATAGATTACTTTTATTTCAGAAATGCATGTAGATGCTCTTATTTTGTTAGCTGCTCAAGTTAACAGTGTTAATATTAAAAAGGTGTCCCTTTTTTGACAGGTTCCCAGCTGTATTGTGTGGCAACTTTATATTTTACATCACATTTTGGTCTGTAAAATTGTGGTTTTCTGGCAAATTAGTGGCAAGTCATTAAAGATTGAAGTTAGAAAATAATGACAGACATTTGAGTTTCAGATTTCATACCCTTCAGAAAATTTGTACTAATGCAAGACCTACTACTGTTCTATTATCTAAGTTAATAAGAGCAATATTTAAAAATTGTCCTTATTTCTGGGCCTGTGTCCCACTTCTAGGTCTATGTATGGCTTTGTCCAGATTTCTTGCTCTGAAGTTGAGAGGTATGAGTGTCAGAGCCATCACTGTCAGCCAGAGACATTTCAAATTGTGACATACTTGTTGCACCCCGCGTCCCATTGTAGTGGCTCTGGATGTGTCCAAGGAAGGCAAGGAGCAGTTATGCAGTGTAAGCGTGCAGAGTATTCCCCCATCCAAGGTAGACCTCAAGTACGACCATGGCTTTTCATCTGTCCTTGATTCTGCAGAATGTTCTGGTTTTCTGTCATATTTTTATACTGCTGATTTATGCTTCTTATTATTCAGGAAATGCATGCTGTCACAGTGCCCTGTTGCTCTGTTTAAGTAGCAATGATTTAATGACCATCAGGTAAACTTGTCGGAGATTGTAAGATGCAAATAAGCTTTAATAAACATACTGTTAAAGAATTACCAGCATTGAAAGCCTTTTCGTTGTTGCCATGCCGAGAATATTTACATAACTAGATAATGTATAAGCCTTGGGTATTGAAATGCATATGACAGTATTTGTAATAAAAGGACAGGATTACAGTATTTTCAGAAGCTCATTACATTTGTTGGAGACTTGCAGTCATCTTTTGTTAGAGACTTGCAGTCATCTTTGCAAGCTTACCCGTAAACTAAACAGAATGCCAATCTATCATGTGTGGTCCATAACTTGTGCAGGAATCCTTTAAGCAATTTATCTTGAGCTTGTTTCTTGTTTGCTGTTCATTTTTTACTTTGATAATGTCTTCCCCATGGAACAAGTAGATAGTTGTGTCAGGCAGCAGGTCTTTTTTGGATAAGAAACATTTTTACAAGTGGGGGTATCACAGAGATTGCTACTTTCAGCATGTTACTTGGTAATTTTATAAAGCTGAATATACATTATAATCAGAACTGCAGTGCAAGGAGTAGTGGTTTGAGCTGAGTGCTGCTTGTTTTTTTATACTTGATTTTGACTAGCATTCCAGTAATGTATTTAAAAAGTAATTTATTTTTTCATGCCTCACAACCTGTTTCCATCTGGATATTAAGGAAGTTGTCATGTGGCCAATGCATTGAAATATTTTTTTTCTTCTACACTTCATTTTGTCTTGATTGGACTCTTGTAATGACTGTTTGGCACCCAGAGCAGCGTATTTAATTAAAGTTCCAGTTGTTGTGCTTTTGAGCATAGCCCCACCCCCTTTCTAGTTGGCCATACCCCTTCCCATTGTCCCCACCCATTCAGCTGTCTCCTGCAGCCCTCCTTTAATTTGAAGTCACCAGCCTCCACTGGCCAGAATCGAGTCCCAGTTATTTACAATAATCCCTTTTAAAGTGAGTGGATTAACAGAAAAAGGAATAATGAAAGTTGTATTGAAGTCAAGAGATAACATTTATAGTGACTTCCTCTGCTGTTGGGAGAAAATTATTAGTTGTACCTTCTGACCTCAAACTACTTCCCAGAATTGGTTTAAAAACTCCTTCTCTTCTCTTATGTACAACTTCCATCATTAAATTATCTACTAGAGAGACAAGTTAAGATCTTTTCAGAAACATTTATTTTAGTAAATTGCATTCAGAAATAAAGGAGGTTTCTAGAGAAGACATCCTGGCTGCTCTAACTAACTAGTCTTTACAATGGCTTTTTTCTGATGGTAAGGGTGAGTGCTTTTGAGCAGTCACGGTGGTGCAGCAGTTAGCGTTGCCACCTCACAGCAAGAGGTTCTCCGGTCAGATCCTCGGTTGGGGTGCCTTCTGTGTGGAGTCTGCATATCCTCCCTGTGGTTGTGTGGGCTTCCTCCGGGTGCTCCGGTTTCCTCCCACATCCCAACGACATGCTGTATGTGGATTGGACACTCTAAATTGGTCCTAGATATGAGTGCGTACATGTGTGTGCCTTCTGTGGAAGGTTGGGCACCGGGTTGTCAACTCAACACCGTAAAACTCCACTGCCAATCATGAGTGGACAGGTGATCCACTGTGGTGACCCCTAACTGGGAAAAGCTGAAAGAAGAAGGGTGTGAGCTTTCATAATGCAAAAAACTGTTTGAGTATGTAGGTTTCCTATATACACTTGCCAGATTTCTCTTATTACTGAAGTCTTTTTCAATAAGGATATCCAAAAATGACATGGTGTCAGTACTAAACTGAAAAGTGAATTTCAAAAAATCTGTTAGGGTGGAAATATAATTCAGAAATACTTCTCCACCTGACCGATCACCTTCAAATAAAATAAATATATCATCCAAATAACGGGTATACCATTCTACTTGTTGAAATAGATCACATTTAAATAAATGGTTTCTTTAGCAAAAAGCAAATACACAGTTAGCAAAGCTCCCACCACATGGAAACCCCATCACCACTCCTGTCTTCTGTAAATAAAAGTTGTTGTTAAACAAGAAGTTGTTGGACAGTACTACATATAGAAGGAACTCTATTAAGTACATTTTTCAGTACTGGTATTTTTACTAACAAGGAATTCCCTCACCCAGTGAAGGCCCAACTTCTGGGGATCACTGTATACAGGTCTTTGATGTCAACCATGAGGAAATTCAAAGTCTCATTAAACACAAATGAATCCAGATGCTTTAAGAAGTGCCAGGAATCTCGGCAAATCTGAGATTCAGTTTCCAAAAACTTTCTTAATTTTGTATCAATAAACTTAGCAGAAATGTAAGTTATTGAATTTCGGCCGTTGACAATCAGGTGAAGGGGTGGGTTGTAAATATCCTTATGAATCTTAGGAAGAGCAAAAACAAGGTATCTTAGGTGCTGGCATACATAAAAAGTTATAAGTGTTGATGTTAACTGTGCCCTCAATGAACAGATCATTAAGTAAAGATCTTGTTCTCTGATGGGCCCCATTAACTTCATTTAAAGATACTTTGATGTAAGAGTCAGCTTCTAATAAGCACGTCACTCTCCTATTATAATCTTGCTCATCCATAAATACCAACCCACCCCCTTTGTCAGGTTTCATTACCCGAATGTTGTGTGTTCACAAAGAATCCAGCATTTGACGTTCGTGCATGTTTAAGTTAGAAATACATCCTTTTGCAGAGCTATTAAAATTATTTAAGGTGTGTCAAAAATCAATTCCGATATTCTCTCAAAAAACATCAAGGTGGGGTGTAATGGCAGATTAAAAATGCTAGAATCCTTAAATTCATCACTGGTTAAACTGCTACAACCAAAAAGTAATTTCAGATTTAGTTTATGTAAAAACACTTTTAAATCAACAAGGGTTTTAGCTAAATTTGCACCCCTGCTGGGTACAAAGGTTAAACCTTTTGAAAGAACATCCACAAGGCTTTGAGACACTTCATACAAAGAAAAGTTATATACTTTGAAGTCCCCAATAGAGTTAGTAACAATAGTGGGGTAAAAGTGAGAGTCAACTAAACTTGTACTGTCATCAGGTGATACAGTTATCTCGCCCGATGATTCTGTCTTCTCTGTCGACGGTTTCGACATTGACCACCCCCCACATGGGACTGGTTGTTCCTCCCTTGATTGGAAAAATCCTGAAATTCAGGGAGAGTTTGTTGTCCTTCCCTGTAACAAATGTGTTCACTGCATCTTGGTCATGCTGGAGGACCTGAGACTACTGTCTGTCCTGCCACTTCAGAATCAGGGACCTCAACAAATGTAGACCCATTAGTGTTAATAACAATGTTGGTACTTTGAGAAAGTGGGGGTGAGGGGGTAAGTTCTGCCATTCTTATAATCTCTCTTGTCTCTGGACAATTTTTTTATTTTTGTCTCCCTTAATTTAATTAAGCTGTTATCAATACTGTTAAAAACCCAACAAAATTGAAATTTATATCTTAAAAAGTCAGGTTCAGATTTAATACTCTTCTCTAAGTTGTCCAAATCAAGAGTTAACCTCTCAGTTTGACTGCCATAATCCTTTATTAACAATTCTAGAAACTGGCAGCCCTGTTCATCAAAAAGATGCAACAATTCACAGTGAAATGAAGAATTTCTGACCATCCCCATTGGATATCTCCATTGTTTTAACCCTTTGGGAATTTGTTTTCTTTGTAAACATTCCTGAAGGTAGACAACTTCCAGCTGCAATTTCTTACATTTAAATAATTTAATGTCAAATGTCTTTAAGTCATCAATGATGGAAAAATGATGGTTAACAGTACCTGAGTCTGTGTCTTGAAGCACAGTGTCATTTGTAGAATTGCCATTTGCACACAAGTGCAGTGGTTTGTTCTGCATTTCATTCAAAGAAGGCATGTCTGTAATCAGGGGAACTTTAGATATATCACTGCTATTGTTCCGCACCTCGGTTCTGTTCATATTTAAAGCATTCAAGATTCTAGTGTCAGAGGAAGCCACAGTGCTAGAAAAAGATGTATTATTCAAGCCTCTCATATCAAGAGAAGCCCTGCTTACGTTTCCCACATTTGGTACTTTGTTTCCGTTGAAAGAGAGGTCTCTGACGTCTTGCCTGAACAAACCAAAGGAGCTGTTGAAATAGGGGGACAAGTGATGCCAATAGGAGGATTTAGGTTCAGAACTGGCTGTTGCCCATTGTTTGACCCTCCTAAATTAGGAAGTAGTTCATTGATCAAACATTGAGATAAATCGTCCATTCTGTTAGATAGTTTTAAAATAAGGTGGGTTAACATCCCAATGCTCATATCCTCCCCTACCTGGGAAGCAATAGGGGAGAGCAAAGACTGTGATAATGGACTTGTTTCTCCAGCCATCTCCAAAACAAGCAAACCAAATATAAAACAAATACACAACTAAAAAACTTGTGAAAAACAACAAAGAGAGGCAGAATCAGCAAGTCCAACAAACAAACTGTTTAATAGTTAGCACTTTCATCTGCCAGTAATAAGCAAACTTCATCAGACAAGGAAATAGGAATAACACATTTTAAATAGTAAAGAATATGTGACATCACTTCCCATCTCAGTTAAAAAGACATACCACTTTTAAGTATATGTGTAAAAAAAAAAATATATATATATATATATATATATAAATATATCAGAAGAAAGGTTAAATATTTGTATGCATGTATAGCTATGTAAACCAATAATTAAAAATCATCTTTCTAAAGATTTTAGTTTTAAAAGGTATTTCACATTACAGTTGTCATTTAATCCTGGGTTGCTGAAAATATTCAAAAACAGCTGCCAGTTAAGTTTCTTTTCTTCTTACAGCAATGACCAAGGGCTACCCAGAATGTCTGTGAGAAGTTGTTCTATAACCACAAATGAAAAAATATGCCCTGGGTTGCTACTGACATGTCTGGCTAAGGTGTTGGTAGGACTTTGTTTCCCTATGTTGTATATGTGCTCATAAATGCATTGTTTTAACTGTCTCTCCATCTTACCAACATAAAAACATTCGCATTTATCACACAAAGCAATGTATATCAGTCCTTTGGTTTCACAACTGAACCTATTTGTTATATTTAATTGATGTTTGTTAATTATTCTTTTACCAACTTTAATCTATTTGCAAAAATGGCATCTGCCACATTTATACATCCCAGGACTATTAACATATTTTTAATAGGTCTTTCTAGTAAGGCTTTCAAGTTACAGCCTCTTTTAAGTTACCCGTGGTCTCTCACCCAACTTTAAACAAACAGAAATATCAGCCAGAATCAAGTCCCAGTTTTTCCAAATAATCCCTTTTAAAGTGAGTGGGTTAAGAGAAACAGCAGTAATGAAAGTGGTGTTGAAGTCAACAGATACATTTACAGTGACTTCTTCGGCTGTTGGGAGAAAATTATTAGTTGAACTTTCTGACCTCAAAACTACTTCCCTGAACTGGTTTAAAGACTCCTTCTCTTCTCTTATGTGCAACTTCCATCATTAAAATATCTACTAGAGAGACAGGGTAAGCTCTTTTCAGAAACATTTCTTTTTGTAAATTGCATTCAGAAATAAAGGAGGTTTCTAGAGAAGGCATCCTGGCTGCTCTAACTAACTGGCCTTTTACAACGGCTTTTTTCTGATGGTAAGGGAGGGAGCTTTCATAAAGCAAAAAACTGCTTGAGTATGTAGGTTTCCTATATACACTTGCCAGATTTCTCTTATTACTGAAGTCTTTTTCAATAAGGACATCCAAAAATGACATGGTGTCGTTACTAAACTGAAAAGTGAATTTCAAAAAATCTGTTAGGGTGGAAATATAATTCACAAATACTTCTGCACCTGACCGATCACCTTCAAATAAAATAAATATATCATTCAAATAATGGGTATACCATTTTACTTGTTGAAATAGATCACATTTAAATAATGGTTTCTTTCCCAAAAAGCAAGTACACAGTAAGCACAGCTCCCACCACATGGAGACCCCATCACCACTCCCGTCTTCTGTAAATAAAAGTTGTTGTTAAACAAGAAGAAGTTGTTGGACAGTACTATATCTAGAAGAAACTCTATAAAGTACATTTCTTCCATACTGGAATTTTTACTAACAAGGAATTCCCTCAACCAGTCAAGGCCCAACTTCTTGGGGATCACTGTATACAGGTCTTTGATGTCAACATGAGGAAATTCAAAGTCTCATTAAACACAAATGAATCCAGATGCTCTAAGACATGCCAGGAATCTCGGCAAACCTGGGATTCAGTTTCCAAAAACTTTCTTAACTTTGCATCAATAAATTTAGCAGAAGTATAAGTTATAGAATTTCGGCCATTGACAATTGGGTGAAGGGGTGAGTTGTAAATATCCTTATGAATCTTAGGAAGAGCAAAAAACAAGGTATCTTAGGTGCTGGCATACATAAAAAGTTATAAGTATCAATGTTAACTGTGCCCTCCATGAACAGATCATTAAGTAAAGATCTTATTCTCTGATGGGCCCCATTAACTTCATTTAAAGATACTTTGATGTAAGAGTCAGCTTTTAATAAGCACGTCACTCTCCTATTATAATCTTGCTCATCCATAAATACCAACCCACCCCTTTTGTCAGGTTTCATTACCCGAATGTTGTGTGTTCTCAAAGAATCCAGCATTTGACATCCATGCATGTTTAAGTTAGAAATACCTCTTTTACAGAGCTATTAAAATTATTTAAGGTGTGTCGAAAAACAATTTCACACATTCTCTCAAAAAACATCACGGTGGGGTGTAATGGCAGATTGAAAATGCTAGAAACCTTAAAGTCATCACTGTTAAAACTGCTACAACCAAAACGTAGTTTCAGATTTAGTTTATGTAAAAACAGTTTTAAATCAACAAGGGTTTTAGCTAAATTTGCACCCCTGCTTGGTAAGACCTCATGTCATACCCATCATTTCATGCTCAGCTTAAAGATAACATAAGTATTTTAAAGCTCAGCTTGAAGATCATCTCAAGTCCAAGTGTATTTGCAAATGATTTTCCTCCTGATACATCACCTAATTCCCCCCAGTCTCCTCTTCATCCCTCAGGCACCTTTGTCTCCCTCACATTATTTGCCTGCATTAATATGTGGCATCTTCATAGTGTACATATTGTATATAAAGTTAATTTCCATAGGCCCTTGTATTACCTTTGATACCTTTTACACTTTGTGCTCTGTCTTTTCTATATTTCACTCTTCTCCCCCCCTTATCTAACCATCCTTTCCTATTGTTCCTTGTACTGTGTACTCTGTTGTTATTACTGATATTGATTTGTTGCTATCTTCACACAACATTTTATTTGTATTCATAATACTTCTTGTTAACTTGCTTGTCTACTTTGGATTGAGACTGAAATAAGTCTGTTTGGATCAGTGCTCTACTCGAGTTACCAAACTGAATAAATAAATAAATAAACAAATAAATAAATGAAACAGTAATATGGTAGTGAGATGTCAAAATAACTAGGAAATAAAGTTATATGTGTAGGATATACTTAACTTTTTTGCTTATTTGGTAACTGAGCATCACACAAAGAACTCTCTCTTTTTCGTCTTTTCCAGGTTAAGGGCCACCACAGCAGATCACCTTGTCCGCTCATGATTGGTAATAGAGTTTTTTACGGTGTTGAGTTGCCAGCCCAGTGCCCATCCTTCCACGGAAGGCACACACATGCATGGACCCATGTCTAGGACCAATTTTAGCATGTCCAATCCATTTGTAGCATGTCTTTGGGGATGTGGGAGGAAACCGGAGCACCCGGAAGAAACCCACATGACCACAGGGAGGACATGCAGAGTCCACACAGAAGACACCCCAGCCAAAGATCGAACTAGAGAGCCTCTTGCTGTGAGGTGACAACACTAACCGTGGCCGTCCAGCATGACACAAAGACCATAACAGTAAAATGGTAAATGCAATATATATAGAGATGGTAGTGGAGATTATTAGCCTACATGTTTTACTGAGGGAAGAAATTAGGTATGATATACAGACTCTAGAAAGACTGGCCAGAGGTGAGAAATGAACCCTGGTACTGTCAATGTGAGACAGAGCTTAACTGCTGAGCTGTTGTGCTTTACCATGGCATAGTACAGAAACTATAATTCTTCTGCTTTATTCTGTCTGTTTTCTGAGTAAATTCCTTCATTGTAAGAGAACTTCTTTGTTTGTCCAGGCTAACCTCAGGTCAGTTTGCTCTACTGTCTATGAATATTTACTACAGAAAGGTTCAGCCTTTGTTGAAAGTTTTTTTTTCTTTCAGAATAAGCTGCCTTGAATTATTACTCCTTCTATGCAAGGAAAATAGAATCTTCATTTAATTTTGCTTTATCAGATGTGCGTATTTTTGAGGCATTCTCAATTTGTGTGGCCTTCAGTTACCGCATGCTGGGCCTGTTCATGCTTGACATTCTGACTTTGATTCATTTTCCCATCACTTGTTATAATGTTTCAGTAATCTGCACCATTTTTGTCCTGGAATCTAGCTGTAAAGTACTATTTTTAATGATATTTTAGAAGATGCCTCCTAGAGAGAAAATACACTGATAAAGTACAGCTTTGCTTCATTAAATAACTGTATCTTTCTAAATTGGCAGCCTACATAATTATATACAAATGATTAAATTAAGACTATATTAGATACTTTTAATGCCTCCTTTACTAAATCACTTTGTCCTGCCCCTATGGATAATAACTACATGTAAAACAATTAGGATTTAATATATGATGGTGCAGAAATGCAATATGTTGCTGGGAACATGTGATTACTTTCCCAAGGCCCTCAAATCTTCTTCATATATAGTCTTGGGATCACTTAAATTCAGAAGGATTTTTGAAAGGTAAGAACAATACTGACATCCTTCTGGGGAGATGGGAAACATCTGTTTCAAAAGAAAAATGCTAGATAACAAAGATAGATAGACAATGCTAGATAACAAAGATGGGAAAGGTTAATCTTTGAGTCACACTGCAGGTATCATTTACATTATAAAGAAAGTCTGTATATTATTTATGAGCACAAACTGAAATAACCTGACACATTCTATTACACTTTAGACATAGGAAAGCAATTTTTTTCACCATCTTTGTGGCTCTTTCAGAATATGTATGGTAACTAAAAAGCAACATGCAAAAATGTAGTGGTTTGAGATTATCGATCTGTGTTGGTAAGCTTTTAATCAAACTGGGAGTGGATAAGTAAAAGTTTCTGCCAAATACAAAGTGAAATTATTAGGTCTGTTTTCTTTGGATAAGCCTGCGATTTCTTAAAAATATTGGAAGCGAAGAATGAATAGCAAAAGTAACTGAGGCTGCATAGCAAAACAACTATGTGATCGTGGTACGCACGAATAGGCAGTCCATTCTAATCTATGTTTCGTAGTCTGTACTCATACCGACTTTTAAAATAAGTGTTCATTTAATTAGAAATAAATACAAACTGGATCCTCTGTTTTCCATGTAACAGAGCCAATACCACATGGTGGTTGTGTTGCTGACAGCACTGATGCAGTTTATCTGATTCTCCGTTGGCTTCCATATTTCAGCAAAGCATCATCTGTTGCTTCAGCTACCTCATCCCTTGCAACTCTTCTGTGCTTAGTCAGGCGTGTTCACCTACCTCATCCCTTGCAACTCTTCTGTGTTTAGTCAGGCGTGTTCAGCTACCTCATCCCTTGCAACTCTTCTGTGTTTAGTCAGGCGTGTTAACTGAACAGCAGGGAAAACATTTTGCTAACGAATCTGCACTGAGTCCCCGTGATAGTACAATTGCCTGCACGTTTTATTTAATATTATTTATTTCACAATAAAGCAATCAAGTAAAATAAAGAAAACCAAACCATAACAGAACCTTTAAAATTTCACTAGATATCATAGTGCTTTAAAGATCATTACCGAGTTTCAGTGCAATTAAGTTGTTAATAAATTAATACTCCCCACCAATAAATAAATGGAATATACTTCAACCCACTGGAATGGCTATACTTACTCACAACATCTTTTCATAACAGCACAGTGTGACTACCTGCATACAGATGATATATATATATATATATATATATATATATATATATATATATACTCTCATCATAGGAGATTACTAGGGTAAGGGCTTAACAGCCCTTACAAGCTTAGACAGTTTTAACCAGATTTTTACCCAATTTTCTTTCCCTATACGAAAGATAGCAAGGGTCAGTAAGTGGGGTTTTGACAATTTTTATAGACTGCTTGTGTTCATAAGGGACATGGGCTCCACCTCAGGAGTGAATTTGCGATTTCCCATCCATTGGTCCAGATTGTACTTGAAGATGTTTGGAGAAGGGCTCTTCTTCACATGAATAGGAAGCTTATTCCAGAGGAGAACCAATCTCTGGGACACATCTGTCTTTCCAGCATGATCTATTCATGTCAGAGATCAAGTTTAGATCCTTGGAGCAGGTAACCCTCATGCAGTTATTTTTGCAAATATGCAGCATTTTCTTTAAGGTGGGTCAGAGACTGCCTTGTAGGTCAGGCATAGATCACCACTCAGTAATTGATAGGAAATTGAATACAGTGATAGGGCTTTTAATCAGTCCACATATGACATGTTGGTTGTACCCTGGATTTTTTTGCTTAGAAATCTCCATCCAAACTGTTGCAGGTGCCTGTGAGGTACATGCCAAAGGGTGTATTGTATTTGATTAATGGTCTAATGAGGGCCAAGTACAGTGGTACTATGACATTCTTAGATCTGGATGCCATGTCCTTACTTATAAGCTGAGCCACATAGAAGGATTTCCTCACCACTATAGATACATGGTGGTTAAAGTTCAGATTACTCTCTGAGTACCCAGATCTCTCGCCACTGTGTCCACTGTTGGGAGGGTGCTATCAATGTTGTATTTTGCAAGGGTATTTGATTTCCCAAAGGATATTATTATGCACTTCTTTGCATTTAGTTTGAGGCCATGACTTGGACACTGATCATTAGTCTGCATCAGACCTTTCTGCAGGATATCAACATCGTTTGGGGAGTTAATGATTGCCCCCAACTTGCAGTCATTAGCAAAATTGGTCTTCCAAATGCCATCTACACTTGCCTTGACATCTGAAAAGTATATTCCAAACAGGAGGAGGGCCCAGCACTGAGCCCTTTGGTACTCCACTGGTGGCTGGCCTCTTGTTGAATGTGGATTCTCCCACTCTAATAATGTGTCCTATTTATCAACCATTTGGCTATCTATCTGGTGACATAGAGGTTTATGCCCAATTTCATGAGTTTATCTATAATATCTGAGTTGTATATTGTGTCAAATGTCTTGGCCAGGTCATCATATTTAGTATGCACTGACTTACCCTCATCTGTGGTCTTGGTGGCCTTCTCAAAGAAGTCCACCAAATTTAGCAGGCAGGACCTGCCCTTGAAGAAGACAAACTGGGTCAGGTCTAGAATCAGGAGATTTCCTATGTTAATCAGGTCCATGATTATTCTTTCCATAGTCTTTCATATGCAGCTAATCAGAGTTATGGATCTGTAGTTTCCTGGGTCCGTTGAAGGTCCTCCCTTGTGCAGAGGGATGACTGTTGGTGTCCTATACTTAAATGGGACAAAGCCTGCCTGGAGACTGTGATTAAATAGACATCCAAGTGGGATTGTTAGGTCATGTCTCAGGCCATTTAATAAGCATCCTGGAATTCCATCAGGGCCCATTGATGCTGTGTGTCTAGCATTGGAGAGTGCAGTGATGACCTATTCTTTTGTGAAAACAGGCAAAGGAATGGTTGGGGTATTTCATGGGGAGTGACAGGTGGTGATAAGGATGTGAAATCTGAGCTAAATTTATCAACCAGCAGGTTTGATATTTTTTCTGGCTGAATATAGACAGTGCCACCATCAGCCAACTCAGAACATTGTTGAGTGTTTCCCTTAAGATTTTGGACATGACTGAAACATTTTTGTGGTTATCCTTTGATTGGGAGGCAATTTTAGTCTCGTATCTAGCTTTTTAAGACTTGACTAGTTCCCTGATTTGCCTTTTGAGACTAATGAGTATTTTTTTTCTCTATTGTGTACTTTCCCTCTTACTTCTAGGCAGGACATTCTTCTTTTTGTTGTATAGTCTATTTATGTCAGGGGTCCACCAGGGTGACTTCTTTTTCTGGCTAGACCCAGGTTTAGTTTGGTTACACACTGCTGTTTCTATGCAGTTGTTTAAGTAGTTGTACAGGGCATTCATGTATATGTCTGCATAGGCCTCCATGTTTTCAGGTTTAGAGGGAGCTTTAAAATTACCTATGCTATCACTTAAGAGTAGATAATTTGCCTTGGAAAAATTCTTTAGGGTTTTAGTTTTTGATGGGTATTCTACCTTTACATTGATTTCAAAGGAGACTGATTGATTATCCGATCTTACCAATAAGAACATTACACTGGGGTTGGGGGGTGCAGCACTTTCCCATGTTTGTGAGTACCATGTCAAGGATATCTGAGCCTCTAGAGGGAGTGCAGACCAGCTATTCTAGCACATTTGCATTAACAAAGTTCAGGAATCTCTGAGCCTGCATATTAGTGGTCATGAATGTTTCCCAGTTTATGGAGGAGTAGATAAAATCACCAATGAGCAGTGTGTTGGGCTGAATGGTACTTAATAATAGTAACTTCAGGTATGCGGAGTGCTTTTCATGATTCATGGTTAGGGACCTCTAGCTAGCAATGATATAGATTAGGTTCATAGATTAGTAGTAGGCTACCTGCCCTTGTGGTTCATTTTAAGCCTAACCAATTAGCCCATGTAAGAATCAAGCCCTGCACCTTGTTTCTGTAAGATAAACACCCTAACCATTATACCAGCTTGGGGGATTTTGTCAATGGTCAGCTGGACATGGAGTAGCTCAAGTGAGTCATCCTGCTTGACCAATCTTGAGGTGTGATTGTTTTTTATGTAAATGGAAACACCACTTCCTTTCATTTTTTTCCTTTTAAAAGGGTGGTCTGAATGTGTGATAGTCATTGTCACCTTGCACTGCCAGGGTGCTTTCTGCAACCTTAAACCATGTCTCTGTAACTGCAAAGACATCAGCATTATCCAGGGTAAGGAGAGCTTCCAGGGAGTGCAGTTTCTAGTTAAGACTCCTGGCACTGAGCAGTAGTATTTTCAGCTTGGCATTAGAAGAATTTGTTACTTTTGCAGGTCTGTTGTATTGGCACTGCCTAAAAATGCACTACAGGGGGGTCTAATGCCTTGGTCAGTATTCAAAAGCCTAGTGGCAACAGGTGCAGACCATCTCTGGCAAAGCAGCATTTTCTGTTGATCATGTTGTCCCAGGCAGACAAATACTGGATCCCATTGGAATGACACCAGGAGCTAAGCCAATTATTGAAGTCAATCATTTCCTGTTTGTATTGTGGTATCTTTCTTGGTGAGGACAGAATGCTGTTCACTATGAGGCTAACAGTCACCTGTGATACTTATTCAGAGAGGTCCATCATGACTCTCTTTTCATATAGTCCAAGGAGGCATGTCTCAGGTCATTGACACCCCTATGGACTATAACTGAGTCATACTGGTACTTGAGGTTGAGTGAGCTGAGTGCCTACATGATGTGGTGAATCCTGTTGCCTGCCAGACAACTGACTGTAACCCTCTCTTTATCCAAACTGGTGAGGGCTGCATCCATGTGCCTCACAATGGAGTCTCTTATGATCAAGATGTTTGAATGTGTGGTGTTTTGCCTTAGAGGCTTGCTTATCAAGACACTGTGATATGTATTTTTATGTTTAGTGGTTGGTACTGACTTGGTTTTGTTCACATGTTTCTGATGGCAACATATGGGAGCTTTTACTAAGTTACTTGTGAGTACTTCTGCGTATGTGGGTTTGTGTGTTGAGACCTTATTTTGAGAGGAGAAATGATATGCACTTGCTGACAACCTGTGTGTCATTTGATTTGCCAGTATGTAAGAGTCATGTCTCAATTTTCATAGTATAACTACATCTCTCACATACTGTGTTGGTTTCAGGATTAAGTGGTTGTCAGTATACATGATACAATTGCCACATTGCCTCAGGATACCCTTGCCCACCAGGCTGGCCACAGAGATAGCAGGAAAGTGCCCACCATGGTTTCAGGTTTTTACTATGAGTTTAACCAGAGAGAAGAGTGGGGAGATTTAACTGCACTGGGGTGACAGCACACGGACGAAGAATGGGTGCTATACTCAGTGTGAACTGCAGCTCTCCAACAAGGTGATGTTGCTCTGCACACAACTCAGATGGTCCTGGATCATTATAGGGACTTAGGAAGGTTGCAGAGATAGTTATTCTAAGGGAAATTTTAACTTGATTGTGTATACGTATATACAGGGCACTGCTAAGTGCCAATGCATGAAGAGCAATCTTGCACAAGAACTGGGCTTATATAGAATCAGAAATATAAGTTTTTTTTTAAAAGCAAGGCCTACAGACCAATTAGGAGAACACACAATAAGCTTTCAGCCATCAGCCCCCAACACACACAGGTTTGCTACAATCACATTTCTGCCACAAGAGCACAGTCAGAAAACCTTCTTAACACAAAACTGCTGGTTTTAATGTTCAAGTGCAGGGAAACCACACAATCTAGATACTAGATGAAGGGATTCAAGCATATTAGGGGCCTTAGCATACTGGCCAAGACTCTTTACAGATGATGTGTAAATGTATCAAGTTATAAGTTCATAGGGTCACCAATTTTTTCCTGCTCCCCATGTTCATGCCTGAGATTTGCTGTTAACCATACTGGTGGCATTTTACCTTATTTTATGATTACATTAGTCAGGGTATTTCTTTGTTTGAAAGACAGTAGTGCAATATCTCCTGTCTTGCCTACTTTTTGGCACTGCTCACAGGTCCTGCAGTACCCTGTTACATCTCTTGCAACCCCAGGCCAATTAAACATTGGTATAATACATCTCTTGGTACATGTTATGCCCATATGAGCTGCAAAAGGAATGTCATGGGCTACGGCTAGAAATGCCAGACAGTAGGGTCTAGGCACTCCTAACTGCTTTATTACTTCACCCATCTAGCCCTCCCTCAGGGGTCCCCTCTCTGTACAGTAACCCTTTGTTCCAGTATACAGACTCCCCTTTTCCTTGAGGAGCAGGTGCCTCCCTAGCCACTTCCCTCAAGCCTCTTAATGTAGGGTCCAAGACCTGAGTGTGTTTCAGCTCTATCTTTGTGACCCTTCCCAGCTCCCTTTCCACAGGAATCCTGGCATTCTCTGACAGCAGTGCCTCACTGCCAGCCTGGGTACTACCACTCACCCAAGTCCTTGCAGTTACTGTGTCCAAGGGAAGATCAGTACCTCCCAGCAGTTGGGGCTCAATTTCAGGGTCACTGCTACAGGGTAGCTCCCACCCTGAAATATCTACCTCACCAGCCCTGACTTCAGGTGTGGGGTCTCTCTGTGTCTCTCCCAGGCTACCAGACCCACATGCCTGTCTCCAAGCTTGACTGCATGTAACTGCATGCACACAAAGTACTGCATTATAAAAATCATTCCCTATCAAGACATCTGCAGGGATATCCTCAAACACACCTGCTTGCTTTCTTCCTTTTCCACCCTGCCAGTCAAGGTGAACCCTGGCCAGAGGCATTTGGAATGGGGTCCATCCTAAAGTACTGACTGGAGTGGACTGTCCAAGCAAGTACTGCTCCTCTTTAACCACTGCAGGCTTCACAGTGGTTATGTCATAGGCTATATCTCTCTTAGCAGTGGCCTGTTTTCCATCCACTAAGATCGGATATAAACTCTGCTGACAGTTTGGTACCCCTGTTGTTTCTGGAAAACTTACCACTGGCATACTGGTATTCCCACTTGCTGGCTCCCCCACCTTTTGTTCCCCACCTTGCTTCCATGGACATCTATATGCTACATGGCCCCACTGGTTACATTTAAAACATTTAACCCTTGATCCTGGCCATGTAACTAAACTAGTGGCTTCCCTTGTTACTGGTGGACTCTGTTGGGGTGGTTTAGGCTGCCCACCATGTGTTCCCTTATATCCATGTGTAACACTTGGTATCCCCTTCCTGTGCAGTGATGCCCTGCTTGCTAAGTAGAGATCCCGTTTTTTCCCCAACTCATCTGCAGAGTTACACTCAGTCTGCCAACCAGAATCTCATGTCCTCAGGCAGAGTGCTAAGGGCTTTTCCCCTCACCAAAATATCTGCCAATCCTTCAAAAGTGGTGACCTGACACCCACTCACCCACCTATGAAAATAAATGCTAACTCATCAATATAATCACACACACTTTCATCTGCCTTGCATCTATGCTTGCAATACTTTTTTTTCTGTAAGCTTCAGGTGTTAACTTAAAGTGTTCAAGTAAACATTGCTTTACTCTATCATAGTTTAAACAATCAATATCAGTCAATTTTGAAACAGTAGTTAAAGCTTTACCATGGAATAAGGGGGTCAGGAACCATAGCCAGAGCCCTTAGACAACATTATTCTTTTTACATAGTCTTTCAAATATATGAATAAAATTAAAATGATCACTCTCTGTAAATTGTGGAAGAAATTTATTGATCTTTATTGCTTCTGGGGTTTGGTCATTCCCTTCTCCATTACCTCCACGACCTTGGTGAAGGGTCAGCATCTCCCTCTCATGTTGGTGCTGCTTATCATTTTATTTGGTCTCCAAACACTCACACACACACACACACACACACACACACACACACACACACACACACACCTGGGAAAGGCTGGCACAGATTTACTATCTATGCCCCCTTCTGCTCAGACTATAATGTAGTTACTGCCACCAGACACTCCAAAGCCAGCTACTCTTTGGCTCTTACAAGTGTACTCAATTATACTGAATTAAATTAATTAATATTAGTACAAATGGTAGTGTTTTGACCAATGCTCTAAGGCTTTTAGGAGTGGCCACAGAGTCATCAAATAGATGTAAGTAGTCTCAAATATTAAAATATTCATTAATTGACCAGCCACAATGAACAATTTAAATATATTTATCAATAAATAATAAAAGAACATGAAAATGTGTAATATCTCTTTACAATAAATACCAGGGTTTTAATCACAGGAAATATTAAAATAACACAGATGAATAGATTCACACAGATACGGAAAAACAGTACTTAACTAATCTCAGTATATTTTCTTGACTGATCAAAGAATTATTATTAACTGGTTCACTTACTAGAGCAAGGCAAGGTGAAGTGGATGAGAGATCCTTCTATGTTAGGTGCCAAGAAACAGGCTGCACCGAGACTTTAGTCTCATCTAGTATTAAAAATCATAATTTCAGTGATTGAGTACAGAATGATATTACATACATCTGGTCATCTGACTTCTGGTTCCCATGCTAATGCCTTGACCAGAAGCTGCCAAGATTTAGCACAAAGGTGTCAAATAATACACAAACATAGAGCTTTGGCAAGATCTGTTGCAGCTTCTGGAAGTCATAAAACAATTTCAAACGTCTACCCCTTCCAGAGTAGCAATTAGTTCACTACTAAAGACAATACAAAAGGCTTCCTAGTATTTGTTTTCATAGACATTTCATCAATGGCTGAAATCAGAACTGTAAGATGCAGTCTTTATGGCCTAAATTAAGTAATTTAATTTCTTACTATTTTTCAAAGTTAGCTGGACTGAGATTAACTTCTTCTATTCCCATATCCTATGTTAGAACATATACATTTAAACAGTTACAATACAGACAGGACCCACTTTTGGAACGTTTTTTTAACACAAGCAGCTTTACAAATACATTTTCAGCACAAGCATCTGTACAAATCAGTTTGATATACAAATGACATATAATTCTTTACAAAATTCCCACTAGCTTTGCTGGCATATGCTGCACATCTACTACCCTACTTCTCCAGGCATAGCTGAAGATATCTCACATTGTCACACAGACCAATGAGGAAAACACACAATAAGCTTTTAATCAGCAGCCACCAACTCAGATGGGTTTGCTACAGTAAATGTCTGCCACAAGAGTGCAGTCAGAATACCCTCTTTTTGAAAAAAATGCTAGTTTTAGAGCTCAAATGTGGGAAAACCACATAATCTTCATACTAGAGTCCCATAACTCTCAACTTCTCAGTGCAAGAAATCTGGACAAAGCCAGAAAGAATGGGGGGACAAAGGCCAAAAAATAGTGATATCATTTAATTATTGCTCCTATAAACTGACATCAGGTGGTGACATCGGGCTGTGGGAGTGCCTTCTGTGTGGAGTCATGGTTGGGTGGGCGTTCGAAGATCGTGAATGGGCAATGGGCATGTTTGTTGGTTGCCGAGCTGGCACCTCGGCGCGTTCGTGAAAATCTACAGCCAATCATTCCTATAAACTTAGACAGTTGCTAGAATAACAGGTTTGGCATTATTATGCATTTCCTGAAGGATATAAAGTCTGAAACCCAAATGTCTGTTATTATTTAGTATTATTTAGTGATGTCAATCTTCAATGATTTGCCAGAAAGCCACAAGTTTTATGAAGAACAGGCCAAAAATATGAGGCAAAAATATGGGCATTCTGAGAAAATTTGTACAGTTGAGAGGGATGTTAAGAGCCTTGTAAAACTAGCAGACACAATATAATTAAGTACTACAGCAGTATTGGAAACAGTTCACCTTTGAGTCACTACTAAAGTGCTAAAAATGTAACAAATAATATAGGATTCGTATGAAATATATTAAAAATAATCAGCAAAAGTACAAAATTATACTTGTTCCCTAAATCTACCATACAAGACATTTCATGATTCACACACTAGGTCTGCACATGTTTCCTATGGATATTGTAACATAGTGCTGGTGGGCCTTACCAAAATCATCTTAAAATGATGTAAATAAAGGCTGATACTTTAAGTAAATGCTATAATTAGCATAGCTGCATGATTGTATTATTCCATAAGTTCAGTTAGTTGGCATATTATTTGTGATATATAGAAGACAATGCTCTAACATTGCTGCAAAGCTGGCTGCGTAAAGGATTCTGGGTGGTGTACCTGCAACAAAGAAGTAGCGTTCAGGAAACATTTGTGAAGAGATCTGGACATCTTCCTAAAGGAGCATCTACTGGAGCCTAAGGAGAAATGATTCTGCCTGGGTGGCACCTATATGCTCCGGATATAGTTCTTGTCTCTTGATGAAGGAGAAAGGAATTACTGAACTTTTATGTGACAGTGACTGTTAGTCATTATTTGTCTGGGGACTTCTGTACTGACACAAATGGTACTGCTCTGTAAAGCTTTCAGTTTCATTTCTGAAAGTATGTTTGTTTAGTGCAAAAGATATTGCTGAAATTTCAATTAACTACATTGGAAAAAGTGTATACCACCACCTTTAAATGCATTTTAGTGCATTTCATAGATCACATTGGTGAGTGCAACAGGAATTATTAGTGCAGTTTATTTCAAAAGCCATGATTTATTTTCCTTTTCTGGCTGTATAATTTATATTGTTTAAGCTGATTTTTCCTGCATAGGGAAAAACATGCCTGCAGTGACTAACACTAGTAAATGGTCAGTTGTGGGTTGTAAGTTTTTTTGAGAAGAAGTATGCTTTATGTTTCTTAACTGAGGAAAGTTCATCTGTGCCAAAATGACTACAGTAGAACAGTTGTTACACACCACACCCACTTTTGGTTTCCATTGCCAAAGCAGTAACAATGCAAAAATGGTTCCTCCAATGAAAACACTGACCAGGGCTGATTATCATAAGACATGCTTTGTGGCACTGAAGTGATATGCTCTGCAGGAGTATGACCATAAATAATTGGGCAAAATTTGTTTCTTCACAACTTACTGGGGAGGCACTGACACTTTTCATGGATGTGGAAGTGTGGAAGAGACAGACTAAGAGGGCTATGACAAAGGTTAAAAGAAAAGTTTGTTATCTCCAGCTGACCTTATCATAGTAGTAATCACTCTGTCCATTACTCAGGCTATCACAACTAAATGTCAACAACACCTCCATTCAATGGGTTCAGGGCTACTTCAATCAGAGGAGTCATAGTGCTAAATGGCAAAACTCCCACTCCTCCTCATTCCTACTTCTCTCCAATGGCGTGTCTCAAGGCACTCTGTGGGTCCCTCCTTTTTACTGTTTTATAAATGATCTACACAACACTACCAATCATAACACACTCATTCATTATGCTGATGATTATGCAATAAGCTGCTGTTAATACTCTTATACACACATTCAGACTCTAACCCAATACAGCTTCATCCAGCTAGAAAAGTGCTGTCTCAGTCCAAGCTAATACTAAATAGGTTCATGGGTTTATAGGCATGTACTAGGTTAATGGTCCTGGAGAGGCCAAAAAAAAAACTAAACAGATCTTCATACCTCCACCACCTGGTCATGGCTCACAACACAGTTTTCAAATGAAGCCACAGAACAATACAACCAATGAACGGACAGCATTCATCAAATACAGAACAATACAACCAATGAACGGACAGCATTCATCAAATACAGAACAATACAACCAATGAACGGACAGCATTCACCAAATTACAAGGTGTCATTACTGATCAGCAGTTTACGTTCAACTAGCATATTAACTAGACCATCCGTAAATCCAGTAAGAAACTTGGACTACCCTACAAGGCCTGACTCTACCTTACAGAATAATCTGTCTTTATCACTGCTTTAACAGTTCTGCTATATGCCACCCCATCACCAACCAATATCCTATCCTCCCAACTTAACAAACTACAGGAAGCCTCCAACAACACAGCTATATGTGCCACTAACTTAAAAAGCTGTACTGCTTATTGTATTGCACTGAAAAAAACTAAAGTGGCACAAATGACCTCATTCACTGAACTACGCACAACTCAAAATACCCCAGCTGTCTCTACACAGTCATATTAAATGCCCCATCGACAGCAATCTGCTCCAAAAATATAACTATCCCAGAAAGCTAAGATCACAAAATCAAAACCTTCTAATTACTCAGGGGAGATGCTCTGCTCATGTAGCAAAAAAAAAAAAAAAATTGGAATTCATTCCCCACTCAGATTCAACACAAACCTAAAACCAAGCCATTCCCAAAGCTCACCACATAGTACCTGTCATTCAGGCCATGTACACGTCCTCATTGTATTACATCCCCTTTCTCACTTAGCAAATCTACTCATAACTAACACACTACAGCATTTTCATCTCAACAAATATATTGTCTCTTCTTTTCCACCAAAAGTTATCCATCTCAACCTCAACCCTTTGCCTCCCTTTCACTCTCCACTTCTGTCTCCTTCATGTCAGCTACATCACCACTACCTTCTCTTATGCATTTTTTCTCTCATTCTCTATAATCAGCTATTTCTTCAATCTGCACCTGGTCTTTCCTGCACTCTTTCTCCACCTGACTCTGTTTTTATTTCTCTGTCTTATATTTTCTCTCAGCATACAATCACACATCTTTCTATTCTCAATCCTACTCTCCACCTATATACCACAGGATCATCAAAGATAAATTATATTATCACATGGTTGTGATAATTAAATTACATTATCACATGATTATTATAATTAAACTGGTATTTATGTAAACTTTAGAACTGTAACACATCTGTTACAGTACTGTAACCTGCAATATACTTTCTGCCTTTCACTGCATTGCTACTGTGTATAGACTTTGCACTGTGCTTGGTAATATTCCTGTAACAATTTGACCTCTTAATAACATAGATGTTTCAAACTGACCCTCTGGATACTGAAAATGTCATATGGGTAGAAAGATTGTTAAGTAATGAAACAATATTCAAATGTGACAGTCTGGACCTGTAGTAATGCACATGCCAAATTGTGGCATTAAATAGAAGGTATCAACTGCAAACATTTTTGGTTTTAATGAGGGAAGTGGGGACACTTTCTTTTTGTTTGTTCCCTTTTCCATTCAGTGCCATATAATTGTTGATTTGCTTTCCTATTTCCATGCCTGCCCAAACCCTAGATCCCATGATTGCTCATTCTGGGTTCCCTCAGCATAACTCTTTGTCAGATGGGACTCACTTCCTTGGAAGGTCGACCTCAGCAGTACTAACTTGTAGTCATGGGGACCAGGTAATCCATTGGAGAGCTGTATTCATGAAGCCAGGAGCCATCACCTTTAAGACCATCAATCAAAGTCCCTATCTTAAGGCATGGCTGGTGCAATGACATCATAAATATCATCATCACCTCCAGTAATGTGAATAGATGACCTGTGAAATTAATGGTCTCCAACAGAGGTTGCACAGGCATTGAGCTTCCCCCAAACCTCCACTTTGCTAGGAGAACTATCATTCACTTCATTCTGTTCCCCCAGCTGACCATACCAACAGCCAAAGTCTGCTCTTAAACTCAGATCACCAGTGGCGCAAACAGATGCTGTGACACTATGCCATCAGGCCAGGGGTCACATAACTAGATTTTACCCTAGTAAGGGTAACACTATAAAACCTTTAAAAAGTGCACTCATTGAAACGTCTGCATGACAAACTGTCTATAAAAGTAGTAAAGTCAAACATTTACTACTGTAATACAACTAGGTTAATTAGATGAAATGTCTTAGCTTATGGCAAAAAAAATGCAGAAATTACTATATTCAGACAGTATGGACATGTTTGTAAAAAAACTCACCAGGAAAGCAATAGAAGTAGTCTGTATATTCCAAGACGTGAACAGCATTCAAACACTGAAGTATTAATACAGACACTGCTTCAGAAAATAGGCCATCCTGTAGGTGTAGTTTCCAATTTAACACATGATGTGATGACAGGGAAATATTTTTCCCCTCTTTAAAAGCTTATTGAGGACATGGAAAGATGATTCTCCTTTAAATATATAACCCCTTATCATCTTTGGGGATGAGAAACAGCAGATGACTAAGCTCATGGTTACACCTCTGCCTAACATATGAAAAAAATGGGCGGGACAATCTCCAGATGCACTCATGAGAGTAAATGAATCCAATAAAGATCAATGATGTTAGAAATCCCTGAGGGTACTAACATTTGTCTAAAGTTAGAGAGAGAGAGAGAGAGAGAGAGAGAGAGAGAGAAAGAAGAAGAAGAACAACCAGCACACTTTCAAATAAAACACAGGTAGATATATCATTACAAACCTATTGTGCAAGAAAGGGATGTCAGGTCACAAACCATGCAATCTTCAGCAGACAGTGTTGAATGTTTTCATAGTTGTTAAAACTAAAGTAGTGAGAAAGATAGGCAGTGAGGCAGTATTCACTGAGAAAAGGGGAGATGCATATCCCATAGTAGTGCAACTTGTATAACCTTTATTAGTTAAATAAAGGACATTGTTATCATTATTAACCCCTTTTTCACACTTTAACACGGGGTCAGGGTGCTGCATGAACAGCCAGCATTCTCTCTGTTCAGAGACACTCTTGCACATTCTTGAATAGTTATGCTTTCCTGTCTCTTGTCTTACAGACTTTAACATTTTGCTCAGAAAGTTATTACAGACAGAATGTAGAGCTGATTAAATGAACTAAAGAGAAGGAATCACTCACTAAAAGTGTGCATTCCACAAATGTGAAGTTATAAAATTTGCAAAATTCATTACCTGAGTTTAATTCTAAACTTTTCACCAAGGTAAAACAGACGTTCCCAAAAATAGTGTATTCTAAGCATCAGGCATGTATGGAAAAGGAAAATTAGTCAAAAAGGCAGAAATTACTCTATAAAAAGGGTGAAGATCAAAATGTAGTCATAGTTCTGAACCCCATAGTAAACAAAATACCACAACTAGGTACAATTTCTGCACCAGTTTCATCCTTCAGACTTGACCTCTACTCATAGCACTTAACATAGTAAATGCCATAAGAAATATCCTCTAAATGTCAAGTGCTGAACCCAACCTCAATAACTCTCCTCCTACCAATAAAATGTATTTTAATCCTATACACTTCAAGCCCATACCTACACCTAATAACTCTACTCTACTCTCACCTATAGTTTCTTTTCATCTACTTGTAACAGTTTAGCTAGTGAAACATGAAAGTAGTCATGACCTTAGTAAGACAAAACAATGTTTTATCTTCCATCAGTTACATCAAATCATCCTGGTGTGTGAGGTTATATATCCCAAACCAGGGCCATCTTCCTCATTTACATGTCATAGAGCCCTAAGGCCATTTTCACTTCCAATGTTATCTTAGAGGATGCCTTATCTAGACAACAAGTCTTACTAGTATGTTTTGTCTCATGGCTAAACCAGTATTCACCTAACATTGCTGTATATATAGAGAAAGAGGTTAGATGTCTAGCTTATAAACTCTCAATCTTTTCCTGCAAAAAACTGCTTGACCAGTCAGTAATAGTCACTCTACTGGACAGTATTCAGTCTCTTCACTGCCTTCAGACTATCCAAACCTCCAAACCCATAATGTTAAAGTCACCTACTTTGTCCCACTTCAGTAATCATTCTCTGCAGTCTCTCAGAAATATAATCAGTGCTAATTTATAAATATCACTGTGGAGACTTCCAAATAAAAACTTATTTGTCTCTTCTAAACCCAGAATTTTGGTATTTTAATTGCCCTTGGACTAATTCCATTGATAAAAAACTTACATTCTTAATTAAAAAAAAATCCAATCCACTCCATAATTCATTTTCTTTATGACATATCAACCATAAAAAAAATTACATCTTATTTTATCCTCCCACCTAAATTGACCTCTTGACAAATCAAAGTATAGCCAACATTTATACTTCATAATTTAATACTACACCTCACCAAACTTGTGTAAATCCCTTCAATCCTATTATGCTAACCTCCTTTACTTTAACTTCTGACCTTGTACCTGCCTTAACCATTGTAAATGTGCCAACCTCCTAAAATCTTCCCTTACTAACTTAACTTTCATGCTTCTTAATCATCTCTGATCAAACAAACTCTACCATGCAAGCAACCCTCCCCTCTTGATCTTGCTTTGACAATGTTCTCTGCTTCCAAAAGTATGATGTGATGGAAGGGCAAGGAAGCTATTGCTACAAGTCCTAAGTGAGGCCCAGCAATCAAGGAGCCCCTAATCCTCACATCAAGGGAGGAGAGAGCAATCCCTCCTTGATCAAAAGGGAGAACAAGAGAACATAGTAGATAAAGGATAACACACACACAGAGATCACAGTCAGTCTTCCATAACACTCACACACAGTCCTTGCTGCTCAGGTCTGCAATAAGGTCCCTCCAGGTCCCCAATTTCCACTCTCACTGTAGGGTGATCCCTTCAGATCTGGGCTAAACACCTCCTCACCTCCTCCTTCCAACCAGTGTACTGTGTGTTGTCCTGACATCCTCACACACATACACACACACACACACACACACACACACACACACACACACACACACACACACACACACACACACACACACACTACACACACACAGTTTATACAACCACACAGACACTCCTTCACCAGCCCACAGGTTCTTCCCAGTGCCCATGCACTCCCAGACTATATGGTAGTACCACTTGCCACCACCACCAATATTTATAAGCTGCTCAAGTGTCTTAATTATTCACTTGCAACTATTTAGTATTGTTTTATTATGGTAATTGGTGGTATAACTATTAGGTATTAGAGGATTATTGGTCACTTAATAAATAAGTCACATATCACTGCTAAGCTTAAATTATCTCACCACAAAACAGCCACACAGTTCAGGTTTAAAAATTTAAAAATAACAAATAAAAACAGTAAAATACTTAAAAATACATACTAGTACTTAGAAGACAATACTTTCATCAAAAGTTCAAATACAGAGAAATACTATAGTTAAAGAAATACAATAAATACTTTTAGTCAGATCTTTCTTAACAGTCAAACAGTTAGTCTAATCTCCTAAGAATTAGCACTAGCTTACAATATTACATTATAAAGTAACAGATAACTTACATAAGAAAGCAGGCAGGGTGCTAATGAGCTGGATGGTCAAGACAAATGCCTCCTCATTCTTCCTTCCTCTTCTCTTGTTCTTGTTAGTTCATTACATTAAATTCACATTTCAATCATACTTCTTTCTCACACTTTCCACCTCCCACACACACACATCATTCATTTTTTTCACACTTTTCCCCTCTGCACAGAAATAAGGCTTCTTTTCATTTATATTCTTAACATCTTATCTGTGGTCTTGCAGCTGGTCAGGAAACAGAGCAATGAAAATACATTTGCATGTAATGGTTAAATAAATTGCAAGAATTTCTTCATCTGAACTTTTCATCTTTCTTCTCACCTTTTTGGAAAAGGGTCACCACATGTTGGTCTTTACATGTTTTACTTTAGTCAGTAGAGTCCTTTTTTTTTTTTTTTTTCCTCGACACTATTTCTGACATTATTTCTTTACACATCTTCATTTTCAAATATCATTTACAAATGACAAAACAATGACAAAAAATTCTATCTGAATTCTGGCTGGCTATCTATATCTCTATCTTTTACCCTTCTTCATCTTCAGATCAGCTCTTGCCTTTCTTGCCCTCCTCTCTGATCATGAGACATGTGTATGCAGAGAATATAGGGCATGAAAAATTCAAACTCACTTACAGCTAAGCTGCATGATGATGGCTCCCAACTGATAAATAAGCCATATGTTTTGGAGGGGGTTGGTGATCAGCAGATAATGGGGAGGGTCATCAGAAAAAAGGAAATGAATCAGAGGAGTATGTGGGAGGTAAAGCTCTCTCGGTTTTAAAGCTGCAGGCTATGTATGGACGCTCAGAGTAGGTACATGATAAGGCTAATCTAGAGTCAGTATATATATATATATATATCAAAAACAAGTTGAAATTAATTACTGGTCATTATGCCTAACATTTTCTTTGCAGTCACATATACTGCATGACCAGCTCTATTATAAACATAAATGACACAGTCAGAAAATTCAATAGATAGCCACAGTAAAAGGTTAATCTTACTTGGAGAAGTGCTGACAGAATGCTCCCCTCTTACTTCCAATAAACATAGCAAAATGATGGCATTCCTAACACCAATCAAATGCAGCAGCAAAATGATGGCATTCCAAACACCAATCAAATGCAGCATGGCCCAAAGATCACCTGACCTGCAAATGCAGCAGCATGATCATAATGCTCACTAGCACTCTGACAGGTGCTTTACTCAAACAATGTAAACTACTCACTTCAAACTCAATTGTAAGAAAAGGAAGGGAAACAAATGAAGGACCTCCCTTCCTTTTTAGAAGGGGAGCCCTTTGTTTGCACACCAGTCTTTCATAATCAGCCTGCCCCCCTTCCTTAGTGTGGGCCCACTTCATCCCAAAACATCTTAGCCCCTAAACTAGAACCTCTTGCAGTAACGGCAACTGCAAATTAAAAAGATCTAAACCTAAATCTCTGAGATGTACTCTATAATTCCTAAACCACACTGTTGCTTACTAGAGTAACCTAGGTATTATAGAAGATCAAATTAAAATAGCACCTGAAAACCCAGGTGTAACAACATCTAATATTTAATAATGTGGGAAAATAATCCTCAGTTACGTATGACCCCCAAATCACCCCCCCCCCCAAATGAGTTACCAAACAATCAGGACTGGCACACATCCTTTGCTTCTTCTAACACAAACATCAGCTGAGATCATTTCAAAGCCCCGTGACTCTGCCAAAAGACTTCTCAAGCCCCTGAGTCAAGCCCCAAATTCAGGCCACTGGGTTACAATGTCACTGCTCATTCAGTCACCCAGAAGATAAATGAATGGCTCACCACAAGCACCTGCTTATTTCCTGCAAAAGAAAACAAATTTAGAAAAACATGCAACAGGTAGACCCTTACATTTAATCTCTTCTGTCTTATGTACCCCATAAATGTGCTAGAAGCCCACTTGCACAATCTGTCTCTCACTTCCATTGACCTTCTTTCAACTGATAAATCTGATGCCCTGCCTATACCAAAATAATGTGTAGCAACATTTTTTCCTTTAATGCCTTAACTCTCCAAAGCTTTTCTGATCATCCAAACAAAATGACTGGCTGATGCCAATCTACCACATGATTTTGAAATACCAACAACCATAAATCTCTTGACCCCAAACTGTCCCCGAGCCACCAAACAGAGTAGCAACTGCCATTCCTGGGAAGTACCATCTGTTAATCTTTACCAAACAGAGCCATCTGGATTTCTTCAACAAGACCAGTACTTCCATCATAATTCACTCAACAACTCATTCATCCAAAATGCCCCTACATAAATGAACACTATTACAGATGCCCATAAAATATAATTATAATAAGACTGTGCAGTAGTATAAAGCCCCTTCAGCAATGATCATAACACATGCTTCCCTAAAAGAAGTTTCCTATCAGCCTCTACAACCCAAAGTCTCTCCCAACACTTCTACATCCTCAGAATAACCCAGTTCTTAGTAACATCCTTTACAACTGAAAATCTTGCCTCAGCAATCAAAGCGGACATGTGACCCCCTCATAGTTCTAACTGCTTTCCCCAAACCCCGTCTAAGAACAGATATCTAGCCACTAGCTTCACTGACCAATGCTGGCCTTCCCACAGCAAGGTTAAAATAAACTCCTTAAATGCGAAACAAAACAGTCCTATAATACCACCTGGTAGACCTCACCCAATACTGCTGTAATAACCACCCCAATACATCTGATCAAATATATAAACCATCTTTGTGATTGTTGCTTGACTCACATCTGTCTCCAGCACCAGCCTCTGGAACCTGCCGATCTGAAAATGGGATAGACTGTCAACTGAAGCATTAAATTTATCTGGAATATGCTTTACTGAAAAAGGCAAGTTAATTCTCAGACAATGGGAGACAGACCTTCTGAACATAGCTTGCACTAACCTGGACTCAACTGTTCTCTTCACCAAAACATGTACAACTTCCAAATTATCAGAGTAGAAGTTGACCCTCCTGTTACCCAACTTTCTGTGTCACATAACTGTATCTGTCCAAATGAGCAGAAGCACCAGGAAGGTGATATATTTCTTCCACACCTCTGGCCAGTCTGCAGGTCACTATTCTACAATACACTTGCCCCTGAAGTAGGCATCCATGTCCAGACCTCCGGCTGCATTCATAAAGAGATGCATCTTTTCTGAGGACTCCCATGCTCTTTGTCAGAAGGACATTCTATTAAATTAGTGAAGAAATTGAACCCACATGGCCCCATTCACCTTAACCAACTGAGATACTCACACTCAGTGTGCTTACTCTTAGCCCCTAAAAGTAAATTAGCAAGGGATTTTGCAAAGGCTCTTCCTATTTCAATTGCTCTATAAACCAAATTCATCAGACCCAAAACCTCCATCACTTCCCTTACTCTTTCCTTCTTCTTGCTGACCAACATCGTCACCTTCTCCCCAAGCTTACCCGACTTCTCTGGCAGCAGCCAAAACACCCCTTTTCCTGCATTCATTTCCAAACCTAAAACTTCCCTTACTCTTTCCTTCTTCTTGCTGACCAACATCGTCACCTTCTCCCCAAGCTTACCCGACTTCTCTGGCAGCAGCCAAAACACCCCTTTTCCTGCATTCATTTCCAAACCTAAAAATGTGAGCACCTTGCTTAGCTGGGCCCTCTTACTTATCCTTCAATAATGGAACTCTCAAATCTGAGAACAGTCGCATAAACAGCCGCACCCCTTCATCCACCTTTTTCTTTCATTTGTCCACCAGAAAAGAATGATCTAAGCAATCTATCATCAGGTTGTTGGCCTGCTCTTGTTATCACCAGTGGAATGCTGTGCCAGATTTCTCAAATGTGATGCAAGCCACCACACAGCCCATAGCCTTATCAAAATAGAACTTCTCTTGCAACCTCATGCCCAATATTAGCCCGACCTGTTCCAAGTTAGGAGCAACCTAAATGCTGTCTCAGTCTCAAGCTCGGCCAGCCATACATCAGAGAATGTGCAAATAACTTGCTCCATCTCATTAAACAAAGCATTCTGAGCTCTGGCCACTCACTTGTTAATGTACTCATTGACCAAACTGTTTTCTGGCAAGGAAGCATGATGTAAGAGGTGAAACTTGGCCGGTATCTTTTTGGAAAGCAAACTCAGCCAATGCACCCTAAATGGGGTGGTCACAAAGAGCCTACAATCCTCCCTGATTTTACTTCTTTATTCAATAACTCTTGGGACATCCTCTCTCACCATCACCAAGCTTAAATTGTTGCACACCATAAGAATGCGACACCCATGATTTGATTGCAAAGCCTGAAGAAATACCCTTGAGAAGTTTCCACACTGCCTCCCTGTCTGGGAAACATCTCACAGGGCAAGTCAAGATATCTAACCTAATAGTAAAATGTTCGAGGGAGGGAAATGTTAACCTGCCATCTAACGGCCTCACCTTCTGCCTCCCCCAGCCCATTTGCTCTTCTGGCATCTGAATCCAGAAGGCCAAGACATTTGATGCCACTTCAGAATCCCATGAGAACCCCACACTGTAAAAACCTGCATACTGGTCAGCTACATCTCCCAGCACTGAATGTTCAGCTTGATCTAACCTTTGCCTCTCCCGACTCAGCTATGTCTCTGTCTGGTCCCCCCACCCACTCTATCCAGCATAAAGCCCAAGCAAGTGTTGGGTGCCTGCGAAGATCTTATCTTCTGCTTTGAGCTTGCAAAGATTCTGGTCACACCACAACAAAGCACCCCCTCCCCTCACAAACACTGAGCATTCATGTTAGTCAAAAAGTATACCAGCAAAGGTAATCCCAAGTGGTGCTCCTTTTCTAAAATAATCATCATCAAGTATACAAATCCCAAAACTCAGTTATCCTAGGTCCTGGCTTTGAACCTTCCTAGACCCTTCTTTCTTAAGGCTGCTAGAGCTGTGGTCAAATGCTTGACCCCTGGGGCTTCTGCCTCTGCAATCCTATGTGCCTTATTTGCATCAGTGCGATTGAAGACCTCTACACACTCCTTCTCTCCAAATGTTTTCCTTTACTATCTTCAGAATATGTGGTGTAGTAAAGACACCTGGATCATTTGCAAGAAAGCTTTGGACTCCATGAGAATTTGGAATCCCTCATGGCTACATCTGCTTTTCCACTCAATCAGGTTCAAGGACTCCTGGCAGTGCTGAAAAATCCTTCTCCCCCCACCAAGTTGGACACCTCCTGGACCTTGCTACAGCTGCTGTCAGACTTTGTGTTACCTCTCCCTAAATCCTTCAGCACCATGTCTCCAAGAAAGCCCAGCAACCTAACCCAATCCTGCATAGCATGGTCACACACAAAACAAAGTAATGAAAAATAACATCATTACCTGACACCAGTTGTGGCCCCACTGGGGCTAGGGCAGGACCACTGCTTCTAGATTTCCATTCCTTTTTCTCCTTGCTCCAGAGGTCTTTGCAGCAGAGGACTCCTCTGTACATCTCCTCCTCCACCTCCTGCACTGTAGTGCATCCTGGGTAACTCTTTTGGGTAATTGTAGTTGGCTCCGTACCAGCTGCAATAAACCTTCTGCTTGTATCACAATCTGCTGCCAATGCTGGGTAAGGTTGGTGACCTGTGACATTCAGGAAGAAAGAAAATTAGTTAATTAATGTATTAATTAATTCTGTTAACCAGGAAATTTCGACTGGGCAGAACTCATTGTCAGCAGAGGCCCAGAGAGAAAAGTTCCATTAAAATTAAAATTAACACACCTTAAACTACCACTACCCCCTTCTGCCTCTTTTCTTGTCTCATTGAAGTTCTCCATACCCTTCCCCACCTATTCTTCCCATGACAATCTATCTCCCTAAATAAAGAATTTTCTATTAAATTAAACCTGCCAGCTAATCCCAGGATAGAATTGCTGAAATTTACCCATGGGCAGGGCAATATTCCCTAGGCCAAAAGAACAGTTTGTGCATGTTATAGCCTTTAGTAACTCATATTGTCCTATTACAGTAAGTAGTTAACTGAATGGTTATTCATTTATTGCGACTGCTTCCTTCTACTCACTAGTCATTCCCAGAAAATATTAACTGCAAGGCACCTAGGCTGGACATCAACTCCTAAGATACCAGTGACTACAGTTATGTAGTAACGGTTAATATTCATAATCTGTGCAAGACTAATGCCATCAACTGCTTTGCATGGTTTCACTAGAGTAATTATCTATATCTATACCTATATCTAAGTCTATATCTATATACACAGATATTTTAGTCACGTTTTACCTCTGCTGCCTTCAAGTGCATAGCCTTTAACCTTGCTGGTTATGCTCAAAAGGAGAGGAGAGTAACTTCCTTCTCCCTTAACTAGACTTCGTCTTGTCTGGCTCACTTTCATTGGTATTTTTTCTGTTTTTCCGTTGTGTGTCACACTCTTTGCTTCAACCACCTGAACTGACAATCCTCAGGCCTACACAACCTAACAATAGCCAACACCACCACCACCTCCTTTCACTCCCCATCCCTTGCTGGTTCTTGCTCCTTAAATCCGTCCCTCACTGATGGTTATGTACTTTTGACTGATTTGCTTTCTTTCCTTCACAAATCCTTTCTTTTCTTTTTTTTTTAATCTATTCTCCTGACTCCTACCTCCATGCCTGTGATCCTGTACATGATGACATCATGCAACTACTTCACACAGTCACCCCTGCCCCTATAAGTGCTGCAAGAAAAACCCCTGTTTCTGCTGTTCACATGGCCAAACTGTACTTCCCCATAAGGCCATACCATTTCCACTGTACTCCACAGATGTTGCTTAAGTCTTTATGTTCCTCACCACAAAATACCACCATATCCCTGTCTTTTTATAGATATATCTATATCTACATTATATTCATCATGGAAGTACCTACCTTGCATTCTCATTCAGTCAACTGCCAGCACTACAAACAGACCAACAACCACAAAGATGGGCCTTCTGCTCTGTTGCAGATAAGCTCTAATGACCGCATGCACCACTATGCATTTGCCCTCAGCTAGCCCATATCAAACTCTCGATGCCTTAAACAACTAAAATAGTGAACAGTTATAAAAGCTTGACTAACACCCTGCAACAGAAATGTTGTGAATGCACTCTACCAAAGCATTCCTGGCAATGTGAAGAAACTGATTTTTTTTTTTTTTTTTTTTTTATTTTATTTTATATGTTTTTTGCTGTAGCAAGGTGACACTGTCACTCAGTTGTCTGTGGCAAACAGTAGACTTTAAGACACCAGTTTCAGTTTACTCATACACAATATGATTGCCAGTTACCTACACAGACTGGCCACTGCTACTAACCAACTTGCACTCAGTGGTGACATCCACCCTAACCCACACCCCTCCACTACTATACCAACCGCTACAAACCTACACACACCTAATATCCCCTGCAAGCAAAAACCCTCTGACCTCTTAATACTCAGTATAAACATCTGCAGCATCGGGAATAAAATTGAAGAGCTACATGCTTCTATATCCTTCTATAACCCTGACATTGTACTCCTAACTGCGACCTGGCTCAAGCCCCACATCAAAGATACCAGCATAGCCCCTCCTGGCTACAACATCATTAGATGTGATCAAATAGCTAAAAGAGGTGGGGGCATTGCCCTACTTTACAGGCACAACCTTACTCTCCAACAAATACTTAAAGATATCCCCACTTTCGGCTATGCAGAAACCCTGTTTGCAAATATAAAATTAAATCAGCAGAAACACCTCAACATTATAGGTGTCTACTTACCACCAGGAGACAATATTATCACTCTAGAGTCCATTTTATATTGGACTTCCACCGCCCTCCCTCAGAAGACACGTATCCTGGGGAGCTTCAACATTGATTGCACCTCTATTACAGAATCCCCCCAAAGTACCACTTAAGCCTATTTAACTTCACACAGCCTATCCAAACCCACATCCATATAGACAAATCCACCAAAAAAGGAATCCATACTAGACTGGATCCTAACCAACAAGTCTTCATCTACCAATATATCTCGTAAGTTACCCAACTCCCTCAGTGATCACCTACCCACATTCATACTAACACAGCACACAAAACCCATAAAAATCCCCATCCTACTTTCTATCCGTAGTTCCAAAAATTTCCTACCGGGCCAATTCATCAACACTGTAAAAAAAATAAATTGGTCACCTCTTAAAACTCTACCATTACATAAAGCTGTGGAGTACTTTAATACTAACTTCTTAGGTATCCTTAATCATATAATTTTCAAAGGACACAAGATCCCTACTCAAACGACGAGACATAGCTTGGACAACCTGGCATACCAACAATACAAGTACAAATCAACAATTCTTCCTAGAGCTCAGAAACAAAGCAAAAAAACAAATACATAATGATAAAAAAGTTATTATATCCAGCTACAAAAATCTCACTACAACAATCCACAAAAATTTGGTCTGCAATTAACCACATTCTCCAACCAGGCAAAATCACCTCTCCAAACCCTAACTCTAAAAATGATAACAATGATATTGCAACCCAGTTTAATGACTATTTCACCTCCTCCATCCAAAGGTTATTCAACAATTTCCCCACTACTACTACAAATACCCCAAAATACAAAACTGTCACCGTAAGACCAACACCCAATTCTCTCTTAAACCAGTTCCAACTGACCTAATTCATAAACACCTTGCCAAACTGAAATCCACCACTCTCGCTGCTGATAAACTCCTCCCGATTACCTCAGGATTGCCGCCTCTGCCATCACCTACCCTATTTCCATACTCATCAATATATTCATAGCTGAACACACTGTCCACTCTCTCTGCAAAATGTCTTATGTCATCCCCCTACACAAAGGTGGTTCCTTGACAGAACTTAGCAATTATTGCCCCATAGGTATACTATCTCCCCTATCAAAAATTTTAGAAAAATGTGTACACACCCAACTACTGAATCATCGTCTTTAATATATAACCTGCTAGCAAATTCCCAACATGGATTTCAGCCAAACCATAGTACCACCTCTGCACTTATATCCTTTACTGACCATGTCAGCCAACAAAGAAATCTCGGTAACTTAGTATCTGTTATCTTCCTAGACCTGTCAAAGGCATTTGACATGGTATCCCACTGCAAATTACTATTGACTCTCTCTGAGCTCAGTCTGGATAACTCCTTTCTACTGTGGTTTAAAAATTATCTGACCATTTGAAAACAAGCTGTTAAATGGCATAACTCTCTCTCCTCTCCTCCCAGTGGGATAAGGTGTTCCGCAAGGATCCATTCTTGGTGCCTTACTATTTTCCATTTTTACCAATAACCTCCTCTTGGCTACCCAACAAACTAATATAGTACAGTATGCTGATGAAACCACCCTTATTTTCTCAGCCCCCTCTCTACAATTATTCCAAGACAGAACCCAGGAAGCCTTCACTACTATAGAAAAATGGCTACATTCCTCCCAACTCATACTAAATCCATCTATGACCCAATTCATGATCTTCCACCCATCCAAAACTTTCACCCCTACCTCGCCATTCTCAATAACATCCTCCAGCAATACCCTTATCACACCAGTAACTCAAGCCAAGCTACTAGGTGTAACTATTGATCAAAACCTAAAATTCGACAAACATATAGCACTAACAATTGCAAAAAATTGCATTTCATAAAAAAATAGGTTCACTCAACCATTGCAAGAGCTTCCTCACACAGGAATCTCGAATCACTAACTCTCTTGCCCATCTACTCTCCACCTTATTATATGCTTCCCCAGTTCTAACAAGCCTAAACAAATCTGACCTTCTGAAACTAACTACCAGCTACAATAAAATCTCAAAATTTGCAGTCAGTGCTAAGTTTCGTTGTCACCATTGCCTCTCCCTAAGACAACTAGGATGGTTAGAACTCCCTAGCCTACTAAAATACAATCAACTTTTCCTGACCCATCAACTGCTATACCAACCAAATAAAATACCTGCCCTGTCTGGTCTGCTTACCTTCCATAATACTGCGCGTCAATTAAGATCTTCCAATACCGCTCTACAGACTGTTACCAATCGATTACATAGCTCAGACCAATCTCTTTATTCCTATGCAGTTGCTAATGCCTGGAACTCTCTACCCCCTGGCATTAGATGTCTAAAAAGTAAACTTAACATAAAAGAAATGTAGTCCAAGTAATCACCGCAGCTGCTATAATCCACAAAAGTCTTTTATTAACACAGTTATTGAGTGCTTTTGTCTCAATAAAGAGAGACTTCATCAGAATAACAAAAAAGGCATAAAAAAGGCAGTTTAAATACTAACATCAATTGAAGTTCCACCAGTGAAATGTTAAATGTAATACAAAACCTTCACACATCAATTAATTAATTAAAAATGCTTGGATAGGATCACCACAAAGCAGATTTTTGCAGCATGTATTAAACAATGTAATGGTTCAATATATTTACCCAAATTAAAAAAAAAACACACATATACGTTATAGCTTGCTATATTTTATCTGCTTTTTCATGTAACAAAGGAACAATAGAAATTGCATCATTCAAGCTGGGGGGGGGGGGGTATTGCAGCTAACCTAAGCTGCCATTCTGTTTCTTTTTTCTTTAAAATATTTTTCCAGCCCCCCATCCTACCCCGCTGTCCAGTTTCTTTTATGTTCAGTTTTTGCTGGTCTTTCACTTTTATTGCTGTACATAGTAAACATACTTTCAAATCTCTATTAAAAGATCTCCTATTCTAAACTTGGATATGTTCCTGTACAGAACCAGACTAATTTCGCCTGTTCCTGACTTTCAGTATCCCTAGATTACAGGTATATTGTGCAGTTTCACTTAGTGCATAGTACTATGAACCAGGTGTATAGGCCACCTTTATAGTTATGATTTCTAGTTTGTGGCCCTGTTTGTCTATGGAAACGTCTTTATTTATTTTCAATCAGTTGTATATTTGTTGTATAATATCTTGTTTACTTTGCTTTTCAGTATTCTAACCGCTGTATGCTGCATCATTTGTAAAACTCTGATTTTACTCCTTGTATATGTTCTATGCTCTTTGACAAATAGCTATGTTTATATAATTTTTTATTATTTTTATTATTTTTTTATAATTTTTTACTATGTATCTGGAGCTTTCCTCACTGGGCCTCTGCTGAAACTGGTCACCTTGTGTCCAGTCAGACTAAATGGAAAATAAAATAAATAAAATAAAATATAACTATCTCAGTTGTTTGTTTTTTTCTGTACCCTTAAGCAATTTTTGCCAGACATTAAATTCAACAGGTCACTTTTTTATTATACCCTTAACAGACTGGAGGCCAGATTCATAAAAATTACTACAAAGTGTACCTAATGTGTATATTTAGTGTAACCTTTCTGACTGAATCAGCACTGTGGTACGGCTGTTGTTGAATTCAGAAAGTGTACACTCTGTAGTAACCTTTATGAATCTGGCCTGTGTGTGTGTGTGTGTGTGTGTGTGTGTGTGTGTGTGTGTGTGTGTGTGTGTGTGTGTGTGTGTGTGTGTGTGTGTGTGTGTGTGTGTGTGTGTGTGTGTCTCTCTCTCTCTCTCTCTCTCTCTCTATATATATATATATATATATATACACATGTACATGTATACTATATATATAGATGGGTCTACCTGAAAACGCTGAAAGTGCACAATGCCGACAACAAGGACACTGACACCGGAAGATCGACAACGGAGAAGACCGAAAGTTGAGAATCCCGATGCTGAGAACACCAACATGTTAAGGTAAGTGTGCGGTAGGGACGGACGTTAGGGTCAGGGTGTGGGCAAGGTAAGTGTGTGATAGTGACGGACGTTAGGGTAGGGTGTGGGTCAGGTAAGTGTGCGATAGTGACGGACTTCAGGTTTAGGGGTGGGTTAAGTGAGTTAGGATTAGGGTGCGGGTAAGGTAAGTGCGATAGTGACGGACTTGAGGGTTGAGGTGGATTAAGTGAGTTAGGGTTAGGGTGCAGGTAAGGTAAGTGTGCGATAGTGACAGACTTAAGGGTTGGGGCAGATTAAGTGAGTTAGGGTTAGGGTGCGGGTAAGGTAAGTGTGCGATAGTGACGGACCTTAGGGTTAGGGTTTGGGTTAAAATTAGTGCATAGATAGTTGCATTGGTGTGCTTGTGTTGTGTGTGTTTTCCGGGAAAGGCATTTGTTTTGTTGATTGTCGGGATTGTAGTTTGTCGGGCATCTGAAGTTTTGTGTTTTTGAATTTTCGGTTTTGTCGTGTCGGTTATTTCGTTGTCTGTGTTTTGGCGTGTCGGTGTTATCAGGTAGACCCATATATATATATATATATATATATATATATATATATATATATATATATATGCAATAGTGCAGCAGTAGCATTATCACCTCACAGGAAGAGGTTTTCTGGTTTGATTCTTGACTAGAGTGCCTTCGGTGCATGTCCTCCCTGCATTTGTGTGGGTTTTCTCCAGGTGCTCTGGTTTCCTCCCACATTACAAAGACATGCATCTGGTGTGTTTCCTCCCTAGGCCTCTACTGAAAACTGGCTTCATTGCAAGTCGGGCTTTCCTGGTTAACAAATGTTAAATAAATAAAATAAATATATGTATATGTGTGCATTATGGTTTGCTATTGAAATTCCGAATCCGTTTCGGTCAACCATTCAGAATGTTGACCCAAAATGCTGAATTCAGAATTTCGAAACAGCAACCGAGGCAAAAATGAAAACATCAACATCCATAGTTCGATGTATTCGACATAGATTAACATACTATTATACTCTACAGTCAACGGTACGTTAATTCTACTATTTTTTATTTATACCGACTCCGAGATGAAACTAAAGTGAGGAAATGGGCTAATTCCCTATTCCTCACTGAACCATGATCTCCCTGCACAATGTCAAAACCAATACTTGAACTACATTACCTGTTTTCTGTAGTGTAGTCAATATATTGTTGTTCGACATTCTGCCAACTTGAAAACTACCATTCGACCACACGCCAGTTGACCGATGCAGTTTCAAGATTTTCAATGTAAACCGTGTATTATATATATATATATATATATATATATATATATATATATATATATATATATATATATAGACACACACACACACACACACACATATATATATATATATATATATATATATATATATATATATATATAAAAGCACGTAATTGTCACTTTTTTATTCTGCCACCCAGCTTTCCATTACTACCCTTATAGTCTTCTGTGACTAAACTGTAATTATACCTACCCTTATCACAGTAAATGACAACAAACTTACCACTCACTGAGGCCTAGAACCTGACTACTTGCTACTATAGGCACCGAAGAACTTTTGTGTGTGAAAATCCAAGCACAATGACAAATAGGCTGATGTAGTGCGAACCTTATTTTATATACCCCTGTATCTTCTCCTTGCCCCTTATACTCACTCATGCCTCCTTTATCTTGCTCAACCAATTTCTTCAAGCACATCCCATTCACTCCTTCTATTTCTAACACCTTCCCCCATAACTATTCTAATTGCAGTCAGTCTTCTAACACTCCTTTTCTCCTGCTTTCCCTTTCATAATGCTAGAATGATATTACAAAAAGCGGGGATTCTATGACATATGCATCTGCAAGCCAACTCCATGTCCTCCTCATAACATACCTCTCAACTCTACAGATTTCCACAGAATATCTAGAATTGTGTTTTTTGGACAAATTATTGGCAAATCATTAAAGACTGAAGACAGAAAATAATGATGGACATTTGAGTTTTGGAGTTCACACCCTTCAGAAATTTCATGCTAAAGCAAAAGCTGTTATTATATCAACTTTCTAAGTTTGCAAGAGCAATATTTAAAAATTGTCCCTATTTCCCCCATTATTTATGACTTTGTCCAGATTTCTTGCTCTAAGAAATTGAGATGTATGCACAGACACACACACACACACACACACACACACACACACACACACACACACACACACACTCACATACAATGTGACTGTCTCTCATATGTGTCATAGTGCACATGTGGGATTGTTTTCTCACGCTGAATCTTTTTATGTCTTTTTAAGGTAGTGGGGAAGAAATAATGAACTTTCATTTCTTTCTAAGCACAAATGAGTTTTAAAGCATTGTATCTAATATCAGTAGCTTATTAACTATAGAAAATGTCTCTTAACAGTGTGAAAGCTTGAGCAGATTTAAAGTAAAACATATGTTTGCCTAATAAAAGATAACACTTCTCTTCTCTGTCCCACTCTCACCTTTTACTTCTTCAGATAGTGTTATGTGATGGCTTGCAATGGTTTCATGCCAGAATCCTATTATAATGAAACTCCTGTTAGAAAAAAAAACTTCAATGCTGCTCCCTGAAGAGGTTTTTATAACTAGGTTTGCCTGTATTTTATACATATTCATGAATGTATTCACGTTTTCTATAGCTATTTTCTTAGAATTCATCTATTTCTCTGTTTGTTTCTTGAATGAAAACCATAATCTGCAGTACATACCTCTATTCCTGTGAAAGTATGAAACCTCAACAAATGTATACGTGCAAACAAGGAGACAAAACAGAAGACTAATTTTGTTTCAGTTATATTACCAATGTCATAAATATGAAATGTACATATAAAGTATGTTGAACTTTGTCCAAACACATTTTTGTTAAAACTGTTTAGAATTTCTAAGGTGCATATCATGGTATCTCCTGTCTTTAATAGTTTCAACAAATCCTTCACTTTATATTAGACATATATTTCCAGTTTGATGTTTAATTTTCATGATTTTGCATTTCTATATGCTGCAATTCATTTGCTATGCAGTCAGCATATCACAAAGAATCACTAGGATTTCACATTGTATTTTTTCCTGCATAAACACAACTTTCTCTTATATTAGCTAGAAGCAGAATTCAACCCAAACAGATAAACTGTCTTCCCACTAAGGTTATTCATTTTTACATGCATGCATATTATTTTACATTTATAGTAAACATCCTAAATTATGACAACCCTGAGGTGCAGGCAAATGCAATTTGTAATTAATTCCTATAATCATAAAGTGAAAACACAGAGCTGATTTTGTTTTTTTGTTTTTTTTGCCAATTGCCTTGTAAAATACAGAAAAAAAAACTTTCATGTTACCATTTATATTCCAGACAATATATTAACTAAATAAAATAAGAAAAGAATGCATGAGATTGCTGTCAAATATGTTTGCAGATTCAGAATTTGCTTTCTCAGTAATGTTTCCTAAGCTGGCATCACTCATTCTGCCTAAGGTCATTTTATGGTCAGTGTGAAAAACAGAGTGATGTGCAAATTTTAAGTACATGCTTAACAGAAGCCATAACTGAGTTTTCAAGTGGGTGATGAGATATGGATTTAACGCTACTAAAGGAAATGGCCTTATAGATTTTATTTTTTAAAACTGAATGTCTGCCTTGACCTCTACAAGTTGATTACTTTTGTGACTTTATCTGCTGCTTAATCTACCGGAAAGTCCTAATGCCTCACATGTTTTCCATCAAGAGTCACTCACTCTACAGCTTAAGCCTTCTACATCCAAGTAAGTTTGGCATTCACTGGAAAATACATATGTCTGTTAAACTAAATCAGTAGTATTGTTCTGAAGAGCTGAGATAAAAGAGCAGAACATATTTTTGAAAAGAAAAATGCAAAACATATATAAGCAATGTTATATATTGCGCATTCAGTATTTCAAGAAAACTGGCTTTTTCATTCATTATTGAATGCTCTGGTCATTAAATTTAGTTGATATGTACTGTTTATATTAAAATAACCTAAACATTAAAGGGAGTTCCAATTTCTTGATGCAATGAAATTTATTTTCCAGCATAAAATGCAATAACACGTATCCAGCATCTTCCACAGCAGTGTCTTTCCTGCAAGTAGATATTATTTCTTAGGAGAAAAGTAGTGATGCCCTAAACTTGCTAACAGGAAAGGGTAGAATTTGTATCAACTTTTCTAGGTAAAGATCACATTGTATCACTTTCATATGAAATGAAACAATGTTATTTTAGTCTACAACACATTTAGATTTAGTGTCAAGTTTAACATTCACTTTTAGACAGAGAGCACCCTTCTTCCAGTCTTGACAACTTTTATTTATTTATTCTGTGTGTACCTTCATTATCCACTTTATGGTGGTTGGGGCAGTGGGCATCTTTTCTGCTACTCGCTGGGAACAAGGCAGGTGAACAAATCCTGAACACATCACCAGCTCATCACAACATACGTACACATACTTATACTGCTTGTCTGTTTACAATTTGGAAGAAGACTAAATGAGTTGCAGTTCATCTTTACACATGAATGGAAACTGGAGCACCCAACCAAAATGTACACTGATACAGAGATGACTTGTGGATCCCACAGGGAAGCCAAGTACCTGAGAACTTAAGTGGAGAGCCAATCAGAGTGAGATAATAACACTGACCATCACATGACTGTGCCAACTACCTTGACCAGTCACATTCCCAAACATAACATACTGTTATATCTCTTTTTTGATCTTTGTTTGTCTTCTGTGTGCACATCCACAATGGCCCAAGGCAATTCTGTAGTTCACAGAGTCATTAGTTAAAACCTATGCTTCACAGCTCTAAGATCTGGGATTCAGCCCTGCTCTCTTCTCAATGGCTGTATGGGTTTGCATGTTCTTCTAGTGTCTGTGGATCATCACCAGATGCATTGATCCTGTCTCACTTACTAAAAATATGTTGGCACATTTAAATTTACTGTTGCTGCACAGGTTGTGACTGTACAGGGTCAAAGTATACCATTTCACTTGACTACATTACAAATTAATACAGTGAAGAGAAAACCATAAACCTCAATGAGATATTGCAATTTTCCTAAAGTTTCTCTCTAACACTGCATCTCCAGTGACCATATCTTCTGTAACAAGAGTGCTAAAGAAATGTTATTCTCCAGTGGAGCCCACATCCTGATGAGCACTGTTTCATTGTGTTTGCTTGTTTAGTGACTTGTTAACTACATTGATCATTGTGAGTCTTTTTTTCAACAAAAACCTCATGCCTCAAAGAGAAGGACAAATGTCTTGTACATGGATAATTTCAAGTGGCAGTAAGATAGTGTGCTTTTGGGAGCTGCAAGGAAACCATTGAACATAAAGAGAACTCATATAGAGGTAGAATATGCAAGTTCCATGAAAACATTAACCAAAACAGAGAACTAATCCCTTGACTCTAGAAGTCTGAGCTAGCACTGGCCAATATGCCACATAATTATATCTGAATAAACGTAATTATTTACTTATTTTCCCTAATTTAGCATGCCCCCTCCCAGATTTACAATGCTTTTAATGCTATTCAGTAGCCCCCTTTGTTTTGAAGGGTACATTGAGCTGATATGTTTAATCTTTTTCCATGTGTCTCCTCAACCAATGTGTCCCCTGAACTTATTGATATACCATTTTAATATTGCATTTACCAGTGGTATCCTGTTCATCTAGTTTTCAAGGATTTAGCCCCTATAACTAGTCACAACACTATATGGAGGGTATAATTAAATTACTAATGTTCTATAGAGAAGTATTTTTTATTACCCTCTGTTATAACAGCTGAGGGACATTGCAGGTCAGTTCATGCATGAGATAAATACTGACAGCAAAAAAGGTTTTATGTGTTGATAAAATGCTATACCTTTCTGCTGTATATTACAGAGCTCGTTGTGCCTAATGGATATGACGTGAGGTAAAACTCACCTTTATGGTTAACATATTGAGTTTATATCGAGTATAAACTTTCTTCTTTACAATCACAGTGTTAATTTTAATTAGCAGGAACTGATTGCTGACAACATTTGTGGTGTATGTTCTGTCAGGAATCTAGAAACTATGTGATATGCAGATAAAGCTGACCTGAAGAAAAGCATTCCTCTCTCTTTCTCAGCCTGCTGACATTTCTAAACCTTGACTTTTTGGTGCTCTGAAAGGTAGTTTCACACACAAATACATATTTTGAATTATAAGTGATACTTCCTACTATGAATTAATACTTGGCCCTGCCTTTAGTATGCTAGTTTTCATTAAAGAAGGAATAGCATCACTTCATTTAATATTTCACATACCAGTAATATTTGATAAAGTTCTATGTCTCAGCCAGTAGGTAAGAACTAGATATAGAACCATTAAGCGGACCTAAGCAAACCATTTGTCGCACCGGTGTACAAAGCACTAATGGGATTAATAAGGGCTCTAGGCTGAAACAAATATAAGAGTAATGGTTCGACAGTGGAGCAATGCCTAGGACAGGTGATGCTGCTCGCAGGGTGACAGTAATTTACAGGATATTGTAAGGGTCTGCATTTGTTGCTCACACAGTTTGATGTATTTGTATCTTATATAACTTTGGTAGTGGACAGCAGGGTTGATGAGACTGATAAGGAAGCAAAAACTAGGGTGCAACTCATGGATGTGGTGGAGCAGTAGATAGTGAAGTCAAGTAATTTCAGCAGAGTCCTAGATCAATAATCAAAGATTTTTCAGGGAGCAGACTGTTTCAGGAGAAATAAAAAAAAATTAAGGATATCTGTGGCAGTTATTGCAGAGGATTACAACTATATGCTGTTAATCGGCTGCTTCCTATAGTATTCTTCAGCCCAGAATGTGATTACTTCATTCTCCATTTGCCTATTGAATGTCTGTGTGCAATTCACTTAGCCAGAGAGTGCCCTGTGGCAACTGGAAATCAGGCTAGGTCTCTCCATGGTCTCCAGAAACACATCCCTATGACTACCCATGAGATGCCACCATGAGACTGAGGGATAAATCCTAAGTGGACATTATCCTACCTGGGTTTAAGTAGTGTTCCATATGCTGAAAGAGCTGACAGAAAAGGGAACAGGACTTAGCAGCTAAAGTTGACTTATCCATTTTTACAAGAAGACACTTAGCATATTTGCCATCTATAACAAGTAGTTACACTTATTTTGTTATTGAAAGTTTTTTTCAACAATGAGGTGTGGACTTATTTAACATGCAGGACAACAGTCATGAATTACTTCTGTTGTTATTTTTTTTACTACCGTGTGGGCTACACCTATATTGTAGTTTATACTCTTGAATTGTTGTTATTTTAAGTTGTTTTTTCTTCTGCACTGCTGGGTAGACCGCTGTAAATGTTGTTTAAAGATACAATGCACTTTAGCATTGTTCAGACTGGCTTTGCTGCATACTCTACAAACTTTAACATGAATATTATAACCTGGGTAAAATATTATATATTTTAACCTGGGTAAATATTATATATTTTAACCTAGGTAAATATTATTGCTTGGTTCTTGATACTTTCTGTTGCAGCAAGTAGTGCAATGCATGCTTAAACATCAAGACAACAATGCAAAAGGCTACATAAACATCAGACCTCCATTTTCAACTTAAAGCAGCATGATTCACTCTTTCATATCTTTTGGGGGTGGGATTAGATTTCTTTGTCATTTATAGGTGCAGTCAGTCTGATTATATTTTTAGGTTTTGGTCTATTTGTCTCAATGTTTTGCATGGGAACTGCGTATTTCATTCCACAACCCGTCCTTATCTTTCTTCATATGATTTTTTTTTCTTATGACCAGATACCATTTGCATCTCTTGTAATTTTTATCCCAGTTAAAAAAAATGTGGTGGAAATTGGGGTTTTCTCTGGTGTCTGCATACAAAACAATGAGGATGATGGTGATGATATTACTAACAACAACAACAAAAACAATAATAATAATAATAATAATAATAATAACTAATAATAATAATAATCCTCTTGTCCTAAATAAGGAACTGGCTCTAAAACAACTTGTACTGTCACTGTATTCAGTAAATGACTTATGTGCAAGCACAAGAGTAATCTGAATGAAATCTTTGGGCTTCTAATGAGCCATAGATGTTCCCCAAATCAGAAAAAAATGAAACTCAGTAATTGCTGCATGATGCAGAACATTGCAGAGACAGTTGAGGAAGTGTGACAGTTGCAAGTGTTGGTTCAGTTAGCTCTCTTCTACTGCTTATGCATGTTTTCCCCACTGCCTGATGATCATCAGCCCTCACCCCATCAAACAGCACATTTGCTCACAATTGACAAAGACAGGGTTCAGCGGATGGGATCATAATTTAGGCAGCTACCTGGATGATTCCAGGTTTTCTTAATGGCCTTACATCTGCTGTGCCTGCCTGGTACATGGGGGAATGGAACATGCCATGAGCTGACCACACTGGTTGTCCCATGATTCTACAAGCAGCAGTGCCAGCAAGCAACAATGCCCTTTCTTCTGTCTCAATCATTTTTTCCCCAGGTTTCTACTTAATAAAACAAATAAATCAAATAAGAATATACTGGTAAACTCCTAAAATCACAAACTTTATTTCTTTTAAAGTATTACATACTGATGTTGTATATTCATGCTTTCTCTGTATGCAAGGAAAACAGAATAATACTACTTACTTATAAAATCTAGATGTAAACATTAACCAGTAAGAAAACTCCTTTATTAAGTGTCTTGTTTATTTATTTATTTGACATTTGTTTAACAGGATGGTTCCACTGGATCAAAAAGAACCCATTTTCAGTAGAAGCCCGGGGAGAAAAGCTCCAAATGCAGACTCTAATATACAAACATTATAAACAGAGCATCACAATAGGGCAGCCACACAGGCAGCATTAGCGTGCTCTGGTTTCGGGGTCTCATCCGTCTCGGGTCTCGGCTGGAGTGGAGTCTGTCTGCGTCTGCATGTCCTGGGTTTCCAGGTGGGTTTAGGGTGCCCCACATTCCTCCTCCATGATCCTGCAGGTGGATTGGGTGGATTGGAAATTCCTAGGTGTGGTGTGAGTGTGGTGTGCCTTCTGGAAGGTTGGGGCTGGGGCTGCAGCTCGACACCGTAAAACTCCACCACCATTCAATGTGGACACAAGGTGATCCTGCTGTGGCGACCCTACTAAAAAAAAAGCCAAAGAAGAAGAAGAAGATAAACAGAGCATCACAATAAAATAAAAGTGAAACAAACATAAATGTGCAGACATTATAGGTAGAGCAATATGAAAATAAATGTGCATATACTGGAATAAAAGGAAACAGACACCGTATCAGGAGGCAGATACTCTGAAAATCAACATGTAACGTACTAAGACAATATATTTGCATGTAATGCATAATATTCAAAGACAGCCTTCTTTTTTCATGGGTAGAGTTAGTTGATGTAAGGTAGAAGGAAAAGGATAGGACTTAATAAACCAATTAAATATTACATAAATAGTTCATTATTATGTCACTCTTAAAACAAAACTTCAAAGACAAAAATATTTATCAGCCAATAAGATGTTTCACGCATAATTCATTATTCTGTTCTTTTTTGTGTGTGTTAGAGTTTCATACATACAAAATATAACATGCTTCTTTCACTAATAACATATAAGAAACATCCAAAATAAAGTTGCATTATGACAATAATAATAACCACCCAGAGGTATAAACATTGCCTCTAGATGGTTAAGGCAAATTGATTAATGTTGGTATGACAATCCCTGGCCTTATGTCAAAACTGGAAAAAAAGGTTGATGACAGTAATGACAGTGACATAATAAAAACTTGCAAAAAAGTTGGATCCATATTCTGTTTTACTTCAAAATGTGTAGCCACTAGATTTGCAGTATTAACATTTCTAATATCTCTTGTTTGTTCTTGTATATGTTTTTCAATTCTGTCTTCTAATTTGTCCTATATAAAATAAGTTGCAGGGAAAGAAAAGTGCTTATACATCATATCTCAGAATGCCCAATGATTTAAAAATATGTCCATTGAAGTTATATTTACAAGACTGATCCCCATATGTGCATATAGCGCATTTTTGTAGACCTTACATCCTTCCTTTATGTATTAACCTATCAGCTATGCCTGAATAATTTGTATAAGATACAAAGTTTAAAGCTAAATGCAAACAAGTGCGACATAGTAACAAACCACAAAAACAGACAGGCAGAAAAATAGCAAACCACAGGAAAGAACCCGTAGTTGCAAAAAATTGAATAAAAGTGTTATTACCAGTACACAAACTCTAATGTTAAGGCTATACAGCCTTCATGGAGTAAAACAGTATAAGCAATACAGCACCTTAAATATCATTACAATATTGCCATATTTCAAAATAAAAACAGACTCTTTATATAAAAGTTTGTTTTTTATATCTACATTTTCATAACCATCAAAAAGCACTTGTTCTAAAATTGCCCCCTGTAGCCTCCCAAATCACTATTGTGATATAATTTAAAATGTAGTACAATTGGACTTTAATTCCCTGTGGATTGAACACAGAATGTAATTGGAAATTTTTAATCTAATTACTTAATTGTATAATTGTTTCAGGTGCTTTTTCCAGTAATGGTATTTAAGGTGCTGTATTGCGTATACTGTTTTACATCTTGAAGGCTGTATAGCTGAGGCACTAGAGTTAAAGTACAACATAGTAGCTTTCAGCAAAAAAAGCTGTTCCCACCACACGTCATAAATGGTACACTTCTCCAGACAGTAAAGTTCAGAAGAGACCTGTGCACCTATGTGGACAACTGTCTCCCTCATTCGATTATCATGTTTCCACCAGTATTAGAAAATCTGGCCACTTAATTACTGAGGGAATATCTTCAACAGCCAAATAATTCATCATACTCATGTACGTCTTCCTTTATCAGACACATCATTGAATATGATGACCCATTTGGCATGTACAAATCCAAGCATTTCATTCAGCTGGAAAGACCTCAAAGATTTCTAACGCAAAAAATCAAAGATCTGAAATAACTATCATGAAATATTGACAGGACCCTCCTTATGCTTTCCAGATTAACAGATTCTCTTATGCGACTTGTGTCTAGCTTTTTAAGCCAGGAAAGGCTCAATCCTATTTCACCTACTATTTCTTCACCATACCAGTGCTAAACCTCCACAAATACCCACATTAGCGATGTGAACACACATTAGAGATGTAAACATACCCCAACACATAAATCCCCCAACCTAACCCACAACATTACTATCACCCGCACTCATGCAAGCATATACCCCACCACATACACCCAGTCCCCCATATACCATGCTCCTCCCATATACCACTTCTATCCATCTAAAAAGCAACCAAGTCTACAATTTCACTACCTAATCATCCAATACCTAAAAACTATCACCTGTATAACTACCCAGCGACTACTAGGAGGAGACATTCACCCCAACCCCGGGCCAGCAGCCCCTGCTAATAAGCCATGCACCCATCACTATCCAGCTAAGCACAAACCCACCGACTTACTGATTCTAAATATGAATACCCACAGTATCATGAATAAAATAGCAGACCTTCACGCTGCCATCTCCTTATATAACCCTGATGTTATTCTCATCACAGAGACGTGGCTTAAACCACATATTAATAATAATTCCATCACCCCACCTGGGTATAACATCCTCAGGGCAGACCAGCTACATAAAAGAGGTGGAGGCTTAGCTCTTCTTCACAGAACTGACCCACAACTCCAACTCCTCCAAAAATATTCCCCCAACTTTAACAATGTAAAGACTCTACTCACAAAGCTATCCCTTAACCAACATAAGCACCTAAACCTACTGGGTATCTATATATCCCGCTGGGTGACAACCTAACCACCCTAGAATCCATACTTCACTGGGTCTCATACTTCCTCCCTCAAGAAACTGTCGTGCTAGGTGATGTAAACATTGACTGGAACTCCATCCATTCTCCCACCCCCACCCACCACATTAACCTATATAACTTCACCCAACTTATAGATACTCCCACACATATTGATATGGCCACAAAAAGAGACTTTATACTTGATTGTATCCTCACAAATCAATCAAATACTGCCTATCAATGTGGCACCCTACCAAACTCTCTGAGCGACCACAGTCCCACTTTTATCTTTAGGCAAAAACTTAAAATAATTAACTCTCCCTCCCTTCTACAAACCTGCTCTAACAAAAATTTTCCTAGAGACCGCTTCATAAGAGCCTTGCAACATTGCAACTGGTCTCTCATCAAAACCCTTTCATTAGACAAAGCAGTTGATTACTTCAACTCCACATTCTTAAATATCCTCAACCAACTAGCCCCCTTAAAAACTATAAGGATACATAGCAACCCCACCCCTTGGTTCCAGAAAACCACAAAAGCCCTACTTAGAGCCAGGGATAAAACCTGGAAAAGCCGGTGCCACACCAGATTACCCACAGCTAGGCAAAACGTTCACGAGCTCTGAAAGAAAGCAAAAAAGCAGGTTAAGCTGGATAAACAAAATTACTGTATCACTCAATAAAACAAATACAGTACAAAACCGCAAAAATTCTGGGAAACAATAAATAACATCTTACAGCCTGGAAGAACCACCACTCCCACCCCCAATATAACAGGTACAGACATGGACATAGCCTCCAGCTTTAATAACTATTTCATCTCCTCAGTACTGAAATTCTTAAACAACATCACTTCCTCCAACACCCCACAACCACCTCAGGCCCAAATCAATACCATACCTTTCACACTTAAGTCTGTTCCTACCTCTACTATCCAAAAACTCCTAGCCAAACTTAAACCAATCACCCTTATAGCCAATAACCTTCCTGCCGAATACCTCCAAATTACATCCACAGCTATAGCCTATTCCATTTCACTTCTAATAAATAGATCCATTACTGAAAATACTGTTCCACTCCTACGGAAAACCTCATATATCATACCACTCCACAAAGGTGGCCCCTCCCTAGACCTTTCCAACTATCGACCAATTGCAATTCTCTCACCCCTCTCTAAGATCCTAGAAAGATGTATTCATCACCAGTTCTTCTCCTATCTCCTCACCAACAACCTTCTATTCTCAACCCAACACAGATTTTGCCCATCCCACAGCACCACCACTGCCCTATTCAAATTCACCAATACTATAAACTCCCACAGGAATCTAGGTAAATTTGTCTGAGCTACCTTTCTAGATTTATCCAAGGCATTCGACACAGTCTCACATAATAAACTACTGTCTTGTATCTCTGACCTCAACCTTAACAACCCCACCCTACTCTGGTTTAAAAGCTATTTAGATAACCACCAACAATCCGTCAAATGGCATAACTCTCTATCCCCCCCACTCCCAACCTCCTTAGGCATGCTGCAAGGATCAATCCTAGGACCCCTTCTTTTTAATATCTTCACAAACCAACTCCACTCAGCTACTTCTAAAGCCAACATAGTCCAATACGCTGACGACACAACTCTCATATGCTCTGCACCCAACATCCATCTTCTCCAACAAAAAGCCCAAGAAGCCTTCTCTGAAGTAGAGAACTGGCTTAACAACTCACAACTCATACTAAATCCCAAGAAAACACAACTAATGCTATTCCACTCTACTAAAACAAACAACCTTACATTCTCTATACTCTCCACCAGCAAAACCCAAATCACCCCTGTCACTGAGGCTAAACTCCTAGGAGTTACCATTGACCAGCAACTCAAATTCATAAAGCACATATCAACAACCATCACTAAAGTCCACAAAAAGCTAGGTTCCCTCTATCGCTGTAAAAGTTATCTAACCACCGAATCTCAAATTGCACTAGCCAGGATCAACCTCATATCTACTCTACTTTATGCATCCCCAATTCTAACTAATCTTTACCAAACTGACCTTAATAAACTTTCCATCTGTTACAACAAAATTGCTAGATTTGCTACCAATGCCAAATTACGATCCCACCACTCCCTTTACCTACAAGCCTTGCACTGGCTTTAATTTCTGAACTTATTAAGGTACCACCAACTCAGTCTAGCTCATCTAATTCTGTACTATCCCAAGAAAACCCCTGCCCTGACTGGCATGCTGAACTTCTACAATTCAAATAGACAACTTCAGTCCTTCAACAAAGCCTTAATCGAAACCATCACATGCAAAAACAACTCCGGGGAATCACTATTTGCCCATGGAATAGCAAAAATATGGAACAACCTTACCCCTGACCTCAGACTACAAAACTCCACACCCTCCTTCAAAAGCCTACTTAAAGCATACCTCTTCACCAGTCATTTATGCAACTGTAATTGACCCCCTGAAGCCTCATCCACTTACTATTTCTACACCCCATCTGTCCTGGACAACAGAAACAACACCATCTAACTATACCCATCCATGTGTGAGCAATAACCTATATATGACTGTATGCATATGTGTGTGTGTGTGTGTGTGTGTGTGTGTGTGTGTGTGTGTGTGTGTGTGTGTGTGTGTGTGTGTGTGTGTGTGTGTGTGTGTGTGTGTGTGTGTGTGTGTGTGTGTGTGTGTGTGTGTGTGTGTGTGTGTGTGTGTGTGTGTGTGTGTGTGTGTGTGCGTGTGTGTGTGCGTGTGTATGTGTATGTGTGTGTGCATGTGCATGAATGTGTGTATATATATATCTATATATATATATATATATATATAATATTATATATATATATATATATATATATATATGATCCCTAGCATTACTCCTATATTCTTGTATAACTGGATTCCCTATTACCAAAGGATCTATTACACAATCAGAAGGTTTTATGTACCAATATTTTTTCAATACCTATGCCATGCCTTCCACAAAAGGGGCATGGTGTGTAGCAGAAAGTAGGTCTTCATATCAACAGGTCTCATAAGGTAGAGACTCTGTACAATGTTTTGGGTTAGCACTTTCAGCTGAAAGGCTACTGAATATATATATATATATACAGTGGATATAAAAAGTGCACACACCTCTGTTAAAATGCCAGGATTTTGTGATATAAAAAATGAGACCAAAATAAATAATTTCAAAACTTACCTTTAATGTGACCTATGACCTGTACAATTCAATTGAAAAACAAACAAACATGTTAGGGGAAATATATAAAAACTAAAAAATGTATAAGCTGGTTGGATAAGTGTGCACACCCTTAAAGTAATACTTTGTTGAAACATTTTTTGATTTAATTACCGCATTCAGTCTTCTTGGGTAGGAGTCTATCAGCATTGCACATCTTGTCTTGGCAATATTTGCCCACTCTTCCTTGCAAAAACATCCCAAATCTGTCAGATTGTGAGGGCATCTCTTGGGCACAGCCCTCTTCCTATGGGAAACGGTATTCAGTTTTATTCTATTCATTGTTTTTTCTGTGATGTACTGACACCAGATCAAATTCACCTTGAACGTGTGAAGGACAGCTATCTTTACAATGTGACTTATCCAAGCCTGTACATTTTTTTTAATTTATTCATTTTTTTCATTTAGTTCGAGACCTCTTGAAGGCACTACCTCATTCAGAACATCTGTATCATCTTTACTTTTACTGTTATTTTATTTTAGTTGATGTAGTATCTTGCTTCCGGCTCTACATTAGTTCAATGAAAACTAACTTCAGCAAACGGTCGTTCATTGAACATAAATCAGCGAATGGCAATGCATTGAACATTCATATCAGCAAACATGTTTCACAGGGCAGTGAGTCACTTGGCCAACATACCGACTGTCACACACTGCAGTATCTCAAGTCCACCAAGGTGGGGGGGGGTACACCACCCACATCCCCCTTACTTATATATACCAACTCCAAGATTGCACTACAGTGGGGAAAAGGACACATTTTCTAATGCTGGCCAAGTAACTCACTGTCCTCTGAAAATGTTTGCTGATATGATTAGTTTTCAACAAACTAATATAGACCCCTTGCTTCCTTGTATGTCTTTTCAAGTAGTTTATTCACTGTGGAACTCAGAACATTCTCTAATGTGCCCAACAGGTACTTCAATTGCATTAACTAGTTGCTTCAGTTTCATTTCTTAAATATCTCCCATTTGCATTGATATGTGGGAAAACTAAGGCATGAATGGATAGGCTTAAAAAGACTCTAGGACTATTAGTCTAGTAACCTCCTCTGATTCTATGATCCTATGATCTTTATCCTGAATAATATATTCATTCAGTCCTATCAACATGTTTAGCAAACATAAATGGCAAAAAAACTCCTTCTGTCTTTGCCATATATAGAAAGTTTATGTGAAATCTCCTAATATGTATTTTAATGACAATTATGAAATCATACAGAACTGTGTGGCCTTAAGTCCTGCTTTTCTTCTAAATTTGTGAATTATTTTAATGCGGTAATGGTAACAATCATTTCTGGTTCTAAGGTTCATTCCATGTCTGGACTTGTGTTTAACATACAAGTAAGCTGTTTATGCCACTCTTCAAAAATGTGGTGTTAATAAACGTTTCACCACCATGAGATGATACTTACATCCTAACAATCAGCTGCATTAAAATCGCATTACTGCTTACTGGACAGCCTGCCTTACTTCTCTTTACTCAGAAGTCTTCTTAAGCTGTTGCAGTTTTACATAATACATAATTATTTCTGGGCTTCTGTGCAATCCTCACTTTGTCAACTTATTTTTATCTTTAATTTGCATGCATCTTTTTCTTTTCTTCATTTCCTAATCCTGAACATAGTCTGTCTGGATCAGTCCTGCACCCTAGATTACAAAAGTAAAATAAAATAAAATCAAATAAAAAATGTAAAGTTTTATTTTCAGCCTTGGTTGATTTGGCAACAGCAGTCACATGCCAGAAATACTTTCCTTCAGACTTTTATCTGTTCTCATTCACACAAACATGCTTTCTATTTTATTAATGTGACATTATTTTTAATCAGTGGCATCAATTTTAGCTTTAAAGTTTTTTAAGTTTCAGAATACGGGTCTATATTACATTCTCGAAAGCCGACAGTGTCGAATCTGACATTGTTGACACGAGAATAGCGAAACTGCAGAACAACGAACAAGTAAATGGAAATCTCTGTAAGGGGAGATTTCCATTTACTTCAATGTAGTGCGGTCTCGGAGTTGGTATATTTAAGTAGCGGGGGTGTAGGGGGTGCAGTGGGGCTTGCCCCCTGCCTGCACCATTTAGTTTTTTGTTGTTGTTGTTTTTATTTTTTTTTTCTGAACATTCGATGTTTTAACAGTTCAATCACTAAAGGTCAAACTTTAGTGATTTGAACTGTTAAACATTCGATGTTTTAATATAGACCCTCAGAATACATGCATGTCTAGATACATCCATTAATATGTCAACAGAGCGGAGTCATACAACAATATATCATATAAATTCACCCCACATTACAAATAATGCCTGGGTAAAAATCATCATACAACAATATATCATATAAATTCACCCCACATTATAAATAATGCATGGGTATAAATCATCATACAACAATATATCATATAAATTCACCCCACATTACAAGTAATGCCTGGGTATAAATCATCATACAACAATATATCATATAAATTCACCCCACATTACAAATAATGCCTGGGTATAAATCATCATACAACAATATATCATATAAATTCACCACATTATAAATAATGCCTGGGTATAAATCATCATACAACAATATATCATATAAATTCACCCCACATTACAAATAATGCCTGGGTTTAAATCATCATACAACAATGTATCGTATAAATTCACCCCACATTATAAATAATGCATGGGTATAAATCATCATAAAACAATGTATCATATAAATTCACCCCACTTTACAAGTAATGCCTGGGTATAAATCATCATAAAACAATATATCATATAAATTCACCCCACATTACAAATAATGCCTGGGTATAAATCATCATAAAACAATATATCATATAAATTCACCCCACATTACAAATAATGCCTGGGTATAAATCATTATATAACAATATATCATATAAATTTACCCCACATTATAAATAATACCTGGTTATAAATCATCATAGAACAATATATCATATAAATTCACCCCACATATGGATGGGTATAAATCATCATACAATATATCATATAAATTCACCCCACATTATAAATAATGCCTGGGTATAAATCATCATACAACAATATATCATATAAATTCACCCCACATTATAAATAATGCCTGGGTATAAATCATCATACAAATATCCATAGTCCTTCGCTTTAAGGAAGAGAAAAACAGTGCAAATTTGTAGTTAAGGGTGTTGCCCCAGAAACAGAAAATATAGTTCAATAAAAAAGTGCTCCAATTTCCAAAAATTTTTAAGCTAAATAAATTTTAGTGATAACAAAAGAGAATGCATTTAACAAGAAATGTGATAGATAATTGTGTAGAAAAAAACTTTTTAAGATCTGAAAAAAAATGCATATCTCAGGAATCGATGAAAATGATACCATGTACTCAGGAAATATATGTTGTGTCCAACAACTCAGGAAATATATAAATGTGAGATAATATTAAGAGGATTAACACTAAAATAGGATGATTAAATATATCATACTATTCTCTCTCTCTCTCTCTCTCTCTGTAGTTTTGTCTCCCTTTTCTCCCTCCAGTGAGTATGTATTAATGTTCTTTGGTCTTTCATTATAGGGATTTCTTTCCATACCATGTACTGTTTTCTTTTGCTTTTCAGTTGGAAAAAAGAGTGGTCTAGTGAAGTCTTGCCAGCCATCATTTACACTACATATTCCATCTCACAATTAACTCCTTTATGTACAATGCTTGCATTTACAGCATTTAATTATTTATTGATATTGGGCAAACATATAAAGTCTCCTTGGAGACTTTAAGTTCGAAATCCACAAGCCGTGAAATAATGAAGCATGGAGACATGCTTTAAACAGTTTGTGAAGACAGACATTTAGCTGTTTAATTTTTTCTAACTGTGTGACAGGGTTTGCTATTACAGCTTTGTCTGCCATGCCATCATTAAGAACTTTAACACTACATTATTGTAGTCCTAAGAAGCTGTAAGATCTGGCCACACACTTTTTCAGCCTAAAGTGTAGTCACTGTAATCTCTTATTAAGGTTTCCATTTCTATCATAATGACTCCTTCTTAGCAGTATAAACATTGAAAACATCATGTTTTCATAAATCATAACTGTGCTTTTTATTTTAAATGCAGTTCATTAAACCAGTGCATCATTTTTATTATATTTCATGAAGAAGCATATTATGTCTTAACATAAGAGTTAGTCATGCATATTATTTTTTTAGTTTATATTTAACTTACAAAGTAGGTGGTTACAGCTTTATATATAGCAAATAGGATGCAATCACAGAGACTATTTAGGAGCCTAATCAAATTCTACCATTGCAGAAGAACTCCATCCAGTTAAATGACTTGTTCAGATACACAAGTAGGTAAATGATGGCTGAGAGACTTAAACCCTGAACTATAGGAAACATCTTGGCAACAGTACATAGGTTTAATTTGCTTCCACTATGAGTGGATGAAAGTGAATGAACTAAGGACTGGAATCCCTGAACTGCATTTGTGAAAAACATCTTGCTGGTAAACACCTTTTTAAGTGTTTTTGCAGGGGGGCAATCTTCTCCCAACACACACACATGCACACACACACACACACACACACACACACACACACACACACACACACACACACACACACACACACACACACAACAAGCTCATAATTACTACCTCCAAGGTTGCACTTACTTGAAAAAGGACAAATTCCGCCAAAATGCTCAGGCAGTCTAATCCACCAGTAGGATAACTGTTTAAGCTTCTGTTGTAAGTGTCAGACTTCAGCTTTCTTTTTACAGATCATTAGTATAACCATCATTTCTTGAAAGTGTCAGCCTGCTTGCTTTTCTTAATGATATAGCTTCTTGTCGGGGAAATAACCGCTGGTCTCCTGTATGACATGCAGAGATGCCCAGTACTATGATAATGAGGTCAGATCAAGTTTGTGATCAAATATGTCTCAGTAAATTACCATTTCAAATTGAAATACGTTGCCAGTTAATAAATAATGCAATAGTAATTAAGTTACTAACATATATGCTTAAAACTTTTGTAGAAATGCTGATCACTGAGGACTTTTGTTTAGCCCCTGGAGTGGTACTTCATCGGATTCCTGTTGCATTCCATGTGATTTTCTTGATATTGTATTTTCTGTGCTCATATTAATTCAAACTTTGTTTCATGTCCTATGAGATTTTTTCTAATGTTCTTAAACATCTGAACTGTGAGGCATCTGTAAATGACTGCATAGGTTTACATCATTACTTGAAATGGTTTTCCTGTTACCAATTCAAATACTGTCATTTAAATAGCCAGTCTAAACTCCAAAGGTGCTAGGAATTTTATAAGTATTATTATCCCTTTAAACCTTGATCTAAACAAACCTCCTAAAGGCAATGTTTCATTCTGAATTACGGCATCTATTTCCTAATAATGCTCATTGCTTGCAGCTAACATGCCATCTCGTCTGAATATGTTTCTTTTTCAATAGCTTATACTGTCTTGAACTAAGAATATTGTCTAACCTGTTCCACTTGTACTGCTTTAATGAGTTAGTTCAATTTTATTTCTTAAATGTCATCATGTAATCTTGAACTATCTATTCAATCACTCCTACTGATGTGCTAATTAAACACAACTGCCAGGCCAAAAAACGACTCATTTCTGTCTTTGCTGTACTTAGGATGCTCATGAGAGATCTCTTGGGATATGGTTCACTGACATTTATGAAACCTCGGAGAACCATGGGGCCTTAATTGATGGTGTTCTTCTAAATTTGTGAATGACTTTTATACAGTAACAACACTATTTCTAACTCTAAGGCTTGCACCACTTTTCTGCAACCACATTTTAACATAGAGCAAATAGGTCATCACTGTTTTCAAGAACAGAGTGCCACTCATTTTTACTTTCATGAGGTGATGTTTGAACTAAAACAGTCATTTGAACCAAAGTCCCATTTGATGGTTTGATTGACAGTTTGTCTTACTTTTATTTTCTTGGAACTTTTCAAGCTATTTACTTCCAAGCTAGCAACAACCATGTAAAGATCTTTCCTCCCTTGGTTTTCTATCCACAGTTAATTCATATCAGGAATATTTTATTGCAAACAGACTGTTGCTGCCCTAGGTCAAACTGAAATGCACCCGATTCTGCCAATTTTTAATCACATCTACTGCAACCTTTTATGCTCGAGAAAATACATCTGTTTAACACATTAAGTGAACAAGAAGCCGCATTCAAAAGTAATTACATCTCAACATACAACAGCGTATTTAGGGATACAAAAGTATAAATATGATATGGCTATCAAATGTTCAATAAATACTATTCATTTATTTAAAATGAAATATGCAAACTGTGCAAATTCACATCAATGGCAGTTATACCAGCATCACAAACATATGGAGCAATAATTGTTATCAAGTGCTGTGGTTTTTAAATCTTCAGAATAAAGAACTTTTAGCGAAGAAAATCTAGTTCCTAACAAATGTAAATGCTATTTGTGAATAATACAAACTTTGAAATTAAAACTGGTACACTTTATTTGGAAAAATAAGCATTTTAGACAATGCAGAGTTGATTAAAACCAAAGCAGAAATTTATTATCAATTGTAGATTAGCTCTCTGTTGTCCTTTCTCCTGATTTCTTCTTTTATGCATTATGTATTGCTGTTCAAATAAGAGTGTCTTGTTGTGGAGACTGTAGACCATGTGCTGTTTTCTTTGGCTTTCTGCAATCTTCTTCTAAGGATACAACTTGGTAAAATGAAAAAATGGGTTCCACTAAATTCCTTACATTCATTTATTCTTCTATATTATCTGCTCCTTCCAGCAGTTTGCTCATTCATTTACAAATCATGCTCTAAAAGCCTCACCAATACACATTTTCTTAAATTGTGTGATGTGGTTTGTTGTTGCAGTTCCCTATGATGACGTCGCAGACACAGTTTGTCGAATGCGTCTTCATCTAACCGAAAAGTGGGAAAAGGCAAAATAGCGAAGCGGCTTTTCAGTGAATTCTTTCCCTGGGAAAGAATTCACTTGGCCGCTTTCATTACTTTGCTGTATTCGACACTGTAGTGCGATCTCGGAGTTGGTATATTTAAGTAAGGGGATGTGGGGGATTATGGTTTTAAAGTTTTTTTTTTTTTTATTTCAGAACAGAGATTTTTTTTCCAAGGAAGCAGGTTGCGTTAGTAGAGCCTGTCCTCCTTCATGAGAAATAAAAATTGCTGTTCTGAGGTTTCGACATTGTAAACTTTTGCTTACATGGGATCAATTATGTGTCGTTCGCTGTTGTGAGCATGCGATATCATAATATAGACCCATTGTTGCTACAGTATGTGTCATCTTTCAGCAGATTTATCCCTGTGTTTATGCACCCCTGATAATCCACTATAGTTGCCAATGCAATCTGTCAGTCTTAGGGATAGTCACCATGTAATCTCTCATATGTGTAGGGATAGTCACCATGTAATCTGTCATCTGTGTAGGGACAGTCACCATGTAATCTCGCATCTGTGTAGGGATAGTCAACATGTAATCTCTCGTCTGTGTAGGGATAGTCACCATGTAATCTCTCATCTGTGTAGGGACAGTCACCATGTAATATTTCATTTGTGTAGGGACAGTCACCATCTAATCTCTCATCTGTGTAGGGATAGTCACCATGTAATCTCTCATCTGTGCAGGGATAGTCACCATACTACAGGAAGTACATCTAGGCGTTGTAATTGAGTAAGTAAGGCCGTGTTATTCTCATGGGAAAGTTTTTAAAAAAATTATTTAAGCAGCATCTTTCTTTATAAATATCTATGAATAGATATATGGATGGTATTGTGGTGGAAACTGACTGTGACTGGTGGGCAAAAAAAAGCTGACAATGATGTATAATGGTATATAATAATTGGTATTAGAGCCCAGTCAAACTCTATAACTTGTTTTGTATAGTTTTTAGTTTTTATGTACTAATGTAAATTAGTAAAATGTTTGAACCACCTGAGCATCCTGTGTTATTGACTGTCATTTTGAAAAGCCTAATGATTTTTACAGCCTGATTTTAACAATTTATTTGACAGTCACCATGTAATCTCTCATCTGTGTAGGGATAGTCACCATATAACCTCTTATCTATGTAGGGATAGTCACCATGTAATGTCTCATCTGTGTATTTAATACTGTCCTCTGCTTAACACTAAAATACTGAAAACATCATGTATATGAATTCATAACTGCTCTTTTAATATCAGGAGTACTTTTTTAAAACCTGTATGCAGTTTAATCATATTTAAGAATCACAATAACCTTAAAAATAAACAGAATACAAACAAAAAATGGAGTCTTGGATGCAACAACCACCACAGACATAGTGACCTTTGATAACTTTCATTCTTTTATTACTGTTTCATGGAACTTCATCAGATCCTTGGTGGTTGTTGCATCCGAGACTCCATTTTTGTTTATATTTAAGAATAAATATTTACATTTAAGAATAAATATTATCTCTTAATATGAGAACTATCCATGGTTATAGTTTTCTGTTAAACGTTTATTGTAATTCCATTTCAAAATGGCTTGTGCTTCCAGGCGATACTTAATATAACTATTATTAAACATATTATCGTGTTTATTTAGCATACTTTTAGAAGGCAATATGGATTACACTGATACAACTTTACTCACTACGGGGATTAGTTGAACCCTCTAGGACTCAGTCATTCCTTTTGCTAGATTACAAACTTTCTGTCCATTACTATCAATTCATCCTGTGTCTTATATTGTGCTTTTCTATGGTCTCATAACCTAATTCTAGTATCAGGTCCCTTTACTTTAGCTCCATTTCTGTGTGGTAACTGTTAGCCAGTGATGTCTTCAGCTCTTCCCTTGTAATCCACCATTTTTGCACAGAATTTGGACAAAAATTGTACCCCTCCTGGTGTAAATCTCTTTTGGACTACAGCTTTCACAAAGTCATTCCCTCTTTCTATCCTTGATATTTCATACCCATGTATGCCACTTGGTGCAGAGAATTAAGGAAGCTGTTACCAAACTGTTTCCTTTGGTCCAGTGGTGCAGGGTTGGATTCGCTCAGCTTCTGCTGCCTAACTGTGTGACTGTGTGATTCTAAGTTTCATAGTTTCATAGTTTCATAGTAGTGTACTAGGCTATCTGCCAACAGTGAGCCTCTCTAGTAGTGACACATGTGGAACCCCATTATTTAGTAATACCTCTGTCTAGTAGTGACACTGAGGTCACTCATCCATGCATCGAGATTTTTCTTGAACAGTGCCAATGAAGGCTGGGATTTTAGTATGGGTAACCTCTGTGTTATGAATCTATCCCTCCAGCATGTCCTATTCATGGTTGAAATCTTTAGCTCGTGTGGTTCTGGTGGATTTGGATTTTTTGAGATGGAGCATGTCCATCAATTCCTGGTTGGACATGGCCCTGTATGTTAGGCACAAATCACCTCTGAGCAGGCGGTATGCTACTGAATAGAGCTGGAGTTTCTTTAATCTAGCAAGTCACTTACCAGACAGTGCTCCAGGGCTGAGCCCGAAAAAGTCCATGGAGATCAGTGCTCTACCCCACTTAAATAAAAAAAAATAGAAGTACAGGTATGCTGCACTTCACTTATTCATAAATGTAGCTCAGCTTAGGAAAAACTGAGACACGTTCAATGTAATACAATCAGTACAAAATGCCTGGTCAAATAAACTATAGAATAAGTCCAAAAATAGTTTATTATACATAAGAATAACAGCTTAGACAAACTTTCTCATTGATATTTTCTTCAAGTTTTATAAATCAGAACAGGTAAAACACTATTGTATGTCATTCAAACTCACCTGCTAGGATGTTAATTAAATAATGATTGATACAGACAGCTCCTTAAAAGGTCTTACTTGTAAAAATGGGTTACAGAGTCACAGGCACATTCATACCTTGGCTAAAGTCAGGTTGTAACTCAGTTTTTTAACTTCAGATATACAGTTTCTATCACCCTGTCTGTCATTTAACCTCACTTGTTCAAGAATATGAAGGTAAAACCCATGATGGTTACCCATCTCTCTCTCTCTCTCTCTGTCTCTCCCCTCCTTCTGATGCTTATGTTAATAGTTATCACAGCTCCTGATCTCAAAAAAAGATGCTCATGCATTCTTAATTTCAATTTTCTGCTACAGTTGGTTACCTAAATGTTAGCCCAGATCTCACACTGTGTATTTTCTGTATTACAAGTTGCATAGTTATAAAACGTGGCACAAAAGTGGCACCTGATGTCTACATTTGCAAATAGAAGAATTAAAGTATATAAACTTTCCTTTCTTATTTAGTATAGCTCCTGTTCTGACATGGTCATTCTTATGATCTAAGATGTCTTTAAGATTTCCTGACTTTCTGTATTGAAACTGAGGCCATTGTCCCAAGACTTTTTTTGGAGAAGCCAATAAAATATTGATTTGTTTACATATGATATTTAGACTCACTGAGTTCCTCTGTTAAATGACAGATTTTATCTAACATTATTGTTACTTTCTAAACTTAGGTCATATGCCATCTCACCAGACGTAGCATCGTTCTCCAAATAAAGAAATGGTTTCTATTCAGTCATATGAGTCAGTAGCAGTGCTATGTCATTCACAAATCCTCGCTGTAAAAATGGTTAGGATAAACTGGATCACTTTACATCCTCTGGACCCGGGGCCATCTGACCATCATCTACAGGTTGCTTTAGTAGAGCCTGTCCTTCTCCATTAGAAATAAAGCAACAGTACTTGGCTAACAAAGTTCGCAAATGACTGCAAACTGGGAGCCATTATTGAATCCCCAAATGATGTGGATATTCTACAAAAGGGCCTTACAGAAACAGATGCTTGGTGCCAGAGCCATGGGCTCAAGCTTAATGCCAAGAAATGTATAGTTATCCCCTTTGTGAAAAAACATTTACCCGTGAGTTACCACATAGGTGGCAGTACACTAAACACCAAAAGTGTGATAAGAGACTTAGGGACACAGGTGGACAGTGGTCTCACCTTTGATAACCACATCTCCACAACAGCCAGGAAATTCATGTATAGGTTCATAGGTTCATAGGTAGGTACTAGGCTATCGGCCCTAGGGCCCATACAAGCCTAGCCAAAAAATGTACCCTGGCTTTCGCCACCCAAGAAAATTATTTTCCTGTGCCCCTGTCGAGCAGAGCCACAGAAGTGATCCCCGGGGTGAATTTCCCATTTCTCATCCAATCATCAAGATTTTTCTTGAAGAGTGCTAATGAGGAGCTCTGTTTGACATGGATAGGTAGTCTGTTCCAGAGTATGGGAAGTCTCTGGGACAGGAATCTATCCCTCCAGCATGTTCTGTTTATTGTGGTGACAAGGTTAAGGTCCCTAGAGCATGTAGCTTGGAGGGATTGGGATTTCTTTAAGTGGAGCATGTCCAACAGCTCTGGGTTTGATATAGCTTTGTATGTTAGGCAGAGATCGCCCCTGAGTAGGCGATATGCGATGGAGTAAAGCTGTAGTTTTTTTGAGACGGTCTGCATAGGGCATCTGTTTGAGGCCAGTAATTCTCTTTGTGAGGTATTTCTGTGGTCTTTCCAGTTGTTGTAGATGTCTTGTGAGGTACATATCAAAAGGGGCGTTGTACTCTATAATGGGTCTAATGAATGATGAGTAGTGGGGAACAATGACCTCTTTTTTTCTGGATGAGAATCCTTTTGTGATGAGATGAGCCACGTAGAAGGATTTCCTGACCACTGTGGCGATGTGATTATCAAAGGAGAGACTACTGTCTGTCCACCTGTGTCCCAAGGTCTCTTATCACATTTTTGGCATTAAGTAGACTACCAGCTATGTGGGTGGCACACCTCATCACTAATGGCTTTTCATCCAGAAAAAAGGAGGTCATTGTCCCACTGTACTCATCCCTCATTAGACCCATTATAGAATACAACGCCCCGTTTGGTATGTACCTCTCAAGACATCTGCAA